>NC_135892.1:25442036-26004214 GCF_964194155.1 Cetorhinus maximus | reverse complement strand
TCCGCATTCAAAGGATCATCCTCCGCCATTTCCGCCAACTCCAGCATGATGCCACCACCAAACACATCTTCCCTTCACCCCCCCTGACGGCATTCCGTAGGGATCGTTCCCTCCGGGACACCCTGGTCCACTCCTCCATCACCCCCTACTCCTCAACCCCCACCTATGGCACCTCCCCATGCCCACGCAGAAGATGCAACTCCTGCCCCTTCACTTCCTCTCTCCTCACCGTCCAAGGGCCCAAACACTCCTTTCAAGTGAAGCAGCATTTCACTTGCATTTCCCCTAACTTAGTCTACAGCATTCGTTGCTCCCAATGCGGTCTCCTCTACATTGGAGAGACCAAACGCAAACTGGGCGACCGCTTTGCAGAACATCTGCGGTCTGTCCGCAAGAAAGACCCAAACCTCCCTGTCGCTTGCCATTTTAACACTCCACCCTGCTCTCTTGCCCACATGTCTGTCCTTGGCTTGCTGCATTGTTCCAGTGAAGCCCAACGCAAACTGGAGGAACAGCATCTCATCTTCCGACTAGGCACTTTACAGCCTTCCGGGCTGAATATTGAATTCAACAACTTTAGATCTTAAACTCCCCCTCCCCCCATCCCCACCCCATTTCTTCCCCCTCCCTTTTTTTTCAATAATTTATATAGATTCTTCTTTCCCCACCTATTTCCATTATTTTTAAATCTAAAACTAATACCTTGTCAGTCTTTCCACCCCACCCCCACTAGAGCTGTACCTTGAGTATCCTGCCATCCATTCTTAATTAGCACATTCTCTTAGATAATATCACCACCTTCAACACCTCTTTGATCCTTTGTCTGTGACATCTTTTGATTATCTGCTCCTATCACTGCTTGCTTGTCCCTACAACCACCCCCACCCCCCAACTTCTCTCCCCCCCCACCCCCCCTCCCTCCCACCTTAAACCAGCTTATATTTCACCTCTCTCCTAACTATACTCAGTTCTGCCGAAGGGTCATGTGGACTCGAAACATTAACTGATTTCTTCTCCGCCGATGCTGCCAGACCTGCTGAGTTTTTCCAGGTAATTCTGTTTTTGTTTTTGTTAAACTTTATTTGTATAAATGTTACTTTTAAAGAAAATGCTTATTACACTGTGTTTTTAAAGTAAATTAAAACCCAGCCCTCCCCGAGGGCCGTGCCCAATGAACAATGTGTTAATAAATAAATCACATCCTCAGCCTAACCCTCATCGCGAACTCTAACCCCTGCCCTCTGACCTGTCCCTTCGGCAGGTCCCCCTCTGGGTTTCGGCTGACACTTCACTCGAGCGGATTCACCATGACTGATCAGTGAACCTTAGACCCCTAAACGAACCGTGGAGCCCGTCCCTTCGCTCGCTCTCCCGAGACATTCCCAGCCCCTCCGAAGGCCACGCTTCTCGGTTACCAGGCAACTGCTACATCCGGTGCTGCACTTCCGCTGATGTCACGTGATGTGGACACCTCTACAGAAGCTTATGATCAATGTTTTTGACCTGATAATAAATTAATTGTCACACTATAGTCTCCAGCTTCTCAGATCCGTTTTAGAAAGGATAAGGATTTATTCCAGTAAGTAAAATCATTGCTACTCACAGCTAACAATCACAACCTAATCCTCACCCGTTCCCTAACAAGCAAACACCGAGCATTCTTCACATCAATAGTTCTAGGTACTTATATAACTATTTACAAAAGACATCATTTGGTTCGGCCACCATGCATACCCCTTACCTCTGGTAAAGGCATCCAGAGCAAAGGGGCATAGTCTTAAAGTTAGAGCTGGCTATGGAGGAGTGAAATCAGGAAGCATTTTTTCATATGAAGGGTAGTGGAAATTTGGACTTCAGTAGCGTTAATAACTTGCGCTATTAATGTGCCAAGGACACGTTACAGGAGCTTTACCAAACAAAATTTTTGGCATCAAGCCTTGGCAGATGACCAAAAGCTTGATGAAATGCGTAGGTTTTTAAGGAACATCTTATAAGAAGGAAAAAGGAGAGAGGCTTAAGGAAGAACTTCCAGCGCTTAGGGCTTCGATAGATGAAGATACAGACCCAAGTGGTGGTGGATTAAAATTGGGGGTGCACAAGAGGTCAGAATAGAGGAGTGCAGATATCTCAGAGGATTGTAGGGCTGGCAGAGGTTACACAGATAGAGAGGGGCAAGGGTATGTTGAAGGGATTTTAATACATGAATGACAATTTTAAAATCAAAATATTGCATAACAGGAGCAAATTTAGGTCAGTGGATGGGTGATGAATGAACAAGACTTGGGGTGGTATGATTCCTGAATTTAGAGTTGCATCTCAAATATGATACTTAAAATTATAGGTTATGACAGTTGTTTAAAGTTTCCCTCTGGGCTTTTTAAAAATAACTCAGCTTTACCAACTGCTCTGTCATAACACTGCAGCACTCCATTAGATTTAGTTTGGCAACCTGAAAATGACCCATTTATCCTTTTTCTCAGTTTTCTGTCAGCCAGTCCTCTAACCATGCTAATATATCATTCCCAACATCATTAGCTCTTATCATGTGCAGTAACCTTTTATGTGACACCTTATCAAATGCCTTTTCGAAATCCAAATACACTACCTCTATTAGTTCCTTTTACTCCACCTGCTTGTTACATCTTCAAAGACTCTTATAAACTTGTCAAACATGATTTCCTTTCACAAAATCATGTTGACTCTACCTGATTGCATTATGATTTTCTAAATGTCCTGCTACTACCTCCTTAATAATGAATTCTAATATTTTCCCAATGACAAATGTTGGTCTATAGTTTCCAGCTTGCTATCTCCCTCCTTTCTTGAATAGTGGTGTTACATTTATGGTTTTCTAATCTACTGGGGCTTTTCCAGAATCTAGAGAATTTTGGAAGATTATAACCAATACATCCATTATCTCTACAGCCACTTCCTTAAAGGCCTCAGGATGAAGGCTATCAGGTCTAGGGCACTTATCAGCCTTTAATCCCATTAGTTTTCCTCATACATTTTCTCTAGTGATCATGATTGTTTTAAGTTCTTCCATTCCTTTTGCCTTTTGATTTTCTACGTTTCTTGGGAAGCTTTCTGTCTTCTACTGTGAAGACAGATACAAAATATTTGTTTAGCATCTCTGCCATCACCTTGTTTTCCATCATTAATTCCCCAGTCCCACCCTCTAAGAGACCAAAACTTACTTTAGCTACTTTCTTCCTTTTTATATACTTGTAGAAGCTTTTACACAATGTGTCTCTTTTAAACATCCATGTCTTTTATGCAGCCATGTTGTTCAGTGCCTTATTTCATGTCTCTTTTAGTATTATAATTCTTCATCATATTCATATTCTAAGGTAGAGTAAGTCAGAGTAAATTTAGGAGACACTTCATTTATTTATTTATTCTGATGAAAGTTCATATGCTGCCTGACCTGCTGTGTGTTTCCAGCATTTTGTTCTTATAGTTTGGATTTCTAGCATCCACAGTATTTTGCTTTTGTTATGTTGCTTATAACGTTTAATAAATTAATAAAGCATTGAAGAAAAAATAGGATGGCTCAGTTTTGTGTCTTTCCTAAAAAGTTGACACAGCAAATTAATATTTTGAATAGCACATCTTCATCACCTATATCAGCAGGTTTCACATGTTAAACTTTTAAAAAATGATATTTCACCGAAACAAAGACACAACTTTAAATGGCTGCAAGTTTGCCCGTGAAGCCAACTTCATGGAGACACCGGATCCATGAAGATCTCAAACGGACAATGGCATCTGTACAGATGTGAACAGCTCCTTCCTATCTCACCAAGATGGAGGATGGATCATTCAGAGGTTAATGGCTGGAACACTTATAAATAATTGCTTTGGTTAAAAGAGACAATGGCTAGAGATGAGCCCCAGTCATGGGAAAACAGTTTCTTTCTGGAATTCACAATTGGTTTCTATTCCAGAAGGGGATCTACAATCCACTACTGCAGAGCAACTGCTTCAATGAAGAACTAAGTCTGGCCAATGAGTGAATTTTTATTGACTTTACTTCTTTTACTTGGCCAGGTTTAAACATCTGATACTCTGTAAAGTTTTATTTTGGTTTTGCATGCTTGGGAGTTTGTTTTTTTTGCATTAGTGGGAAGTGGGACATATTTATACATTTTTAACATTCTTAATATTTTTATCTGAGTGGGCTTTAGTAATGAAACGAACTCCTTACGTGTTTTACTCAAGAATACCTGTCTGGCTTATTTCTAACAAAACTGCATATAGTCAAGAGTTGGCAATATTACATCCTTTTAAAATTCCAACTCTATCACAACAACCCGGGAATGGGAAAAGAGAGGAGTCAGTTCACCCCTCCTCACCTGCTAACAAGGTAATCAGAATAGCTGAGTGTGCCCATCTCTGCAAAGAGCATAGAGAGCACAAGAGATTTACTATTCCATTGAACACTTTAATCTTGCAGGTAAAAAAATGCAGAATATACAATGAGTAATCTAGTCCAAATTCTACACTTTGACTGAAGGTGCATATTGGCGGTGTGGAGGCTAAACACCAGTTCAAATGTGGTTAGACTGAATAGCCTGTTTCTGTGTTGCCACTCTGATGTAGATCTCTGCATTCCTCCAATTCTGGCCTCTTCTGCATCCCTGATTTTCTTCACCCTTCCAATGGTGGCTGCATTTTCAGCTGCCTGGACTCTTAAGCTCCACAATTCCTTTCCTAAGCCTTTCCCCTCCCTCTCCTCTAAGACATTCCTTAAAACCTGCATCATAGTCTAAGATTTTGGTCTCCTAATGTCTCTTCATTGAACTCAGTGTCAAATTTTGTCTGATAACGTTCCTATGAAGTACCTCGAGACTTTTTACTATGGTAAAGGCATTATATAAATGAAAGTTGTTATATCTGTGAAAGAAAGAAAAGAGCTGAATACTTGGCATAATCAGCCTCAAAAGCCGAGGGGCAGAGTTTTTCATATGGCCGGGGGGAGGGGGCTGGATGCGGAGCCGATCACTGCACGTGATCGGCTCCAAGCTGCCATTTTACGCCTGCCCAGTGTAATACGTGACCGGTGGCATTCAGTGCTACCTGTGCGGGGCAGGGGTGGAGGAGGGAGAGTCAGGGCCAGCGCTGTTTTGCGCATGCGCATGAAAGAGCGCTTCAATCTCCCTGAGGCACGGAGCTGCCTCAGGAAGATTGAATGGATATTAAAATAATTAAATAAATAATTAAAAAATTTATTTAAACATGTCCCCTCGTGACATTTTTATTTTTATAAAAACTTATTTAATAAAAGCTTTAGGAAACTTCATCCCGCTCGTGGATAAGGTTTCCTAAAAAATGCGAAGGCCACTTGGGCTTTTCACTTGCCCGCCAACCTTAAGGTTGGACGGGCAGCGTTACTAATTACATGAATTACATTCTTAATGGCCTTAGTAGGCCATTTACATATTGGTGGGTGCGCAGCCGACTCTGGCGTGCGCCTGCCGAACGAAATATTGTGGGACTGCGCGATGACGTTGAGATGCCCACATGATGTCATCGTGCGTCATTTTACGCGTCGGCGTGTCGGGTCCGCCCCCACACGCCAACTGAAAAATTCTGCCCTAGATAATTATTTTTGAACAGTAAACATTTTATTAGGTTTTCACAACGATTTTCTACATATAAAATTTGAATCAAGAAATGTTCGAATACAAAATAAATTAAATGTTATTTAGAGAAAAAAAAAAATCAGCTTTTGTTTTCAAGGTCCTACATTCAATACCCTTCAGTTTCAATTTTTGGGTATCTTTATGTTTTTCAGTTCCGTTAAATATCTGTTTGAGAAGAAGCTAGGTCAGCAAGAGGGAGAAAATAATAGAAGGGTTCACTGAAGAGGGGTGGAATGAGTCCCGTGTGGATCACAAACACCAGCATAGACCACTTGGGCCGAATGACCTGTTTCTGTGCTGTAGTGTGATGAAATCCTCTCAGGCGCACAGCCTGTAGTTTTAAATGGTGAACCACTCAAACCCTAACGTCCTTCTTTGTTAACTTTGTTAAAATTCTAGCCACTCTGTCATGTAGAAGCAAGTCGCTGGAGAGATTTCCCCACCTTCATGGCAATCATCAAATACCTGCAAAACACCACAATAAAAGGAATTGAACTCCCATTTCAGAACAGTATGGAACACATCAATATACAGTGGCAGCAAAAACCTACAAATCTGCTGAGTGGGGGACAGCATCAAGCATAGACCTGATACTGAAGGCAAAGTCCTTCTGCTTAATAGGCTATATGCTGTGTTTAGAATCTTTAAGTGTAATTAACTCTTGTGGCACTGAACAATAGGGAATATTTTAAAAGAGACACTTGCATTTATATTGGGGAAATCTGCAGGGCTATGAGACTAATTGGATAGCTCTTTCTATACAAAAAGAGGAGACACAAATAAAAACTTGAACTCACAAACCAATCCTAACAGAGATACAGCAAAGGGGAAAATGTTAATTACCTGAAATGAATCAACCACAGAAACCCTTAGAGTAAATGCACTTACAAAACTCAGGCCTATAGAACTGCTGTGTCTTCCTGATCTGACTCAATGGCTAAATGTAAAGGTACTAGGGTATTTGGAATAATCTACATTGATGAAGTAATAGACGTTCTCTTCAACTCCAATAATTTCTCTCTCCCCACTGCCTACCAGGTGGGATGGAGTATCTGGGATGTTTAAAGAATGAAATTAAATAGGTCACACTCAATTAACCCAGAAGACATCACACTTACTGGGCACATTCCACAAGGTGTCCTCATCAGGCCAGTGGGCTGGATGATGGGATTAACTGCTCGATACAGCTTCATTTGCCCATCCACGCTCCCGACAGTACCTTCCTTTGCAGCTATGATAGTCATCTCCACCTTCCCATCATATATCAATGTGTTCAGAATAGTTTCTATGTCTTCCATAGAGAGTTCCACCTGAGATTGCAAAAGCATCTCAGTTATTCAGTCACCATGCAATAGGAAAGATATTCGGACACAACAGAAATCTCAACTGGTCAAAAATGTCAAGATGTTTGCTGGAGTAATTTTGGTTTAACCCATCAGCCATTTCAATAACAAGCAATGACGTCTTTAGTACTGATCCAACCTATTAACCATTAGTAATAGTTCCTTTAAAGCAGGGTCAATACTATAGTTCTCTCCATTATAGCAACAGCACCAGCAAGCTATGAAACTAGAGGATATTGCAGCTTAATGCCAAATTACACAAGGTCATAATTTCAAGCCCCATTGATAGGAACAGGATTAGGCCACTTAGTCCCTGGAACCTGTTTTGCCATTCAATGAGATCATAGCTGATCTGTGCCTGAACTCCATATACCTGCCTTTGCCTATACCCTTAATACTGTTGGTTAACAAAAATCTATCAATCTCAGTATGAAAGTTAACTAATCTAACATTAATTGCCATTTGCCGAATAAAGTTCCAAATTTCTACCACCTTTTGCATGTAGAAGTGTTTCCTAGTTTCACTCCTGAAGGTCAGGGTCTAGTTTTTAAGACTATGACCCCCAGTCCTGTACTTCAGCTAAAATAATTTCTATCTACCCTTTGCTCCTCTTAATATCTTAACATTTTAACTTACTGAGAATACAACCCTAGTTTGTGTAATCTCTCCTTGTAATTGGGCCATTGGAGTCAAGATATCATTGTAATGTATCTACGCTGCAGTCCTTCCAAGGTCAATATATCCTTCCTGAAGTGTGATGCACAGAACTGATTTTCACAGTACTTCAGGTTTGTATAGTTGAAGCATGACTTCTATCCCCTTGTATTTTCGTCCTCTAGATATAAAGGCCAGCATTCCATTAGCTTTTTTAAATCAAATGTCATATCGCTACAGAAAATAATGAATTATGTACTTGTACCCCAAAGTCTCTTTGGACCTTCACTGCTTCTAGCTTTTCCTGCCCCATTTAAAAAGTACCCTGTTCTATCCATTTTAAATTCAATTAGCCACAGTTTTGTCATTAATCTATAATATCTCTTCGTAATTTTACACTTCCATATACACTGCTTACAATGCCATCTATCTTGGTGTCACTGGCAAACTTGGATATGTGGCTTGTTGTGAATTATACGATGGATAGTTGAAGCCCTTACCCAGATCCCTGCAGGACACCACTAGTCACATCCTGCCAATTACAATACCTACTCATTATCCCTACTCCCCTTCTCCTTCCACTCAGCCAATTTCCTACTCAGGTCAATAATTTGCTTTCAATTCCATGAGCTTCAACTTTAGTTAACAGTCTCTCGAGGGACTTGTATCAAATGCTTTCTGGAAGTCCATATAAATAACACCCATAGACATTCCCCTGTGCACTACTTTAGCACCTCTTCAAAAAAATTTAACCAGATTTGGTAGATATGCTGGCTCTCCCTGATAAGCTGAAATTTAAGGTGTTCCAATGCAAATTTTCCATTTTAAAAGAAGGATTCCAGACACTTGCACACACAATCTAGACTGACACTCCAGTGCAGTACTAAGGGAATGATAAAGGTGTCTTCTTTTGGATGACACATTAACCCAAGGTCATGTCTGTCCTCACAAGTGGTCGTAAAATGGTACTTTTGAGAAGAAGAGCAGGGGAGTTTTCTCCTGTTCCTGGCCAATATTTATTCCTCAACAATCATCGATAAGACACGTAGGCTGTGATTTTGCGGTCAGTGACAAAGCAATGGTGCTCTTCAATGTCCTTAAAGCTGCACACAAAGATCTAGCAAAATGTGTGGCATGGTTGTCCTTTTTCACAATGGCCATTTAAATTTAAGGTAAAATCAAGGGGATGATTTGGTATGCAACAGCAGCGATGTCAGTTAAGCAGCCAATCATATTGAAATATTCAGACACAGCAACCCAGGTAGTTATACACAATAATCTCACTTTTAATTTCAATTTTCAGATAGTAAAATAGAGATGATTTGATAAAGGTAGAAGCTGGAGCAACGATAGACAAACTTAATTTTTTTTAAAAAAAGATGTGGAACTTATTTAACATTTCACAATTATAAAATTAGCTTTTTCAGGGCTAGGGAGAGAATTTAGCAGTAATTATGAAGTTATCACATCGTTTAAAGCTCTCTTACACCTCATTTGACAAGGTGTAACTTTATCAAAGCTTTTGACATTAAGACCAACAGCGCAAGCACATAGGAAATAGGAGCTGGAATAGGCCATGTGGCCCTTTGAGCCTGCTCCACCATTCAATTAGATCATGGCTGATCTTCTACCTCAACACCATTTTCCTGCACTATCCCCATATCCTTTAATGTCTTTACTATCTAGAAAATCGACTGATCTCTGTCTTGAATATACTCAATGACTGAACCCCCATAGCCCTCTGTGGTAGAGAATTTCAAAGATTTACTTCGAGTGAAGAAATTTCTCCTCATCTCAGTTCTAAATGGCCTACCTCTTATTCTGAGACTGTCCCCTCTGGTTCCAGACCCCAAGGAAGTTCTCGTCAATTCAACTGATTTCCCATCAATTGCAATCTAGGGGGTGCTACAATAGTGCCCTCATGGGGAAGAACAGAATCATTCTCAGGAACTGCAGGATTTCTGCTGTCAGTTCCAGTGGAGTAATGGTGAATGCTGACAGTTTCATTGTCATTACCACCACAAAATCTGGTGATTATCTCAAGGTTGTTTGTGGGAGTTTGCCGAGGCTAGCATAAGCAGTCAAGAAATCATCCTTGTGACCTCCTGAAGGATTCCTTGCAATATACAATTGGTACCTATCACTCATACACTGCTAGTAAAGAGTTGTATTTCATCTCATTGACTTGATTTAACAAAGAACATTAATCTGTTTTCAATGTTTCCTAGTCCTCAAACTTATATTAGAGATAAAGGATGACAATATCCTATAATTCCTCAACATAAGAGCAATATAGTTATGATAATATCCTATCTAAATTCAACATGGAGACCAGACATTTCCCCCACAGAAAACCAACATCAACACCACATGATTAGCCAGGATCCTAGGAGCCGGAAACCTCGATGCCCAGTTAGTTATCTTCTAACTGAGCAGGGTGCAAAGATATTTACCGTGACCCTCAAAGACACAACTCGAATACGCAACTATACAGAGTATTCTTGTACCTTGCTGATACCCAATTCACAGATGTATTTCCAGACTTCATGAGATGAAGCAAACGAACTGTTCCTTTGAACCATAGGACTTTGTTTACTTTCACGAGCCACCTCTGCCTGTAGAGAACATATGGTTGCCTTCTTTAATCAGTGATCATGTCTGTCGAATAATCTTCAATGCAATTATTCAAATTTCCCACTTACTACAGAATAGCACAGAGCATTCCCTACAGAAATTCATTGCTACCAAAGTATAAATAGGTTTACAATAAAGACTGAACACTTGTGACATTGTGCAGCACGTCATGAAGCTATTAGTGTATATAATATTGTTGGAAATTATTTTTTTTTAAATAGAGGTTTAGTCTGTGGGTGTGTCTTAATTGGATTAAAGACAGCTAGTCTGGGTGCTTTGATGTATAGTAGTTTGAGATGTGAACAGTAGAGTGCATTTGCATTTTGTTGAATAGAGCTTTCAAGAAGGGGAGTGTTCAAGAAGGGGAGTGAAATCTGGAACCTAGCTAGCAGAAACCAAGCAATGTTTATATTATTAATAAAATTGGTACTATGAAAGGGGTTTTATTGTTAGAAGAGGTGGAGTTCAAATGGGCTGGTGATACAGTGAGAATTTATATTCAAAGATATGTGCTGGGTATAATAAACAGCAGTATGTGCGTGCACAGCAGAGGCATGTAACATCAAAGCCTGTAAACCTAACACTGTGTCCGCAAAGGAACCAAAGTGAAAGGAACCTCATTTTGAATTTGTAAGGTGAAAATGTTTTGCCGGGTGTCTGCTTAAAGTCTATGGGTCGCTGTTGCCTTAGTGGAGATTAGTTTGGGAATTTGTTAAAAGTTATGATAGTAGTAATTTGTAGCCATGGGTATATGTTTAAATTGTGTAGATTAATAAATGTCTCATGTAATTTGATATAAAAACCTTTCGAGAACTGGTGGTTTTATGCCTGAATTCAGAGTTGCATCTCAAACATACCAAATGAAAATATAGGTTATGACAGTTGTTTAAAGTTTCCCTCAGGGATTTTTAAATAACTCAGCTTTACCAACTGCATGGGTCATAACACAGGAGAACACCAGGGGAGCTAGGCTGGAAAACTCAGCTATGAGCATTTAGATGTCAGGCGGCAGTTCTTTTCTCAAAGAACAGTGGAACCGCTAGAAAAGCCGCCGGCTCGTGCAATGGACACCTATTCACTTCACTGAATTCCTCGAAGTGAGAGCTGGGCCTGTATCTGTTGGAGAGGAGATTACCTCAAAAAAACAGGTAAGCTCTGCATAGAGTTACCAGAGTGAAGTGATCTCGTGTACTAGTTTTGATCACATTAGAATTTCCCAGATTGCTCCACCTCTCCCCTTTTAATTTGGCCTGGGTCTATAAAGTGTTTCTCTCAGATCACACGACTTTCAGGTAGGGTGAGCAGAGTATGGATTATGACGCACCAGACATCAGAATTGTGTGGGACAGGCTGGATGGACCAGGAGATACTGAGCGACAAATACCTGTCATTGCCCTGATGACAAATTTACTCACTCAGGATTCAGATTGCACTATGAACTGACCATGATTTGTGGATATTAGAGTTTGAAAAAAAAAATTGGGAGGAATTTGCATGTACGTAAAGAAATGGAGCTGAGAAGCAATAAGAGAATGCAGCTACAGTGGAGGTGAAATAAGGTTCTGTACTTCCTGATAACATGCATTAATAAAGCTTTTGTATTTAGAGAGATACTTCATTGCTGACGAAAGCCTCAAGGAAGGCAAGGGGAAATTATTCATGTTTGTGTCCTTGGGGTGTAACACAACAGACACTGCTGTACAATTTACAATATCATTAGAATAGCAATTCCCCATGCCTTACCTTATTTTGTAAGAATTTGAAACACTGCTGATTCAGCACTTCTACAAACTCAGACTCAAAATCCTGGTCACTATACCAAGCTCCACCAGTCACAGATCGATCTGGCTGCAGGTTATATAACATATATACCTTTTTCTTTGAAGCCTGGAAGAGAGGAGGAAAAATGACAGTCATACTTGTTTCTGGGATTGTGGGCAATACTGTAGAGGCAACCCTTGTTGTCCAGAGGGCATTAAGAGCCAACCATGCAGAGTGAGACTGGAGTCACATGAAGGCCAGACCACAGAGCAGGTGGGCGCATAGGGCAGGTCCACGTTCCTGAAGGACATTATATATCAGGTGGGATTTTAAATAATCCGACTGGTTTCATGGTAATTTATCTAGTGCCAGCCCACAACTTATGTCTTTCCCACCCTCTCCCCCTCCCAAGCTCAATCTCACAACTGCCCAACGTGGGGTTTCATCTCATGACCTCACTATTGCTAGACCAACATCAAAACAGTAGTGTTTACCTTTTCTGTTCTCGCTAATTGAGAGGTATTTTGGTGCAAAATTCAATATCAGCCTAGTACACAGATTGTAATGAACTTAGTTTTTGACGTTCCCTTGTTGAGATTGGGACACCTCAGGATGCGGAACAGATCTCACTGTTTGAGCATCCAGCTTACACCGCCTTCCCAGTGGGTAAGAGACCCATATTGTAACGTCTCTGTGCAGCAAAAGACACAAGACAAGGCTTGTCCTGGAAATTTTATCATCAATGCTGGAAATCTGAAATTTAAAAAACAGAAAAGTACCAGGGAAAGGCAAATCAGCCAGAAATTAAAATGTAAGGAAATGACAGGCAGGAAAAGACCAGCTAGTCCATCAAGCCTCCCTAGACTCATGACAATTGACCAAATGCTCATGTAACGTTCCGGGAGAGACAATTAAAAAAAAATCCAGTGTTAATAATGGGGGAAATAAATCTCTGGAAAGTTTTTCTCCAAGCCCCCAACCCCCATCCCTCAGGTGACCAAAAATCAGTCTAGTAGATCTCATAACCAGGTGTTAAGAAGTATTTGGTGTTTCTGGGGTGACTTTTCATATAACGAAAGTAGAAAAACCCTTCTCTCATCTCAATGAATCTACTGCACTTTAAGTTGTCAAAGAATTCACCTCCAGAAGTACTTTTAAAAATGTTGAAATTACTTTCCCCTCAGCTTTCTTCTTTCATCCTCAACAGTCAGAACAACACTTTCAAGCAACTTTCAAAAGGGAAACTGGATAAATACTTGAACAGAACAAAGTTTCAGGTTTATGGGGAATAAACAGGAGAGTGGGTTGTGTAATTAGATAGCCCTTTCAAAGAAATGGCACAGGGAGGATGGATCTCCTTCTGTGCTGTAAGAACAGTTTTGATTCTCCTCCAAAATGCTGCTGGAAGCTTCATTGTGTGTCTCAGCTCCTCCATTAATTAAAGCTAAACATTTCACTTTAAATATACGAACAATGAAACCCACCACTCATTCTAAACTAGGACAAAACAAACAAAAGCTGAAAAGCTACATCAGCCTTAGTTCAGTGGGTAGCTCCAACCCCTAAGCCCGAAGATTGTAGGTTCAAGTCCCACGCTTGAGACTTGAGCCTATAATCTAAACTGATACTCCAATGCAGTACTGAGAGAGTGTTGCTCTGTCGGGAGGTGCTGTCTTTCAGACAAGATATTAAACCAAGGCTCTATATATCCTCTTGGGTGGATATAAAAAATGCCAGGGCATTATCCTGAAGAGCAAGAGATTTCTACCCAGAGCCCAGGCCATCATTTATTCCTCAAACAACTAAAACAGATGATCTGGTCATGTATCACACTGCTATTCGTGGGAGCTTGCTGAGCACAATTTTTACTGCCACATTTCCTGCATTACAACAGTGACTATATTTCAAAAGTACTTAATTGGTTGTGAAGTACTTTGAGATGTTGAGGTTCTGAAAGCTGCTATATCAACATCCCGGGGGTTACCATCAAACAGAAACTGAACTGGACTAGCCATATGAATACTGTGGCTACAAGAGCAGGTCAGAGGCTAGGAATCTTGCAGTGAGTAAATCACCTCCTGATTCCCCAAAGACTGTCCACCATCTACAGGGCACGTCAAGAGCATGATGGAATACTCTCCACTTGCCTGGATGAGTGCAGCAACAACAACATTCAAAAAGCTTGACACCATCCAGGACAAAGCAGCCACTTGACTGGCACCCCTTCCACAAACATTCACTCCCTCCACCACCAACGAACAGTGGCAGCAGTGTGTACCATCTACATGATGCACTGCAGAAACTCACCAAGGCTTCTTAGGCAGTACCTTCCAAACCCACGACCGCTACCATCTAGAAGGACAAGGGCAGCAGACACATGGGAACACCACCTGAAGTTCCCCTCCAAGCCACTCACCATCCTGACTTGGAAATATTTCACCATTCCTTCATTATTGCTGGGTCAAAATCCTGGAACTCCCTCCCTAACAGCACTGTGGGTGTGCCTACACAACATGGACTGCAGCAGGTCAAGAAGGCAGCTCAGCACCACCTTCTCATGGGCAATCAGGGATGGGCAATAAATGCTGGCTTAGACAGTGATGCCCACGTCCCACAAATGAATTAAAAAAAAGTCTCAAGGCTTTGCATTTTGGTGCAGCCTGATAAGGTGGAAAAGTTTGGCAGTTTCCTTGGTGTGTGGGTTTGGAAATGTTAATGTACTCACAGCCACAGACTTGACAGCTTTAATTAGTTTTTTGCTCTCCATGTTCTTGAGGATTTTGTTGATCTCTGTTAGTGGGAGGTTGCTCTTGTATCGAATATCTCTGCTCCATATACCTACAAAAAATCAATTCAGATCACTGGAACTCAACGATGAATTTTAAGTTGCACTGGTTTAGTCGAAATAAGAACCAAGGTTCACATTTTCCAGTTATTACAATTTTAGGAGATGTACAGAGATCAGCTTGCAATTTTATTGGGTAACAAGTATTACGGAATCTCAGTATCAGTGGGGAAACATTTTGCAGATAGTGATCATAACTCCTTTAGATTCAAGGTTGTTATGGAAAAGAACAAAGATGGGCCAGAAATCAGAGTTCTAAAGTTGGGGGAAGGCCGATTTTAATAAGATCAGATATGATTTGGCCAGAGTGGACTGGGAGCAACTACTTTTATGTAAATCTGCACCAGAGCAGTGGGACTCATTCAAGAAGGAAATAGGGAGAGTACAGGACCAACATATTCCAGTAAAGATAAAGGATGGGACCAACAAATCCAGAGAACCTTGGATGATGAGGGATATACAGGATTGGATAAAGAGAAAAGGGGAGGCTTATGGCACATACCGAGGGCTCAAAACAGCAGAAGCCCTACAGCAGTATAGAATGTGTAGGAGGGAAATTAAAAAAGAAATTAGGAGACCAAAAAGGTGCATGAAAAAACATTGGATTTTCCTTCATTTTAACTGCCAAAGTTATTTTACAAGTACATTAAGAGTAAGAGGATAACTAGGGAAATAGCAGGGCCCATTAAGGACCATGGTGGTAATGTGTGTGGGGAGCTGGAAGACATAGGTAGGGTTCTAAATTAATACTTTGTGTTGGTGTTCACAAGTGAGAGAGACGACGTGGGCATGGAAATCAGGCAGGACTGTGATATAATTAAAGCAATTAGCATAGAAAGGGAGGAGGTTCTAAGTGGTCTGGCAGGCTTTAAAGTAGATAAATCTCCAGGCCCGGATGAAATGTATCCCAGGGTGTTGAGTGAGGCAAGGAAGAAAATAGCAGGGGCACTGGCAATAATTTTCAATACCTCTCTGGCCACATGAGGTGCCAGAGGACTGGAGGACAGCCAATGTGGTACCATTATTCAAGAAGGGAGGAAGGAATAAACCAGGGAACTACAGGCCAGTCAGTCTAACCTCAGTGGTGGGGAAACTATTGGAAGCAATTCTGAGGGACAGAATTAATCTACACTTGGAGAGGCAGGGATTAATCAAGGAGTCAGCATAGTTTTATTAAGGGAAGGTCATCTCTGACCAATTTGATTGAATTTTTCGAAGAGGTGACCAGGTGTGTAGATGAGGGCAATGCATTTGACATAGTCTACTTGGACTTCAGCAAGGCTTTTGATAAGGTCCCGCATGGGAGACTGATAACGAAGGTAAGAGCCCATGGGACCCAAGGCAATTTGGCAAATTGGATAAAGAATTGGCTGAACGGCAGGAAGCAGAGGGTGATAGTCAAGGGGTGTTTTTGTGACTGGATGCCTGTGTCCAATGGGGTTCAACAGGGATCGGCGTTGGATCCCTTGCTGTTTGTGGTATATATAAACGTTTTAGACTTGAACGTAGGAGAGTTGATCAGTAAGTTCGCGGATGACACGAAAATTGGTGGGGTTGTAAATAGTGAGGAGGATAGCCTTAGACTACAGGAGGATATAGACAGGCTGGTCAAATGGGCTGATCAGTGGCAAATGGAATTTAATCCGGATAAGTGTGAGGTGATGCACTTGGGCAGGACAAACAAGGCACAGGAATACAAGATGAATGATAGGACCCTGGAGAGTACCGAGGATCAGAGAGACCTTGGTTTGCATGTCCACCGGTCCCTTAAGGTAGCAGGACAGGTAGGTAAGGTGGTTAAGATGGCATATGGGATACTTGCCTTTATTAGCCGAGGCACAGAATATAAGAGCAGGGAGGTTATGCTGGAACTGTATAAAACGCTGGTTAAGCCAAAGCTGGAGTACTGCGTGCAGTTCTGGAATCCGCATTATAGGAAGGATGTGATTGCACTAGAGAGAGTGCAGAGGAGATTTACCAGGATGTTGTCTGGGCTGGAGAGTTTTAGTTATGAGGAGAGATTGGATAGACTGGGGTTATTTTCCCTGGAGCAGAGGAGATTGAGGGGGTACATGATTGAGGTGTATAAAATTATGAAGGGCATCGATAGGGTAGACAGGAAGTAAGTTTTCCCCTTGGTGGAAGGATCAATAACCATAGGGGGCATAGATTTAAGGTAAGGGGCAGGAAGTTTAGAGGGGATGTGTGGAAGACTTTTTTCACCCAGGAGGATGGTGGGAATCTGGAACTCACTGCCTGAAAGGGTGGTAGAGGCAGAAACCCTCATAACATTTAAGAAGTATTTGGATGTGCACTTGTGATGCCATGGCATACAAGGCTATGGGCCTAGTGCTGGAAATGGGATTAGAATAGTTAGGTACTTATTTGACCATCGCAGACTTGATGGGCCAAAGGGCCTTTTTTCTGTGCTGTAGACCTCTATGACTCATCAGTGTCAGCTGGGACTCAGTGGGTAGCACTCTTGCCTCCAAGTTACAAGATTATGGGCTCAGTGACTTGAGTACATAATTTAGGCTGATATACCATGTAGTCAAGGAAACGCTGTACTATCACAGGTGCTGTCTTTCGGATGAGACCTTAAACCCAGGCCCATCTGCCCCCTTGATTGGACCAAAAAGATCCTACTGCACCATTTTGAAGATGAACAAGGGAGTCTTCCTATATATATCCCTCAGCCAACATCACTGTAAAATAGATTGTGTGGGACCTTGGCTGTGTACAAACTGGTTGCTGTGCTTACTATGTTAGAACAGTGCTTTCACTTCAAAAAGCACTCAATTGGCTGCAATGCGGCATCATGAGGTTGTGAGAGGTGCTGTATGAATGCAAACCTTTCTCTTCATATGAAAGACTCAACTAGAATTTAAAAAATTTTACATCTGCAGTAGCACAATGTTCTTCTGTACAGAAGAAAAGATAATAAGATAAATGAAGTTTGGGGCTGGGGGAGGGGGGTGATGGATAAGTCCCGTGCAATACCTCCTTCCATAACCACTGTACAAAAGGATGGGAGAAAGCAGGTGGCTTAGTGGAAATTAAATATTTTTAAAGTGTCTCTGAAAAACATGACATTCTCTATGATGTGCTTCCATCATTGTAATCGAGCAGCAAATGCTCTTAGGTACATTTGAGATTCAAAGGTAGAACATAAAGAATGGAAATGTACTTTCACATCCAGACATAAACCGCTCAGATCTGTGCTCATCCAGTCTGGATCACAGGGACCTGCTGGCATTCTGCTGGGTCATCCATGAGTTGGGATCAATGTGTGCAACACTCAATGCAAGAGGAAGTCCCAGCTGGAGGGACGGGAGCTGGGTCTGGTGGTGGGGGGAGGGGGGGGAGCGGTGTTGGGGTGGCATATGAAGTAAAAGGAACAATGAAGAAATTAGGAAAACAATTCTATGAGAGGATTTTGAACTGTTTGTCAATTAATTTGAAGGATTTTAGTTACTGTACCTTTATTTCCAGCATCTTCTATGATTTGATAAACCAGTTTTTCCTGATTGTCAGATCCCTTCATTTTGCTGTTTTTAAAAAAAAACAAATTCACACATTTAATTAAGAGTGCACTAAAGACAGCAGTAACTCTAAACTTGGAGTTAAAAGTTCTCACAAAAGGAGCAGTAATGCAGGGCATTAGGGAATTAACACTCTGGACTGTTGCCTTTTTCGATTTGATATAAAAATAATTGGCAACACAGATCAAACCTTGTGTCTATCCCCACTTCATGGCACAGAATGTAGGACACCAGGGTTAAAAAGAGCAAGATAGAAGTCGATACGTGAAGAAGTTGTGGTTACTTGATGTCAAGTCTGGGTGTAAAAGTTCAAGGATGATGATGGCGGAAGGATTGAGAACAGCAAGAGGTTTTGAGATCCTCAGAAAGAAAGAGTCAAAGTGTAAGATTGTGAGGCAACTCTTAGAATGAATGCAGCGGAGAAGGGGGGATCAGGGAGAGGGTGACTGATGACATGTAAAAGGAATCAAGAGCAGAATGTTGAGAGAAGCCCTATTGAAAGTGGCAATGGTGAAGCAGAGAGGCAAGAAATGATAGGAGAGAAATTGGAGCCTAGACATGAGTCAGACAGATTGCCTTAGGCAAACATATTCTTGTATTCACTCTCCAAGAGTGCAAGTTAAGTGGTGGAAGAGCTACTCTGCATAAAGGAGCCATATTCAAGTTTTTTGAGAGATTTGGACTGGAGTTTTAATAGGGGGAAAAATGTTTGGCACAAAATAGGAACAAAGCTTCGTGGAATGTCAAATAGGGGTAGAGCCTGCAGTGACTCCCAGCAGTTGAAGGGGAATGTTAGAGGACACATAAGAAAAGAAGTAGGCCATTCAGCCCCTCATTCAATTTGATCATGGTCAAATTGAATCTCAACAGAATTTATCCACCATAGTCCCTTAAAATGTACGAGGCATTTCACATATCCCATGACAGTTTCAAGAGGTAACAACAGGTTCTGTGTCCACCCTTTCTGCTGCCAAATGGCAAGTGAGATGATGGGAGGAAGAGATGGCAAGGCAATTTGTCAAGTAGGCAATACCCTATAGGGGGAAAAAAAATCTTTGCAATGCAGAGATTGCATTTGATTTCACTATTCCTGAATCTCCCCGAACATCTCTCTATTGCAGTTACTAGGCGTTGGATAAATGCTCCCAACAATCATCCCTGGTAATCCAGTCTAGATGCTCGTCAATCTCAGTGTAAAGAAATGCTTCCTAACATCTGCCCTAAGTTTTCCCTTCACAGCTTTAAACCTGATGTTTGTTAAAGAGAACAAAGAGAAACAATTGGTCTTTTTACCTCCCCCACCCACCCCCCCACCCCTGCACACCCTCCAATTGCCCTAATATACACGTGTACATAACTACAAATGGAGCAAAGGTAGGAAAATGGAGTTGTGGTACAGATAAGCTATGATCTAACTGAAAGGTGGAACAGCCTCCTCCTGTTCCTGTGTACTTTCCACAATCCGAAGATCCAGAGTGATGCAAAGCTGGTGTTCTCGTAGGTACACAGAAGATCAAAAGAAGTCACTGAAGCTGCTCACCTTGCAGTTTGGATATCCTTTATTCGATAAAGGAGACCAGAAGTACCCCTCAGCAGATCCAACTGGCCCTGAAATGATTCAATAACAGAATGACTTTACTTCCAAAACAGGAAGAAGAATAATCAAGTTTTGCTGCTACAACAGAACTGTTAAGCTATTCAGCAATATTACCGGAATTAAATACTTTTGACATGTTGTGCTCTTCAAGCTACGAAATGAAGCATTTTTCCCCCACTCACTTGACAAATTGGCTTTTCCTTTTTTAAAACTATGAAACCCAAACAATTTGCACAAAATACTAACAGAACATAGAACTCAATTGAATAGTTGTGAACTTCACAACTAACTCGCCAAGCCTGCTTTGACAGCACCTTCCAAACTCATAATCTCTACCACCTAGAAGGCCAAAGGAAGCAGATGCATGGGAACACCACCACTTGCAAGTTCCCCTCCAAGTCACACACTATCCTGACTTGGAACTATATTGCCCTTCCTTCACTGTCACTGGGTCAAAATCCTGGAACTCCCTTTTTACAGGACTGTGGGTGTACTTACACAAGTTGGACTGCAATGGTTCAAGAAGAAAGCTCATCACTACTTCCTCAAGAACGTATAGGAATTGGCAACAAATGCTGGCCTTTCCAGTGATGCTTACATCCCATAAAATAATTTTAAAAATACATTCTGTGTCCATTTGTCATGCACTATATATGCAAACTACTGTCTCTAAAAACCTTGGAAGCTACATTCTAAAATTCAAGTAGATGGTGGAGATATCTAGCAATTCAATGCATAATTGATAAAAGTGCAAGACTAAACACAAAGAAGACACTACCACGAACACGATAGCAGGAACAAATTCTTAAGATAATATGAGTCCAAATCCCACTCCAGAGACTTGAGCACAATCAAAACTGACGCTCCAGTGCAACACTATAAGGAAACCCTGACCTTTCAGACAAGAT
Source organism: Cetorhinus maximus (assembly GCF_964194155.1). Classification (NCBI taxonomy): domain Eukaryota; kingdom Metazoa; phylum Chordata; class Chondrichthyes; order Lamniformes; family Cetorhinidae; genus Cetorhinus; species Cetorhinus maximus. The sequence goes on along the minus strand of NC_135892.1, from coordinate 25,983,285 downwards.
GCTAAATGTCACCCTGTCTTCCCTCTCAGGTGAATGTTTGAGATTCCAAGGCATTATTCAAAAAAAATAGTAGGAAGTTCATCTCAGGGTTCTGGCCAACATTTATTCTTCAACCAACACCCAAAATATATAATTTGGTTATTATCACATTGCTGTTTGTGGGACCTTGCTGTGTGTAAATTGGGCTGCCGCATTCCTTACACTGCAGCGACTACACCTCAAAAGATATTTCATCGACTCAATAGCACTTATGGATGTCCAGCAGTCAAAAATTGCACTATATAAATACAAGTCTTTTATTATGAATATTAAATGACCTACTACTGAGAGAAGCCTGTTGATGGCCATCGCCCTCTTCTGCGGCTCCACGTGTGGCATGTCATTCTGAATAACCTGGTCTGTAATTCCTTGTGGGAACTGCTGGCAGAGTTCTAAAATCCTAGGAGTAAAAGAGAAAGAATAATTGAGCAGAAGTAACAAATACCTGTGGTCTCCTTCAAGTGATAAGATTCCATAATATGTAAGTATTAGCTCCAGACACCTCAAGAACACTTCAGCCTTCCCAATATTTAATCGGAAGAAATTTCTGCTCATCCAGTCAGATAAGCAGTCTGATAATTTAGCAATATTGGAGGAATTAAGAGGGGTGGTGATGAAATAAAGCTGGGTGTCTTCAGAGTACAAGAGAAAATTAACACTTACAGATGATGTCTCCAAGGGGCAACATTGTAGATATGAAATAGGAGGCAACCTAGGGTAGATCATTGGTGTAGAGAAACTCAGCAGGTCTGGCAGCATCGGCGGAGAAGAAAAGAGTCGACGTTTCGAGTCCTCACGATCGTCGACTCTTTTCTTCTCCGCCGATGCTGCCAGACCTGCTGAGTTTTTCCAGGTAATTATGTTTTTGTTTTGGATTTCCAGCATCCGCAGTAGTTTTTTGTTTTTATCATTGGTGTAGAGTACCACTTCTGGTACTACATTTCTCAATGCAAAGCTATCACAAATATATTATACTGTTCCCTGTTCCATCACAAGAGCGTATGGCAATAACACGCAGGGGGGCCATGATTACCTCATTAACCACATGCACAAAACTACAGATAAAAGCAAAATACTGCGGATGCTGGAAATCTGAAACAAAACCAGAAAATGCTGGAAAAGCTCAGCAGGTCGAGCAGCATCTATGGAGAGAGAAACAGAGTTAACTTTTCAAGGTCATACGGACTTGAAACATTAACTCTGTTTCTCTCTCCACAGATGCTGCTAGACCTGCTGAGTTTTTCCAGCATTTTCTGTTTTTGTTGCACAAAACTACAGTTGGTTTGGCTGGTCAACTCTGAATATGTTACATCTGTGTAATTTTTTTCAAATTAGACATTTACAAAGTTAGTGTCAAGCTGATTACAACTGACGCAAGGCAAATCAGTGTAAATCACTTCCTGGAAGTGCACCTTATACCAAATACAGAACTTTGGACAGCCAGCACAGACACGACAGGCTGAATGGCCTCCTTCTGTGGTGAAACCATTTGAGATTCTGTAATGTCAGTTCAGCTACTTATGCTGCTTATCCTTTGTCACTGCAACACAGAAACCACATGGACATAGCAGCAAGAAAACAACACGCAGTACACCTACAACTAGTTAGTTATATCGTACTCTTAAACATTTGTCCGTATCATTAAGCCATACAGTGTTACATTAATAGCCATTACCACTCATTAAAGTCACAAATCATATCCTATGTGCCTGTGACAAAGGTAAACTATTCCGCCTCGTCCTTCTTGAAATGTCTGCAGCCTTTGAAGCAGTTGATCACACCATCTTCCCCCAATTGCTCCCCGTTGTCATCCAGGTGGATGGGACTTCTCTTATGTGGTTCCATTTTTCTCTATGTAATTGTAGCTAGAGTATCATTTGTAACGGCTTCTCTTGCTGATCCAGCACAGTTACCTCTTGTGTCCCCCTCCCAATGGCTTCTCTTGCTGATCCTGCACAGTTACCTCATGTGTACTCCCCAACAATCTATCCAAGATCCCCTCCTATTTCTTATTTACAATGTTGTCCCTCGGCGATATCAGTCATAAGCACAGCATTCGTTTTCACTTGCATGCTGATGACACCGAGCTCTACCTCACCACAACCTCTCTCAAATCCTCCAATGTTGCTAAATTATCAGACTGCATATCAGATGTCCAATATTGGATGAGCAGAAATTTCCTCCAAACGAAAATTGGAAAGACTGAAGCCTTTGTTCTCGGCCTTGCAACTTACTGATTTAAAAATTATCATCCTTACTTTCAAATCCCTCCTGATCTGGCCCCTAACTCTGTAGTCTCCTCCAACTCCACAATTCTCTGAGATATCTGTGCTCAAAAGCACAAGAAATAAGAGCAGGAGTGGACCATATGGCCCATCATGCCTGCTCCACCATTCAATACAATCATAATTGATCTCGGGCTTCAACTCCCATTTTCCAGCCCATTCTCCATATCCCTTGATTTACTGAGGCCAAAGATCTTTCTATCCCAGCCTTAAATGTATTCAACAATGGTGCATCTACAATCCTTTGGGGTAGAGAATTCCAAAGATTCACAGCCCTCTGAGTGAAGAAATTTCCCCTCATCGCAGTCCTAAGTGATCAGCACCTTATCCTGAGACTGTGCTCCCATGTTTAGATTCCGCTACCAGCAGAAACAATCTCTCAGCATCAACCCTCTCCAGCCCCTTCAGAATCTTATAGATTTCAATGAGGTCACCTCTCATTCTTCTAAATTCCAGGGAATATAACTCCAATCTACTCATTTTATCTTATGACAACCTTCTCATCCCAGGGACCAACCTAGTCAACCTTCGCTGTACCGCCTCCAATGCAAGTGCATTCTTTCATAAAATGTGGACGCAAAAATATTCACACAGTATTCCAGATGTAGTTTCACCAAAGCCCTCTGCAATTGTAGCAAGACTTATTTATTCCTAAACTCCAATCCCCTTACAATAAACACCAACATGCCACTTGCCTGCCTAATTGCTTGCCCTACATGCATGCATTCCTTGCACAAGCACACTCAAATCTCTCCAAACAGCAACATTTACAAGTTTCACGCCTTTCAAAAAGTATTGTTTTTCTATTCTTATGACCAATGTCAATAACCTTACACTTACCCACATTATACTCCATCTGCCATCTTGTTGCCCACTTGCTTAACCTGTCCATATCTCTTTGCAGCCTCTCTGTGTCCTCCTCCCAGCTTACGTTTCCAACTAGGTTTGTATCATCAGTAAACTAAGATACATTACCCTCTGTCTCTTTGTCTAAGTGTTATGACCACATCCAGTCTTAACTGCTGCGCAAACCAAATCTCAGAGGAAAACTCGACTTATGGGCCATAGCCTTTTTTTTGTATTCTGAAAACGAGAAGAGGACATACTGATCTCAGCAGTAAGGAGTCCAGTCACACTTTATGGATTTTAAAAATTAAAAGGAAAAGTTTTATGAACAAGAATAAAAGAAAACTTAAGCACACAAGGTTACAGATATACAGTTAAACTTAGTCTTACAAAACATTTCCCCAAAAAGACTCTCTACTTCGTCAGGCCCACAACTAAACATCTTCCAGGCAACATTTCCTTATAAATGTTTAACTTGTTAAAAATCCAGTAATATTACCCAAGGCAAACAGCTGTAGCTTCAATAAAGGCATACCACATGACCTGTAACATTCTTCCACTCTGCTGTGAAAATCCAAACTTCAGAATAAAACTGCTTTTTGCGATCCTAGACTTCTCTGGTTTGATTGGATGGTTGATTCAAACTGCATCTTCTCTCAGCCAAAGCTCTAGCTATAGCTCCAGCTGCTACATCTCACACAGCACAGCTCAACAGCCCAACCACTCAAAGAGCTCCAGCAGCACCACCCCCTCTCTCTCCACAACAACTCTAAAATATTGTTTCTCCTTTTCATCTTGGGTTCCATTGTTTTCACACCTCTTTGAAACTTAAATCCCTCCAAATATAAGACCTTTCATGTTTTCAACTTGTGTTTGCTTTCGGGTCAATAAAATATAACATCCCACATATATTTATCTATGGCTATTTTACCTATGGTACTCCTGCAAGATGCAAACATGTCTCTTTTCACCTCTGACTCCCCTTTGATATTCAAATTCTCCACTTATCTAAAAATGCAAATGTTAGATCTAGCCTATTCACCTGTACCTCAAACCTAGCACCTCAATCCTTTTCATGTTTTAAACCCCCCAGACAACCTGTCTCTATTAACACCTGCCCCTTCACTTCCTCTCTCCTCACCGTCCAAGGGCCCAAACACTCCTTTCAAGTGAAGCAGCATTTCACTTGCATTTCCCCTAACTTAGTCTACTGCATTCGTTGCTCCCAATGCGGTCTCCTCTACATTGGAGAGACCAAACGCAAACTGGGCGACCGCTTTGCAGAACACCTGCGGTCTGTCCCCAAGAAAGACCCAAACCTCCCTGTCGCTTGCCATTTTAACACTCCACCCTGTTCTCTTGCCTACGTGTCTGTCCTTGGCTTGTTGCATTGTTCCAGTGAAGCCCAACGCAAACTGGAGGAACAGCACCTCATCTTCCGACTAGGCACTTTACAGCCTTCCGGGCTGAATATTGAATTCAACAACTTTACATCTTAAACTCCCCCTCCCCCCATCCCCACCCCGTTTCTTCCCCCTCCCTTTTGTTTTTTTTTCAATAATTTATATAGATTTTTCTTTTCCCACCTATTTCCATTATTTTTAAATCTACAACTAAATACCTTGTCAGTCTTTCCACCCCACCCCCACTAGAGCTGTACCTTGAGAGTCCTGCCATCCATTCTTAATTAGCACTTTTCTTAGATAATATCACCACCTTCAACACCTCTTTGATCCTTTTGTCTGTGACATCTTTTGATTATCTGCTCCTATCACTGCTTGCTTGTCCCTACAACCACCCCACCCTCAACTTCTCTCCCCCCGCCCCCCACCTTAAACCAGCTTATATTTCACCCCTCTCCTAACTATACTTCAGTTCTGTTGAAGGGTCATGTGGACTCGAAACATCGACTCTTTTCTTCTCCACCGATGCTGCCAGAGCTGCTGAGTTTTTCCAGGTAATTCTGTTTTTGTTTTGGATTTCCAGCATCCGCAGTAGCTTTTTGTTTTTATCTATTAATCTCTGCCCTGCTTAATTAAATCATACACACACAGCCTTTTTCACAGAATAACACAATATTCCCCAAAAATATTTAAAATAATATTTTTCACGCTAAGTCATTAGTGTATATTGTAAATAGTTGAGGCCACAGCATTGATCCTTGCCCAATCCACAAGTCACAGCCTGCCAACTTGAAAATGCCCCATTTATGCCTACTCTTTGCTTCCCAACCATTAACCAATCCTCTATCCATGCTAATATATTACACCCAACTCCACGAGCCCTTATTTTGCCTATTAGCCCTTTGTGTGGCACCTTAAACAAATGCTTTTAGGAAATCCAGGTATACTACATCTACTGGTTCCCCTTTGGCTACCCTACTAGTTACATCCTCAAAAAACTTTAATAAATTTGTCAAACAGGATTTCCCCTTAGCAAAACCATGTTGACTTGTTCTAATCAGACTATGCTTTTCTAAGAGCATTGTTAAGACTTCCCTAATAGATTCCAGCATTTTCCTAATGACTGATGTCAGCCTGTAGTTTTCTCTCTTGCTCCTTTCTTGAAAAGCAGTATTACATTTGCCAACTTCCAATCTAATAGGATCATTCTCACATCTAAGGGTTTTGGAAAATCGTGGCCAGTGTATCCACTATATCCGCGCTGAAGGTAAGCATGCAGGTGCAGCAGGCAGTAAAGAAGGCAAATGGTATGTTGGCCTTCATAGCCAGAGGATTCGAGTACAGGAGCAGGGATGTCTTGTTGCAATTGTACAGGGCCTTGGTGAGACCACACCTGGAATATTGTGTGCAGTTTTGGTCTCCTTATCTGAGGAAGGATGTACTTGCTTTAGAGGGAGCGCAGCGAAGGTTTACCAGGCTGATTCCTGGGATGGCGGGACTGACATATGAGGAGAGATTGAGTCAGTTAGGATTATATTCGCTGGAGTTCAGAAGAATGAGGGGGAATCTCATAGAAACCTATAAAATTCTAACAGGACTAAACAGGGTAGATGCAGGAAGGATGTGCCCGATGGCGGGGGAGTCCAGAACCAGGGGTCACAGTATGAGGATATGGGGTAGACCATTTAGGACTGAGATGAGGAGAAATTTCTTCACCCAGAGAGTGGTGAGCCTGTGGAATTCGTTACCACAGAAAGTAGTTGAGACCAAAACATTGTATGTTTTCAAGGAGTTAGATATAGCTCTTGGGGCGAAAGGGATCAAAGGGTATGGGGAGAAAGTGGGAGCAGGCTATTGAGTTGGATGATCAGCCATGATCATAATGAATCGAAGGGCCTACTCCTGCTCCTAGTTTTTATCTCTTTTAGAACCCTAAGCTGTAGACCATCAGGTCCCAAGGATTTGTTTGATTTTAGTTTTATAGCTCTTTATGTGTCTCCAATACTTGTTTTCTTCTGCTGATATTAATTATCTCAATTTGCTCATTTTTTTTATCCCCAAAGCTACCTTCAAATTCTGGCCTCTTACCCCGATTATAATTACTCCACCATTGCTGGCCATGCCTTCAGTTACCTAAGCCTCAAAACTCTGGAATTCCCTGCCGTCAACTCTCCACCTTGCTTTCCTCCTTTAAGATGCTCCTTAAAACTTTGCTCCTTAAACCTAAATACTTTGATCGAGCTTTTGGTCATCTCCTCATGTGAGATGAGCTAATGTGGCTCGGTGTCATACTTTTTTTTATATACGCTCCTGGCTGTGAAGCGCCCTCGGACATTTCATTATGTTAAATGAACTATAAATTTGTGTCAAAAGCAAAATACTGTAGATGCTGAAAATCTGAAATGACAACGGAAAATGCTCAGCAGGTTTGGCAGCATCTGTGGAGAGAGAAACAGAGTTAACATTTCAGGTCAAGGACCTTTCTTCAGTCTTGTAAACTGTTGGGAGCAACATGGGGAGGGGGAGGGGGGCTGCGGAATGTATGCAAACTTTACCTGCTTTCCAGCCCCACAGGATCTACAGCTTCTTGCTTCACTTTCACGTCGGCCATGGTTTCAAGTGTTTAGCATGACAATCTATTGGGAATGAAGGGCTTGTTTGCAGAACCCGCTTGCCGTGTGGGCGCGCACCTCAGTCAGAGGTTGCAATTCTCGCGTTCCACGTTCTAAACTGTATCAAACACCAGCCTGGACGTTCCAAATCCAGCGTTCCACGTTCTAAACTGTAACAAACATCAGCTTGGACGTTCCAAATGAGAAGCTCGCGTTCTAAACCCCTGGGATCAAAATCTATAACTTCGCTCCTTTACTTCTGCCTCTTGTGCAGGGGCTTTTCACTCTGCCGGCTCAGCCTCTGCTGATTGGGGAGAGACCAGACATTCGCCAGGCGGCATTCTTCGCTTCCTGTCGTCAATTACAAGCAGTGAGGGAAGATTGTCTTCTTTCGCGATGCATTACAAGGCAATCCTGAAAATAATGCAAGACTAAAAAGACAGGGTTTATTACGGTGACTGCTTTCCCCCTTGCCCCGGCTCGATTCCCCTTCCTCTCCGGCAATCTTAGAGAGCAGCTGTTTGGTTTGAGCGGGGCCTGATCCGTTTTCAGCGCATGTGTTCTTATTATGAATCGGTACTCAGAGCCTTGATGTTAAGAGTGGTTGGCTGCGGATTGAGTGCGTTTGAGGTGACTGGCAATCCCTTGGTTGTTGGTCTAACAACCCTCCGGGATAATAACTAAGCTTCAGGAGGAACAACCTAGGAGAAAAAAAATAAGTGCCTTAAAAACTGTTAGCCGAGTTTTGTTGCAGTAGGCCATCCAACCCACATCTGGAATTGATTTTAGTTAGTTAGATGTGCCCATGGTTTAGGTTTTAACTTTTTTGCATAGCAAGTTGCTGTAAGTGCGCCCTGATAACGGCGCAACGAGGGAAAGAACCGTGGATCTGCTTAACTAATCAGATTGAAGGAAATTAACAGCGCAAGGACTGAGAAGGAAGTGTAGAGTGGGTGAGTTTAGCCCAAATCAGGTACAAAAAGAGGAATGGAGAAGGAAAGAAATATTGGATTAAGAAAGAGAAAATACTTCTAAAATTCCCGCACACCTGAAGGAAAGGGACTCCACACTAATAAAAGCAAAATACTGCGGATGCTGGAAATCTGTAATACCAACAGAAAATGCTGGAAAAACTCAGCAGGTTTGGCAGCATCTGTGAAGAGAGAAACAGAATTAATGTTTCAAGTCCAATATGACTTCTTCAGATGGGTTCCGAAGAAGAGTCATATTGGACTCAAAGCGTTAACTTGTATTTCTCACTCCACAAATGCTGCCAGACCTGAGTTTTTCCAGCATTTTCTGTTTGTATTCCACGCTGTAATAGTTAATTCTCAGTGCCAGATAGGTTGATGGCAGTAGTTAACACTTAACATGTTGTTGAAATGGTGATGGCAGTAGTTAACACTTAACATGTTGTTGAAATGGTGATGGACTGGAACAGACTGATCTTAGCTTTGGTGAGTTTAGTTTGTATCTACTATGCAAATACAGCAACTTCACACCATTCAATATCCATTTCAGCGGTGAGGTAGACAGTCGTTTGATGCCATTTTCACGAAACTAAGGCTGGGATTTTCCGGTCCTGCCTGTGGCATTTGGGGTGGGGGGGGGAGGGAACAGAAAATTTGACAGACCGGCCAAAAGTCTGTTGACTTGGGGCGGGAATTTCTGGTCCTGCAGTGCGCAGGACTCGAAAATCCTAGCATAATCGTGGAGCACCACAACTCAGACAGCAACCTTTGGATTTTTGGATTTAACAGTGCATCTTCCTCCTCACCTGAAATTATTGTACCATTTGTGTAGAGCCCTACATTTTTTTTCATTATATGTCCAATTCCCTTTTGAATGTTAGTGTGCAATCTGATTCCACCACCCTTTCAGGTAATGTATTCCAGATCATAACTCTCTAAATTAAAGAAGGGGATGAAGGAGCAAAGATTTCTGGGAATAAAAATAAAGAAATCACTGAAAATAATAAGAACAACTTACATTTATATTGTGCCCTTAACATAGTGAAACATCACAAGGCACTTCACAGGTGGATTATCAGATAAAAATTGACATTCACCCATAAGTAGGTATTAGGACATGTGGTCAAAAGCTTGGTCAAAGAGGTAGGTTTTAAAGAGCTTTTTGAAGGAGATGACGCAGACAGAGGTTTAGTAAGGGAATTCCAGGTCTTAGGACCTAGACAGCTGAAGGTCCAGTCGCCAATGATTGGATAAAGGAAATCAGGGATGCACACGAGGTCAGAATTGAAGGAATGCATAATTCTCAGAAGATTGTAGGGCTGCATAAGGTTAAGTTCTCAGCATAGCTTGTTAAGACCTAAAGATCTAAAGAATGCAAACAAAACACTTGGGTTCATTTCTGGAGGAACAGAATACAAAAACAGGCAGGTATTGTTACACTTATATAGAACCTTGCTTGATGTACTCTGTGCAGTTCTGGTCTTCACACTACAAAAACGATAGTGAAGCACTGGATAAATGCAAAAAAGATTTACAAGGAGGAGAGGATTTACAAAATTAAGAGAATGCAAATATCAGAAAGATTGATTAAGTCGGGACTATATATGATGGAAAAAAAGAGGACCATGAGGAGACCTGATAAAGATCTTTAAAATTGTGCAGGGGCTGGATAACGTAGATGTGAGGAAACTTTCTGCTTGTGGGTGAGTACAGAGCAAGGGGGCATAAATATAAGGTAGCCACTAACAAATCAAATAAAGAATTTAGAGGAATTTCTTTACACTGCAAATTCTGAGAATGTGGGACTTAATGCCACATGGGGTGATTGAAGCAGGTAACATTGATAAATTTAAGGGGAGACTTGATGCGTACCTGAGGCACAATGGAATATAGGGATACGGGGACAGAGTGGGAGGAGGCTCGTGTTGAGTATAAATGTTGGCAGAGATCAGTTGGGCTGAGTGGCCTGTCTTGTGCAGTAGATTCTATGTAATTGCCATATGGAGGGAATTTCAAAGTATAAGGGGCAGGTTGGAATCTACAGTCATGGGATGCGCTTTGTTTTGAAGCTTCTCGGTATGTTTTCCTTTTGTCAGATATTAAGGTTAACAGTAATTAGAGCAAAGTACGGAATGGCACATAAGTTTTTTTTACATTACATAATGATATTTTAATCAAGTTGTTACACAAAATATTTTTATGTTGCAGTGAGAATATTTATTTTTGTTTATTCTGTTGTTGCTGATCCTTAAGAGTAGAGTGACCACAGAAAAAAAAGGAATCAAAAGAATGAACGCAGTCCTGCACTCTCCAGAACTTGTTCACAGATGCCCTTCATGTAATTGTTCCCTTCATATAAAATTATATAATTGTAGTGTTCTTTGTTTTCACTTGTTTTACGATTATATTAAAACAATATACTCTGCTCTGGAATTGAAATTCAATTAGACCTGAATACATGAGGTTGTAAATGTTTAACCAATCAGTTGCTAAAAATATTTGGGGTCTGTTTTGACTTTTGGGCAGCTGACTGGCTCTGATCGACTGCCCAAAATTGCCCTGGCAATGATGAGGTCCCTGCAATTTTGAGGCTCCAGACTCATTTAATTTTGGCAGGCAAACTGTGGCTTGCCAAACTGTTTTCCTGTACAGCTCACCGGATTAAGGTCTCAAGATCAGGCTGGGGTGATCAAAAGCAAGGCAAAGTGGGGATGGGTCCCAATGCAGCAATACCAAGATTAATTTTGGTGGCACTCCTGCTCCTCTGGAGTCCACAAAATAATTTTGGTTCCTTCGCCCATGGAATTGGTCAAACTGTACATGGAGCAGGCACCAATTGGTTCCAACCTCATTTGGCAGTTGGAATCCCATTTACGTCATAGGCCCTGTTTTCTATAGTAAAAGGGGCTTATCACTGGAAGCAGACGGGTGCTTTGGACACCAAGAGATAGGACTCTGTCAAAATGGAACTGGCAGCATTGCTGGTGTTAATGGGGCAGTTAGGCTACCATCCGCATTTGAGGCTGCTACTGCCTCCCCCAATTACAGGTGCACTCCTTCAATTCCTCAATTTACTTGTGCACTCCTCCAATTCCTGCACCTAACTGACTCACCTTCACACTTCTACATTTTTTCAAACAATACATCCCTCCTCACAGTGCACCATGTTTGTAGTCCAGTCAGAGAGCGAACTGATTTTTTAATACCCAATTGGATGATTCTGTTTAAAAACTGAATTTACATTTTTATATCCTGGAAAAGAGTTATCCGGAATTCTTGAATTTTGATTGTTTTATTTCTGTAAATACTGAAATTATTGTGCATGGAACAGTTCACAAATGTGCTGAAGCACTACGTAAGTGGCCTCTGAGCTCATTCTTGAGGGATTGGACTGCCTGCGTGTGGTCCTGAGCTGTACACACCAGAAGATCCCAATTTTGATTCCTGTCTGTGTTAAATAAACAGACCATCTGTTGAGACATTATAAAGAAGAAAGATTTATATGGCACCTTTCACAACCTCAGATTGTCCCAAGAACTTTATAGCTATTGAAGCACTTTTGAAATGCAATCACTGTTGTGCGAAACACAGCAGCCAATTTGCTCACAGCAAAGTTTCAAAAAGAGCAATGTGTTAATGACCTGATAATCTGTTTGTTGATTGAGAGATAAATATTGGCCAGGATACAGAGGATAAATTCCCTACCTTTTTCTTGCAATAATGCCATGGGATCTTTTATGTCCATCTGAGAGGGTAGACTGGGCTTTGGTTCAACATTTCATCAGAAAGATGGCAGCTCTAACAGTGCAGCACCCTCTCAGTACTACACTGGAGTGCTGGCTTTGGTTTTTGTGTACAAAACCTGAAACCCATAACCTTCTGTCAGAGGCAAGACTGCTACTGTTTGGACCACACCTCTGCAGCAGACAGTGCATTACCTTGTCAGAAATGGCATATTTTGGATAAAAAGTTTAACCCAAGCCTCATCTATCTGTTCAGGTAAATGTAATAGTGCTACAAGCTCTTTTTGAAGACTCATTGAGAATTTACCCAATGTTGTGGCCAACATTCATCCTCTCAATCAACACCACCAAAAATAAAGTACTGGTCAATCACCTCTGTTTTTTGTGGGACTTTGCTGTGCACTAATTAGCTGCCATATTTGTCTACATAACAGCAGTGACAATACTTGAAAGGTAATTAATAGGCTGTGAAGTTGAGATTTCTTGGGGTTGTGAAAAGAGTTAGATGGATACAAATCTTTCTGGATGACTGAAAGAAAAAAAGCAACAAGAATCCACTGCACTTGATACTTGTTCACAGGCTTTTGCTGGAAAGCTTGTCGATGGACACAGGTGAGGAAGGGAGGGGGGCTCGGCTATACCTTCTTAACTGATTTATCCACAATCATTCAGAAGGCTGATGTGAGGAACTGCCACCTCCTGTTTGAAGTACTGGAGAGCAGCTGGTATCCAGAAGATGTGCATCCTCAGCAAGAGTCAGCACCTTCATCAGAGGAGGCTGAAGAATAGAAATTCTGCCATAGTGCACCGAGGGACTGGGAAAGGCATAGACCCCTCGGGCTGTACGGCTCACAATGAATGTATGCATTGAATACTAATTGTATTATAATTGTATTGAAGCACCTCAGAGTGCAACCATGATGTATGTTGATACCATTGCACTGACTGTCTGTAATGACCATATTGAAATGATTGTAATATATTGAAGCACCTCATGATCCATGTGTAAAAGTTGAATCTGATTGCGCTTTTTGTGATGGTGATTTAGAAATGTTTTGTAATGTTCTTTCAGATATTTTATGAATAAATTATATTTTTCAAAAAAAAATAACCAGACCAATTGATGTGTCCTCTGCAGCTACATTAAATTTTGCAGTGTTTATGGAAAGCTTTTGAGAGTGGGGCCCTATGCTTCATCAGATTGGTGTGGGATACTGGTCATCTCTGAATCTCAGGCATTTGGTATATTCTTGACCTCTGTTGTAATATCATGTGGCCTAAGTTAGGGAAAGAACCAACGGGGTAGAATTAAATGTAAACCTTGGACAAAAGTAGAATCACTAGTTACAAAAGCCGTTCTCCCTCCCTTCCCCAGACCACACTCTTAAAGCCACTGGAGCTTCTCACCACCCTCCTCGGCCAAAACTCTGACTGCGCACGCGTTGTTTCTAGGCGCGCGGTTGCTAACGTAGCCGTAAGCGTTGATTTGATTGGTCTCGGCAGTTGCCGGGGTACAACAGCCGGCCAATTGGAGGAGCCGCAGCCGCGTGGTGCCGTTGTTGTTGGTAGCGAAGCTAAGGCGTTTGTGCAAAGCAGAAGGAGAGAGAGAGCGATACAGCTGGGACTGTCGGGTTGGGTTATTATTATAAAATATCAAATATATAATTAATTAATAATCATCGAGTTATTAATTATTTACACAGGAACGGTGTTGCAGTGATGATGTTATTGGACTAGTAATCCAGAGGCCTAGACTCATGAATCAGACATGGAGCTGAATTTTCACCCCAACATGGGGACCAGACCAGAGGCAGGCTGGCACCTAATTTCGTGCCTTCTGGCACCAGCCAGCCCCTGGCCATTTTTCTGCAGGTGGGTTTGGGGGGCAGAAGGGCTACCTGCCCATGAGTGGCGGGTAGCCGATTTAAGGTAAGTGAAAGGCCAATTATCAGAGGCTGAGGGGAATTTTCCAGCTGGCTTACGGCCCTGCCATCACCCCTTCCTCCCTCCCGGTGTTGTCAGGAACAGGCCAGCTGCCTGGAGGCAGCCTCCCAGTGGTGAACCCCATGGGGAGGGTGGCGGGCTGTGTAATGTTCCAAGCAGACTTTGTGGCCCTTCCTGCTAAACAGGTCATAGACCACCCAGCAGCTGTGGCCTTTTTTTTAGTTGAAGATGTTAAAAGTTACTGAAAACTTGCCTCAATATAGGGGCACCTTCTCCCTTACCTTCAATGGCAGGCTGCAACCCCTTCCATGTTGGAGGGTTGAGAGCCCACCCGTCATCCTTGGTTGGACAGCGTGTACCCTCTAGCTACTGATTAGCCAGTTCATGAAAAATCACTGCATGGTGACTGCTCCTGATGCGGTGTGGGGTCAGGACTCCCATTTGACACTAATGTCAGGGTCCCAACCTAAAACCCTTCCCTTGAGTTCACACCTCACCAGGGCAGGTATTTAAATTCAGTTAATTAAATAAATCTGGAGTAATAAACTAGTCTCGGTAATGGTGACAATGGAACTATTGGATTACCATATAAACCCATCTGGCTTGCTAATGTCTTTACTACTAGGGAAAGAAGTCTGCTGTCCTTACACCGAATCTAGTCTATATGTGAGCCTAGACACACAAATATGGTTGACTTTTAATTGCCCTCTGAAATGGCCTAGTAAGCCACTCAGTTACACATGAACATACAAATTAGGAGCAGGAGTAGGCCACCCGGCCTCTCAAGACTGCTCTGCCAATCAATAAGATCATGGCTGATCTGATTTTAACCTTATATCCCTGCCTAACCCCAATAACCCTTCACACCCTCGCCCCACCCCGGCTTATCAAGAATCTTTCCACCTCTGCCTTAAAGATATTCAAGGACTCTGCCTCAACCACCGTTTGAGGAAGAGAATTCCCATAATCCTCTGAAAGAAATTTTTTTTCCTTATCTCTGTCCTAAATGGGTGACCCCTTATTTTGAGACTGACCCTAAGTCCTAGATTCTCCCACAAGAGGAAACATCCTTTCCACATTCACCCTGTCAAGTCCCCTCAGGATCTTATATGTTTCAATCAAGTCACCTCTTACTCTTCTAAACTCCAGCTGATACAAGCTTAGCCTGTCCAGCCTTTCCTCATAAGATAACACACCCATTCCAGGTATTAATCTAGTCAACCTTCTCTGGATTGCTTCTAATACATTTACATCTTTCCTTAAATAAGGAGACCAATACTGTCTACAGTACTCCAGATGTGGTCTCACCAATGCCCTGTATAACTGAAGCATAACCTCCATACTCTTGCATTCAATGATCCTTGCAATAAACAACATAAATAACATTCTATTAGCTTTGCTAATTATTTGCTGCACCTGCATTCTAACCTTTCGAGATTCAGTTCTCAAGAGGATAGCTCACTATCACCTTCTGAAGGGCAATGAAGGATGGACAATAAATGTTGACGTACTCACGTCCTGAGAATTAATAAGAAAAATCAATAGTGTTATTAGCAATCACTTAGTTGTAAATAATTCTGTTATTGATAATCTTTGGGGTTATTGATGATTGTTGAGTTATTAATTCATTGAAGTTATTCATAATCAACATAGTTACTGATAATCACTATTATTAATATTGGAGTTAATAATAGTCCTTGGGTCATTAAAATTATTTATAGTATTAATTATTGAGTTAATTATAATTTGTGTTAAAAGTACTCATTGGGATCCTAACAATAGCTTGGTTTATTATTAATAATCAGTATTATTTCTAATCATTGGGTTATGAATAATCACTGGTGTTATTGGGGTAATGAGTAACCAATAGGTTTATTATATATAATTATTGTAATAATTATGAAACTGGATTATTAATAGTTAAGTAAATGATTATTAATAGCCTAACTGGTTGTAAATTATTGGGATTATTTACAATGTTGGGTTTATTGTTCATAGGTTTAATTATTTGAGTTTCAGGATTTGTTTGTGAGACTGTCATGTTGCCATTAACAGCTTCCTACGTGACCTTGTCCTCTCCTCAGGCTATGTTCCCTTAAACTTGGCTTTCTGACTGAAAATAATTATGGTGGTGTCACTGACTCTTATTCGGCAGATTCATTCTCCTGTCAAATTATGTCTCCGGTTTCTCCCTGTAGGTGGTTCCCCTCTGGAGGAATGACGGCCGGATCCATTGCAGTCCCACAAATCATCCCGCTTAGGGTTCCTCTCCCTGGCAAACCCAAGAGTGAAATCGATACCAACACTCTTATTGGAATCAAGTCGGGTAAGAAAAAGGCTGGTTATTTGACTACATGAAATGATTCTAATGTTGTGAATGTTTGAGGAGAAACTTCAGTAGTCTAACCAAGGGAATATACTTGCCTCCGGACGCAAAAGACACTACTTCTTTAGTCAATCTCTTTGAGCTCCTCCAGCCCTAAAATCATTATATCTCATTAGCCTTTTGCAGCTCCCCAGTTTTCATCACTGCACCAATAACGGCTGCGTCTTCAGCTGCCTGGGCCATAAGCTCTGGAATTCCCTCATTATTCTCTCTGCCTCAGCACTGAAGAAGAGTTATATGGTCTCAAAACGTTATCTTTGTTTCTCTTTCCACAGATGCTGCCAGATCTGCTGAGTTTTTTTCAGCATTTTCTGTTTTTATCTCGGCCTCTCTTTCCTCCTTTAAGACCTCCCTTAAAACTTGTAAGATTTCGGGGTTCGGGGCCACAGATAAATAAATAGGCAGTCGACTAGTCAGAAGTAATTTTGAGATAGTTTATTAAGAAACAAAAGTTTAGATATGATACATTAATTAGTTAGACAGGAAAAAAAGTATACAATCCATAACAGTTCAGAGCAGTTTACTGATCCCAGAGGGCGGACAAACGGTTGGCACAGAGTGTATTGATCTCATCCTCCTCCTCCATTCTGAAGGCAACTACCGACAAGCCCTGCAACCTCAGGACCTCACAAGGACCTCGCCAACGCCTCTCACCAAGACCTCACCAGTATATGACCCCCACCGGGGCATGGTCCCTGTGCCTGAGCACTTGTTAATACACCCTTCATCTTGGGGCTGGTAGCTTACCCAGTGTCAATCACCTATTCAAACTATTCTGACCAATGGACACAGCACAGGTACTCAAAACGTCAGGGTGGTTATTTCCCCCCCACCCCACTATGCATCAGTCTGCTCGAGGTCAACTTTTTAGTTTACATCATGCTGAGGGTCATATCCTGGCCCTTTCTAAACACTTGCATAGATAAGGGGATTCACAAGGCGCCATCCTAACAGCTCAGGAATGTCAACATGGCAGCCTGAACTAAGACTGTTTAGTGGTCAAAGTGTTTAAAAACCCTTTTTCCAGAGAGAGAATCAATGCTGTTTAGAAAATCCTATAAAGGTTCTATACAATACAGAAAATACCTATTTATTCAAGACCCCAATTTCTTACAAACCTATCTATTTGACCCAAATTTTGGTCAAGGGTCCTGATATCTCGCACTTTGGCTTGGTGTCAAATTTTGTCTGATTATGCTTCTGTGAAGTGCCTTCAAATATTTTACGGCATTATAGACATAGAATAGTACAGCATAGAAACAGTCCATTCAACCCATAAATCATGCACCGGCTCTTTCATAGAGTAATCCAATTAATTCCACTCCCCTCCAATTTTTTTTCTCTTTTAAGTATTTATGCAATTTCCTTTTACAGGCTACTATTAAATCTTTATCTGCGCCCTATCATGCTGTGAATTCCAAATCCTAACCACTTGTTAAGTAAAAAATGTTTACCTCATGTCTGGTTCTTTTGCAAGTCAACTTAAATCTGTGCCTTCTGGTTATCAACCCTTCAGCAATTGGAAAACCTTTATTTTTATTTACTCTTGTCCAAACCCTTTATGATTGTAAATAACTCCTACAAATATCCGCTTAGCTTTCTCTGCTTCAAGAGCAACCTGTACCTCTCCAGTCTGTAACTGTAGTGCCTCATCCCTCGAACCATTCAAGTTAATCTCTTCTGTCCCGTTTCCAAACTCTTTACTTCCTTCCAAAATGTGGTGCTCAGAATTGGACAGAAAACTCCAGTTTGGGGTGAACTGGTGTTTCACATAGGTTCAGCATAACTTCCTGGCTTTTGTACTTTATGGGTGAGATTTTAACTCATTCAAAACTCACTCACTTGCACAGGGTTAAAATTGTGCCCTATATCTTTATTTATAAAGCCCAGGAACCCATGTACTTTATTAATTTGTTTTTATATTGTCCTGCACCTTCAAAGATTTATGCAAAAGCACCCACTGGTCTCTCTCCTCTTGCACTGCTTTTAAAGTTGTGCCGTTTGGCATTTATTGCCTCTCCTCATTCTTCCTACTAAAATGTATCTCCTTACACTTTTCCATATTGAACTTTACCTGTCACTTGTCCACCCATTCCACCAGCCAGCCTACGTCCTCACTGTTTACTACATTTCTGACTTTCATGTCTTCTGCAGATTTTGAACTTATTCCTTGTACCCCCAGGTCCAATCATTAAGGTATATCAAAGACAGCAGTGGTCCAAGTACTGACCATTGGGGAACTCCACTGTATACCTTCCTCCAGTTCAAAAAACAGCCATTCACCATAACTCCTTGTTTTCTATCCTTTAGCTTTTTTTTGGATCCGTGCTACAACTGGCCCTTTGATCCCATGGGCTTCAATTTTGCTAACTAGCTTCATATGTGTTACTTGATCAAACATCAGCTGCTCTACCCTCACCCATCCTCTCTGTTACCGCGTCAAAAAAATCAAGGGGGTTAGTCAAACACAATTTGCCTTTAAGAAACCTGTGTTGGCTTTGCTTTATCAGTGCATGCTTGCCCAATATAAATCTAAATTGTTGTTATCTTATGCCATTTCTGAATGCAAACTGCAGTTGGTGACAAAGATTAATAGCTAGTGATGGTTGCATTGTCTGTGCAGGTCAACAGTTTCATTTCTGTCTTGCATGTTCACATATGTTCCACTAACAATGCTCATTAGTTGCCCACAGAAATGTAAACATGAATATTTATTAAACAAGGTGTCAGCTGTGGTTCAGTGGTAAAATTCTCACCCCTGAGTCACAGGGTTATGCATTCATATTTATGGTGTGGGGCACTCCACTGGATTGCCAACACAAAATTGAGGTGCCATCTTTCAGATGAGGTGTTAAACCCCTTCAAACCTATTGGGATGTAAAAGATCCCATGCCACTGTTTTGAAGAAGAATGGGGGAGTTCTCTTGGCCCATATTTATCGCTCAACCAACCCCTAAAAAAAATAGTTGATCTGGCCATTATCATACCACTGTTTATGAGATCTTCCTATAAGTAAATTAGCTGCCCAGTTTCCTACATTACAACAGTGATTCCACTTCAAAAAGTATTCAATTGACTGTAAAGTGGGAAGTTCTGAGGTTGTGAAAGTCGTTGTTTAAATACAAGTCTTTTAAACTTTTAATACTATCTGCCCTAGCAAATATACTCTAACACTGGCATAGGAACCAAAATACAAAACAGAACTGAATCAGAGGGAACTGTCTCATTTTAGTTGTCACTTGCAAATTTTAATTTGCAGTTCATAAAAGGGAAATCAACAACAAATAAATCTCTCTAAGTCATCGCCTCTGCTTTGCTCAATTGATAGCTTTCTCGCCTCTTAGCTGAAAGAGCATGTTTTCAAGATCAGCAGTAGGCATTGAGCATGTAACCTCAACTGGTACTTCAGTGTCATACCGAGAGTCCTGCCATTGGGGTGCCATCCATTATGTGAGACATTAAGTTGAGGTCTGACTGTCTTAGTGGGCGTTTGCAATCCGTTGACACTATTCAAAGATAAGTCGGGAGTTAACCTGGTGCTGGCCAATACTCTTATTGTCAATCAAAACAACAGAAAATGAACAGATTAGTCAATTATTTAATCTCATTTGCTGTTTATGAGAACTTGTCCTATGCAAAATGTCTGCTATAATTATTCACCTAACAACAGTGATTTCACTTGGAAAAAATAAAGAAAAACTTGCATTTATTTGCCTTTCATAATATCAGGAAATGCTAGTGTTTCATAGCCAATGAAATAGTTTTGAAGTGTCATCTCTGTCGTAATAGAAGAAATAAATACAGCAGCCATTTTGCACAAGCAAGGTCCCTGAAATAAGGTGGAGGATGGTGGTGTAGTGGTAACGTCACTGGACTAGTAATCCAGAGCTCCATGCTCTGGGGACATGGGTTCAAATCCCAAATGGCAGGTGGTGTAATTTAAATTCAATTAATAAATCTGGAATATAAAGCTAGTCTTATTAATGGTGACCATGACAGCCATCATTGATTGTTGTAAAAACCCATCTGGTTCACAAATGTCCTATAAGGAAGGAAATGTGCCATCCTTACCTCGTCTGGCCAAAATGTAACTCCAGACCCACAGGAATGTGGTTGACTATTAACTGCCCCCTGATGGCCTAGCAAGCCACTCAGTTCAAGGGCAATTAGGGATGAGCAACAAATGCTAGCCTTGCCCATGACGCTGACATCCCATGAAAGAATAAAAAAAAGGATAATGACCAGATAATTTGTTTTCTTTTGGTGTTCTTGATTGAGGAATAACCATTGACTGGGAGAACTGTACTGCTCTTCTTCAAAGTAGCACCATGTGATCTTTTACATCCACCTAAGAGTGCAGGCAGGGCCATGGTTTAACATCTCATCTGAAAGACAGACCTCTGACAATGCAGCACTCACCCGGTACTGCATTGGGTTTTGTGCTCAAGTTTCTGGAGCGGGACTTGAATTCACAACTTTCTGACTGAATGTAAGAGTGTTCCCCACTGAGCCATAGATGGCACTGAAAAAAGTACTTTTTGGCACTAGTCATGTTTTCATTTCCTCACTGTGCAATGTATGAAAGGGACAGTTTCCACGCATGGAGATGAGGCGATGTGTCCGTTTAGGGCTGGTTTCTGGCTCCAAAATATAAATGGTACTAATAAAATCAGACCACAGAATAACATTCAAAACAAGAGCTTCACCACTCAACATATTATATTCCATTTGAGGTAAAGTGGATTAGATTTTTTAAAAAATTAAATCGGTGTACGCAGGCATGTTGACATGTGCAAAAAGTATTAATTCAGAGGCAGGAATGTTGCTTTCAGATATTATTGAATTTCAGCCAATATGCATACATTTAAATGCTTCTTTATATACAGGAAACAGCAGATCGAATTACTCTGAATAGATCAGTGTGAGCAGCTTACTTTCTATGAAATAAGCACCTGCAAGGAAAGGTCAACCAGCACAGCTGTTTAGGCTTTAAACCATGTTATCCATACCCATTGTAATGATGCAGTTCTAGCACTTCACCATTGTTAAAGGGAAGTTGTTTCCATGGTGATAAGCCCACCACTTGTTTGTACTCAGGGTTGCCTTGCCCTTCCAACCAGTCAGCCTGTCCCGGCTTTATGAAAGAGCAATCCCCCGCTCTTTCAACATAGTTCTGCAATTTTTCCCCCTTAGAGAATTATTCCAATTCCCTTTGGAACATTACTATTGAATCTGCTTCTGCGACATTTTCAAGCAGCGCATTCCAGATCAGAATAACTTGCTGTATAAATACAATTCTCCTCATCTCACCGTTGGATTGTTTGTCAATTATCTTTAATCTGTGCCTTCCGGCTACTGACACTTCTGCCAGTGGGAACAGTTTCTCCTTATTTATTGTATCAAAACCCTTCAGATTTTGAACATCGCTATTAAATCTCCCCTTAACCTGCTCTAAGGTGAACAATCCCATCTTCCCTACTCTTCATATAAGTGGAAGATGATTAGAAGCAGAACATCTTATGGGGATTGGTTTCTAACAAAGGCAAGCTCCTTGATGACATTTTTATTTTATTCTTTCTCTTTGACAGACACCCCTGATGTGGATATTTACTACACACTAAATGGCAGCAGACCTCAATTCTTGAAGAAACCAAGTTGTGGGGAGAGCTCCACCCTAAAGTACAAGAAACCATTCACATTGCAGGCAGGCAAAGGGACTATTAAAGCTTTGGCTGTTTCTAGGTAAACCTCCCAAATGTCTGTACAAGAAAAAAAATCCATTTGAGAGTATTTTTTACTGGTCAAAAAAAAAAATCAGAGATTCATACAGCCCAAAACAGGGCATCTGGCCCAGCGTGCCTGTGCTGGCTGTTTATAAGAGCTTTCAAATTAATCTACCTCTCCTGCTCTTTCCACTTGGCCTATAACCTTTTCCTTTTGAAGTATGTATCCAATTTATTTTTCAAAATTATTATTGAATCAGCATCCACCACCCTTTCAGTCAGTGTATTCCAGATCATAGCAATTCATTGCAGAAAAACATTCTCCTCATTCCCCGCTGCAATTATTTCCCTCTGGTTTCTTCTGGTTACATATCCTCCTGCCAGTGGGAATGGTTTCTCACTATTTACCATGTCAAAACCTTTCAGAATTTTGAACACCTTTATTAAATTTCCCCAACCATTTCTGCTCTCTCTAAGGAGAACTATCCCAGCTTCTCTAGTCTTTTTATGTAACTGAAGCCCCCCATTCCAAGTACCTTTCTAGTAAATCTCCTCTGCACCCTCTCCAAGGCCTTGACATCTTTCCTAAAATACGGTGCTCACAATGGGATTCCAGCTGAGGCTTAACCAGTTATTTATAAAGTCTTAGGGAGGAATCTCCCCCCTGCCCGTCTGCCCTCCCACCCCTGCCATCAGCAGGAATCGTGACAGAAGATATGGTGGGAAACGAAAAATTAGTTTCCCGACGTCAGGAAACTAGGTCGGGATCGTCCCCTCCTGACGTTCGTGGTGTGTCGGGTCGCCACCTGAAGCTTAGCGGGAGCCCACTTTGCATCTCATGCATGCTCATTAAAAGCACAACAGACTGGAATCGTGTGTCCCAGTCAAATCTTCCACCCCGCCAGCAGGAATTCGCACCATTCTGAAACCCGACTGGACATTTGTGGCGTGCACCCAGCAAGGGAGAATTTTAAAGCTCTTGCCTGGAGTTGAAGCTGGCTTCACCACTGAAGCTGGCTGCAAGTATGGTGCGTACAGAAAACACAAAGTTGGGAGGGGGTGGTGGGTGCAAGACACAAAGGTGGAGAATGGTGGGTGCAAGACATGAAGGTGGGGGGATGGTGGGTACATGACATGGTGGGGGGTAGTGGGTGCAAAACACGAAGGTGGGGGCATGGTGGGTGCAAGACATGAAGAGGGGCTGCAGAGGAGAAGGGGGGTGCTGAAGAAAAGAAGGGAAGGGCAGAGGAGAAGAAGGGTGGGGTAGGTGTCTGGATGAGAACAAGAGGGGTAAGGAAGGCATGAAGTGGGGGGGAAAGACGGCATGAGTGGGAAAGGCAAGGGAAGGGAGGTGGGGTGCGACCAGAGTGCTTCAGAGGGACGGTTCAGTTGCGTCGATGTTGAGATCCTGGGATGTTAGAACTGGGGTTGTTGGTGATTTGAGGAGATGGTAACTGTGAGAAGGGGAAGTGGGATGTGTTAGGATGGGAGGGTCAGGGTCTTGGTATGGCGGGTATAGTTCTCATCTGGGGTGTGATTGAGGGGGACAAGGATGGTAACATGCGTCACAGGAATGGGGAGGATCAGGGTGGGCATAGGAACTGTGACTGGGGTGGGCTCAATGGGGAGGGAAGTCATGGCCAAATTGACCATGATAGGGCCCAGGGTGATGGGGGGAGATTCAAAGCTTATCGAGGGGAGAGTGAAGGTGACATTTGCAGGGTCGATGGTGATGTGTGAATGTTGGTAAATGACGGGGAGCGTAAAAGGTGGTGGAGACAGTTTGAAATGAAGCATGCACCATCCTGAGACAGAGCCAGCTCCAGACCAAGGCATTGCCCTCGATGTCCAAGTGCAAAATATCTCTGGGTGGTGCGGGGCCTGCTCAAATGGGTGGAGTTAAAGGTCAGCACAACTGTACAACTAAGAGGAAACCCTAATAAACATGTGGAGACTGAGAAATTTCTGTTTGCTATTCCTCATCATTTGGCGAAGGCCACATGGCAGCCGGTCTGCCCCAGAGGGCTCTCACGATAACAAGATTCCAGCAAGGTGTAGAGCTGCCGTTCACTCTTAGCCATTGGCTATTTGCTCCTGGAGGAGTTAGGAAGAAGGAGGTAAGGGAGGGAGGGGAATGGCAGCCAAGTCGCGACTGCAAACCTCCATCCTCCCTGGGGAATGGACCTGCCTGACAAGGGCCCTAGATATATGACCCACCAAGGCATGTGTCTCTGGGCTGGTGGAGGGTGTAGGTGAATGCTGTGACAGCTGTACAGTTGAGAAGTCGTCCTCTTCCAAGGTCTCCTGTGGGCTGGGGCTGACTTCAGATGCTGAGGCTGGCCTCACCCTCTTCCTGCTGGCACCTAGAATGGAGGGAGGAGAGAATGATTGACTGACTAGGCTGGCTCAGACTTGGCACTCATCAATCGCCTTGATGTTCCAAGGTTGTCTGGATTATTCATGTTTCCTCACTAGATGGTTGGGAGTGGCTGACCTAGCCCTCGGCCTCTCCTGCCAGTTCTGCATCCTGCTGCTCAAATTATGTGAGGTTTCTCAGCTCCGGCATTCCACCTCCCATCTTCTCTCCTGATGTAGGCTATGTTCCGTATAAAGACAGGTAGATTGAGTCTGAGCACGTTAGATGAAAGAGCAGGTCAGAGACTGGGATTTCTGTGGCTACTAACTCACCTCTTGACTCTCCAAAGCCTAAGCACTACCTATAAGATATAAGTTAGGAATGTGATGGAATACTCTCTACTTGCTTGGATGAGTGCAGCTCAAAGAACACTGAAGAGCTGGGCACCATCCAGGACCAAACAGCCTACTTGATTGGCACCCCATTCACCACCTTAACATCTACTCCCGCCATCACCGACACACAGTGGCAGCCATGTGTACCATCGTCAAGATGCACTGCAGCAACTCACCGGCTCCTTTGATAGCACCTTCCAAAGCCGCTACCTGTACCACCTAGAAGGACAAGGGCAGCAGGTGCATGGGAACATCACCGCCTGCAAGTTCCCCTCCAAGCCACACACCATCCTGACTTGGAACTGCATGGCTGTTGCTTCACTTTCACTGGGTCAAAATCCTGGAAGTCCCTCCCTAACAGCACTGTAGGTGTCTCCACACCAAATGGACTGCAGCGGTTCAATAAGGCAGCTCACCACCACCTTCTCAAGGGCGATTAGGCATGGACAACAAAAATGCTGGCTTAGCCACGTCCCATGACAGAATACTAGAAGTTCAGTGCTGACGTAAGTTTGGAGTGAGTAGAAGTTTGACTTACCCAAGTGAAGCAGATGAGATCATTGCACTGCAGGACGGTCCTCCTTTGGAGCACACAGGCACCGACTGCCCTGGCAATCCCCTCCCAGGCTACCATGGTCAGACAGGAGAGCCTCCTGTGGCCATCCCTTGGAAAGAAGACCTACCACCTTTCCTTGACAGCCAAGAGGAGAGTTTCCAGGGAGACATCACTGAACTGGGGGCGAAAGCTTGTTGTCTTCTTTCATGGTCTCCAAAGGCCCTGGAACAGTGAGTGAATGGCTGTCTGGGTGTCTTTTAAATATGGCGCCTGGACACGACATCGGGGGCAGCCAACTCCCTGCCTGAGCATGCCACGAAATTCTATGTGAACCTTGTGGCTACATAATTAATTAGCTAAACATTGCGTGATTTGGTGGGTTTACCCGCTACCCACTGTGGCCGGCGTCCCTCCGACTTCCTGTCCCCGTCATGGGACTTAGTCCTGGAGTGGAAGATTCTGCTCCTAGTGTAACTTCCTTGATTATGTATTCTGCCTCTATTTATAAAGTCCAGGATCCTGTATGCACTTTTAACCTTTCTCAACTTGTCCTGTCACATTCAAAGATCTGTATTTGGAAACTCCCACACCTCCCTGTGCATCCTTTTTGAAATTGTATAGTTTTGTTTATATTGCTTCTCCTCATCCTATCAAAATGTATTATTTTACACTCCTCTGCATTAAATTACATCTGCCGTGTGTCTGTTCTCCTGAAGTCTGGTTCTATGCTTTTCACAGCATACTACTTTTCTAAGTTTTGTGTCATCTGCAAAATTTCTGTTGACTATTAGAGATGGCCGAGAGAGTGGTGTGGTGACCAAGGTGTTTCTTGTGGAGTATGTACAGCCCAATACAGCGGAAGTATTGGAAGATGATGATCAGAATTTCCTGCAAGATTATGCAAAGGAGCTTTCCAGACAGGTGAGTGGGTGTAGAAGTGTACGGTAGGTAGGTTGCATGTTCCAAGTGCTGGAGTGAGAGTTGGGTATTCCTGAACAGGTTCATAGAAATTAATTGATTTTTTGTGGGAATCAAAGAATAAATTGTGAGAGACTCTTCTAATGTTGGCTCCCTGTTTGTCCACATCCTTAATGTAATGGTGAGGGCAATACACAGAAAGCTGTATAATTACTAAATCTAACAGCCTGTAATATCAGAACATAGGAACAGAAATAGGCCATTCAGTCCCTTGAATCTGTTCCACTATTCTGTAAGGTCATGGCTGAGCTGTGTCTCAACTCCATTTCCCTGCCTTACTGAACAAGAATCTGTTGATAGTCTTGAAAATTTCAATTGATCCAATATCATCAGCCTTTTGGGGGAAAATTCCTCTGCCCCTTGTGTGGAAAAAGACTAACAATTCCAACAGCTTTAATAATGGAGATCGTAGAAAGAGAGTTAAGCATGGAAAATATCAATTTTTTTAAGTTGAATCCAGAAGATTTAATCAAATGATCAGTTCAACCAAAACATAAACACTCTGTATACAACGCTGATTTGATTTCTGTAATGTGTTTCTGAGATTAGGTAGGTATGTGTGTGCAGTATTAACAGCAGATTAGGAACACGGTGGAGCAAAGTAGACTGATCTTTACTTGAGCTTATTCCACAATTTAATGAGATCACAGTTGATCTGTGTCCTAACTCTACTCGCTGTGGCTCGACGTCCATTAATACTCTTGACTAGCAAAAATTTATTGATTTCGGACTTAAAATGATTACCATATATAATTGTGTAAAAGTCGAGTTTTTGAAACCAAATTTATAGGCAAAAATTAAAGGGTCAGCTTATACACGAGTAATATTTTCGAAGTGTTGAAATCCATGCATGTTTTTGGGTATGACAAGGGGGAAACCACACTCATTGCCATATTCCAATTTAAGCTAAAAACTACAAAATATTTACAAGGTTGAAGATTCATTGAGGTCCCAAACTCTCTGCTCATCAATGCTTATGTTTTGATGGTGGCTGTACAATGCTTATTTGCTACCCTCCCATTTCCAGTGTGGAAGTGCTGATAATGACACTGTCTCAATGGTTACATGTGCGTCAGACACCAGGGTTGACGGAATGTGCGTGACCCGATCGGTGCCATTTTGGAAAGAAGTGAAGCAGCGAGAGAGTCTGGCAGGATAGCGGCGAGATAAAGAGTGTCTGGCAGGCAAGCAGCGAGATAGAGAGAGTCTGGCAGGATAGTGGCGGGATAGAGAGAGTCTGGCAGGTTAGCGGTGAGAGAGAGAGAGTGTGTCGGGCAGGGAAGCAGCAAGCGAGGAACAGTCGGGCAGGAAAACGGTGAGACAGAGAGTGGCAGGGAAGCGACGAGAGAGTAAGAAAGAGTCTGGCAGGAATGCAACGATAGAGTCAGGCAGGAAAGCGGCAAGAGAGTGAGAGAATCGGGCAGGAAAGCGGCAAGAGAGAGAGTTGGGCAGGAAAGCGGCGAGAGAGAAAGTCAGTGAGAGAGATAGAGTCTGGCAGAAAAGTGGTGAGGAGAGAAAGAGTCTGGCAGGGAAGCGCTGAACGAGAGAGGCAGAGAAGCGGCAAGAGAGAGAATCTGACGAAAGCGTCGAGAGGGAGAGAGTCAGCAAGAGGGAGAGAATTGGCCTGCGGAAGAGGCGGCGAGCGGGTGCTAAGTAGGAAGGGTTCGGATTTTTTGACCAAAAGTTGGGCATCGACATTTTTAAAATTCATTCACGGGATGTGTGTGTCACTGACTAGCCTAGAATTTATTGCCCATCCCTAATTGCCCTTGAGAAGGTGGTGCTGAGCTGCCTTCTTGAACCGCTCCAGTCTCTATGGTGTTGGTACACCCACAGTGCTGATAGGGAGGGAGTTCCAGGATTTTGACCCAGAGACAGTCAAGGATCGGCGATATATTTCCAAGTCAGGATGGCGAGTGCCTTGGAGGGGACCTTCCAGGTGGTGGTGTTCCCATGTATCTGCTGCCCTCGTCCTTCTAGATGGTAGTGTTCGTGGGTTTGGAGGGTGCTGCCTAAGGAGCCTTGGTGAGCTTCTGCAGTGCATCTTGCAGATGTACATACTGCTGCCACTGTTCGTTGGTGGTAGAGGGAGTAACTGTTTGTGGAAGGGGTGCCGATCAAGTGGGCTGCTTTTTCTTGGAAGGTGTCAAGCTTCTTGAATGTTGTTGGAGCTGCACTCATCCAGTTAAGTGGGGAGTATTCCATCACATTCCTGACATGTGCCCTGTAGATGGTGGACAAGCTTTGGGGAGACTGGAAGTGAGTTACTCGTCGAAGCAGTCCATGTCCAAATGCAGCAAGACCTGGATGATATCCAGGCTAGGGCTGACAAGTGGCAAATAACATTCGCGTCACACAAGCGCCAGGCAATGACCATCTCCAGCAAGAGAGAATCTAACCATCTAACCATAACTTGATGTTCAATGGCATTACTATCACTGAATCCCCCACTATCAACATCCTGGGGGTTACCATTGACCAGAAATTGAACTGGACTAGCCATTTAAATACTGTGGTTACAAGAGCAAGTTTGAGGCTAGGAATTGTGCGATGAGTAACTCACCTGCTGACTTTCCAATGCCTGACCACCATCTACAAGGCACAAGTAAGGAGTGTGATGGAATACTCCCCACTTGCCTGGATGAGTGCAGCTATCACAACACTCAAGAAGCTTGACACTGTCCAGGACAAAGCAGCCGGCTTGATTGGCACCCCTTCCACAAACATTCACTCCCACCGACGCACAGTAGCAGCAGTGTGTACCATCTACAAGATGCACTGCAGGAATTCACCAAGGCTCCTTCGACAGCACCTTCCAAACCCACAACCACTAGCATCTAGAAGGTCAAGGGCAGCAAATAGATGGGAACACCACCACCTAGAAGTTTCCCTCCAAGTCACTCACCATTCTGACTTGGAAGTATATCGCCATTCCTTCACTGCCGCTGGGTCAAAATCCTGGAACTGCCTCCCTAACAGCATTGTGGATGTACCTACACAACTTGGACTGTAGCAGTTCAAGAAGCCAGCTCAGCACCACCTTCTCAAGGGCAACTAGGGATTGACAATAAATGCTGGCCCAACCAGCGAAGCCCACATCCCGTGAATGAATAAAAAAAAAGGATTCCTAGCCTTTGACCTGCTTTTGTAGCTACCGTATTTATATGGCTAGTCTAGTTCAGTTTCTGGGTATTGGTAACCCCCAGGATGTTGATAGTGGGAGATTCAGCAATGGTAATGCCATTGAATGTCAAGGGACGATGGTTAGATTCTCTCTTGTTGACCAGAAACTTAACCGGACCAGCCACATAGATGCAATGACTACAAGATCAAGTCAGAAGCTTGGAACTCTGCAGCGAGTAACACAAAGGCATTCCACCATCTACAAGCCACAAGTCGGGAGTGTGATGGAATGCTTACTTCTTGCCTGGTTGGGTACAACCCCAACAACATTCAAGAAGCTCAACACAGTCTATAAAAAAGCTGCCCACTTGATTGGCACTCATCCACCACCTTAAACATTCACTCCCTCCATCGTTGCAGCAGTGTGTACCATCTACAAAAAGCACTGCAGCAATTTACCAAGGCTCCTTCAATAGCACCTTCCAAACCCTATCTCTTTACCACCTGTAAGGACAACTGCAGCAGATGCATGTGGAGAGGAACAGAGTTAACTTTTTAGTTTGCTGGCCTTTCATCACAATTGGAAAAAGTCAGAAGTAACAGATTAGCAAGTGTGGAGGCAGGGCTTTACAAATCTTACTAATCAGCTCAAATTTTTCTTAGCGTTCAATCATTCTGTCCTTAATTATAGTTTCCAATAACTCCTTTCTCCACAGCTGTTGTTAGGCTAACATGTCTATAATTTCCTGTGTTTTTTTTTCTCTCTCTCAATTTTCATAATGACCAGTTAATATGCTTTTGATGTTGGTTGAAGGATAAATATTGGCCAAGACACTGAGGAAACTCTCCTGCTGTTCTTTGAAAAATAACTTGTAGGATTTTTTTTTGTCCACAGACAGATTTAACGTCTCATCTGAAAGGTGGCACTTCCAGAAGTGCAGCACTTCCATAGTACCACACAGCAGCATCAGCCTGAATTATTTGCTCAAGTTGCTGATGTGGGATTTGAACCTTTGACTTTCTGACTCAGACGAGAGTGCTACCACTGAGCTATGGCTATGTGGTGAGCATGCTGATGTCAGTTAGGCCATTAAAGCTCTGCCCTTAGCCATAGGATACCTGGACATAGGCTGCATTCCTGCTCCGAATAGGTTATCCTCAAGGACAGAAGGTGAGGACTGAATAGGAACCCACTATGTTGGTTGAGTTGCATGCGAAAACTCTTTCTCTATGCTGAGACATGGAGCTTGGTCATTTGAGCAAACTATTGCAGCCAGTTACAGAACCGTACCCCAGCATGAATTATCACCTTCAGGTGGTCACCATAGACTATTCATTTCACAAAATTTGAGCCACCCTTCTGCATAGGCAAGTTGTACCTTAACCATGCACCAAGTATATCTTTTAACAAATGATCTTATTGTTTTAGGAGACTGTAGAGGGGTTGGGACCCCACACAGCCACATTCAGTACAACTCTGAACAAGGAAAGCAAGCGTGCCTGGAAAGAGACAATACAAAAAATTCCTGGTAAGCAATTTCAGGAATTTGATGGTTTAGTCTTGCAGAGCTCTTTTACATGCTAGTTTATATGACTTCAGTATTGAGGGAGTTTTTTTTTATTCATTCATAGGATGTGGGCATCACTGGCAAGGCCAGCATTTATTGCCCATCCCTAATTGCCCTTGAGAATGTGGTGGTGAGCTTCCTTCTTGAACCACTGCAGTCTTTGTGTTGTAGGAACACCCATAGTACTGTTAGGAAGGGAGTCCCAGGATTTTGACACAGCAACAGTGAAAGTATGGCAATATAGTTCCAAGTCAGGATGGTGTGTAGCTTGGAGGGGAACTTGCAGATGGTGGT
This sequence comes from Cetorhinus maximus, assembly GCF_964194155.1. Lineage (NCBI taxonomy): Eukaryota > Metazoa > Chordata > Chondrichthyes > Lamniformes > Cetorhinidae > Cetorhinus > Cetorhinus maximus. The sequence goes on along the minus strand of NC_135892.1, from coordinate 25,952,063 downwards.
GTTCCCATGCATCTGTTGCCTTTGTCCTTCTAGGTGATAGTGATCGCGGGTTTGGAAGGTGCTGTTGAAGGAGTTTTAGTGAGTTGCTGCAGTGCACCTTGTAGATAGTACATACTGCTGCCACTGTGTGTGCCTGTGATGGAGAGAGTGAATATTTATTGTGGTGGATGGGGTGCCAATCAAGCAGGCTGCTTTGTCTGGATGATGTCGAGCTTCTTGAGTGTTGTGGGAGCTGCATTCATCCAGGCAAGTTGGGAGTATTCCATCACACTTCTGATTGTGCCTTGTAAATGGTGGACAGGCTTTGAGGAGTCAGGAGGTGAGTTACTCGCCGCAGAATTCCCAGCCTCTGATCTGCTCTTGTAGCCACAGTATTTATATGGTTGGTCCAGTTCTGTTTCTGGTCAATGGTAACCCCCCCATGATGTTGATAGTGGAGGATTCAGCAGTAGTAATGCCATTGAATGTCATGGGGAGATGGTTAGATTCTCTCTTGTTGGAGATGGTCATTGCCTGGCACTCGTGTGGCACAAATGTTACTTGCCACTTATCAGCCCAAGCTTGAATATTGTCCAGGTCTTGCTGCACACGGGCATGGACTGCTTCAGTATGTGAGGAGTCGTGAGTGGTGCTGAACATTGTGCAATCATCAGCGAACATCCCCACTTCTGACCTTATGATGGAGGGAAGTTATTAATGAAAAGTTGAAGATGGTTGGGCCTCGGATACTACCCTGAGGAACTCCTGCAGTGATGTCCTGGAGCTGAGATGATTGACCTCCAATAACCACAACCATCTTCCTTTATGCCAGGTATAATTCCAACCAGTGGCAAGTTTTCCCCCTAATTCCCATTGACTAGCTTTTAATTCCAGACTTTTTAATTGAATTCAAATTCCACCAGCTGCCAGTGACATTGTCTAGTGACATTACCACAATGCCACCACCTCCTCATAAAACAGTGCTGGACTGTTGAAAGTGCTGCCTTTTGTTCGAATCATTTAACAGCAGCACTAACTTGAGTTTATAAAGCCCCTTTAACAGGAGCATTATATAACAAAATTTGATACTGAGCCAGATAAAGCCGGAAGTAGTAGTAACTCTGAGGATTGGGAGGTTTTTAGAATACAGCAAAGGAAGACCAAGAAACTGGTAAAGAAAGGGAGAATAGAATATGAATGAATCTAGCAAAAAGACATAAAAATGGACTGTAAAAACTATTGGTATGAAAAAAGGAAGCGTTTGGCTGAGGCGAATGTGGGTCCATTACAGGCAGAGTCAGGAGAATTCATAATGGGGAACAGAGAAATGGCAGAGAAGCTAAATGGTTACTCTGTGTCTGTTTTCACTGAGGAAGATACAGGAAATCTCCCAGATTTAGAGATCCAGGGGAACAGGAAGAATGAGGAGTTGAAGGAAATTAGTATAAGTAAGAAGGTTAAATTGGAGAAATTAATGGGTCTGAAAGTTGATAAGTCCCCGGGACCTGATATTCTGAATCCCAGGGTGTTGAAAGAGGTAGCTATAGAGATAGTGGATGCATTGGTGATCATTTTCCAAAATTCCATAAATTTTGGAATGGTTTCTGAAGATTGGAAGGTAGCAAATGCCAACCCACTATTTAAGAAGGGAGGGAGAGAGATAACAGGGAACTACAGATCTGTTAGCCTTACATCAGTAGTAGGGAAAATGCTAGAATCTGTTATAAAGGATGTGATAAATGGATACTTGGATAATCATGATCTGATTGGGCAGAGTCAGCATGGATTTGCGAATGGGAGTGGTTTGACAAACTTGTTGGACTTTTTTGAGTCTGTTACAAACAAAATTGATAAAGGAGAGTTGATGGATGTAGTATACTTGGATTTTCAGAAGGCTTTTGAATAAAGTCCCCCACAGGAGGTTGATTAGCTAAATAAAAGCACATGGGATAGGAGACAATATACTGGCATGGATTAAGGATTGGTTAACAGGCAGAAAACAGAGAGCGGGAATAAACAGGCCATTCTCACATTGGCAGGCTGTGACTAGTGGGGTACCACAAGGATCAATACTTGGGTCCCAACTGCTCACAATATATATCAATGATTTGGATGTGGGGACAAAATGTAATATTTCCAAATTCGCGGATGATACGAAGCTAGGCAGGAATGTGTGTTGTGAGGAAGATGTAAAGCGGCTACAGGAGGATTTGGACAGACTTAGTGAGTGGACAAGAGCATGGCAGATGGAATATAATGTGGGAAAAGGTGAGGATATCCACTTTGGTAAAAGGAACAGAAGTGCAGAGTATTTCCTAAATTGTAAGAGATTAGAAAGTGTAGATGTACAAAGGGACCTAGGTGTCCTTGTCCATAAATCACTGAAAGCTAACAAGCAGGTGCAGCAGGCAATTAGGAAGGCTAACGAAATGTTAGCCTTTGTCGCAAGAGGATTGGAGTACAGGAATAGTGAAGTGTTGCTTCAATTGTATGGAAGCTTAGTTACACTGCACCTGGAGTACTGTGTGCAGTTTGGGTCCTCTTACCTCAGAAAGGATATTATTGCTGTAGAGGGAGTGTGACGAAGGTTCACCAGACTTGTTCTGGTGATGGCGGGGACTGTCTTATGAAGAGAGATTGGGCAAACTGGGTCTGTATTCTCTAGAGTTTCGAAGAATGAGAGGTGATCTCATTGAAACCTACAAAGTACTTAAAGGAATAGACAGGGTAGATGCAGGTAAGATGTTTCCCCTGGTTGGGGAGTCTAGAACCAGGGGACACAATTTCAAAATAAGGAGAAAACCACTTAGGACCGAGATGAGGAGAAATTTCTTTACTCAGAGGGTTGTGAATCTTTGGAATTCTCTACCCCAGAGGGCCGTGGAAGCTCAGTCATTGAGTATGTTTAAGGTAGAGATTGATAGATTTCTGATTAACATTAACGTAAAGAGTTATGGGGATAGTGTGGGTAAAAGGCATTGAAGTGTTCGATCACCCATGATAGTATTGAATAGCGGAGCAGGCTCGATGGGCTGAATGGCCTTCTGTTCCTGTGTTCCTATAAAGAGATATTAGGGCAGGTGACTAAAATCCTGGTCAAAGAGGCAGATTTTGAGGAGTGCATTAAAGGAAGAAAAAGACATACAGAGGTGGAAAGATTTAGGGAGGGAATTCCAGACCTTTGGGCCTTGGCAGCCAAAGACACGGCCATCAATAGCGGAGCAATGAAATTCAGGGATGCTGCAGAGCTCAGAATTAGAGAATATCTTGGTGGGTTGTAAGGCTGGTGGATAATACAGAGATAAGGAGGAGGTGAGGCCATTAAGTGATTTAAAAACAAGGATGAGAATTTTAAAAATTTGGCATTGCTTAACCGAGAGCCTGTGGAGGACAGTGAATACAGGGATAATGGGTGAATGGGACTTGGTGCGAGTTAAGACATGAGCAGCAGAGTTTGCATGACCTCAAGTTTATAGAGGACAGAACATGGGATGCCAGCCAGGAGAGAATTGAAATAATTTTCTAGAGGTATCGAAGGCATGGATGAAGACTTCAGCAGCATATGAATTGAGGCAGAGGCGGAGTCAGGTGACATTACTGAGGTGGAAAGAGCTGGCCTTGGTGATTGGTGGATATGTGGTCGGAAGCTTGTCTCAGGGTTAATTATGACACCAAGATTGCAAATGACCTGGTTCAGCCTCACAGTTGCCAGGGAGAGCGGTGGAGTTAGTGGCTAGAGAATAGAGTTTGTGGAGGAACAAAACACAATGACTTCAGTTTTCCCAACATTTAGTTGGAGGAAATTTCTGCTCATCCAGTACTGGATATTGAACAAGCAGCCTGACAGTTTAGAGCCAGTGGGAGGTGTTGGTCCACTCAGGTGGTCATGAGGTAGAACTGGGTTTTATCACCGTAACAGGTAGAAATTGTTGCTAGACACAGAAACTAAGGTCCTCTCTGCCATCTCAAATTCCCACAGTATTATTTTGAAGAAGAGCAGGGAATTCTCCCTGATGTCTTGGCCAATAATAATATATATAGTGCAAGAGAATAACTAGGGAAAGAGTAGGGCCAATTAGGGATCATAGAAGTAATCTGTGTGTGGACCCAGAAGATCAATGAATACTTTGTGTTGGTCTTCACAATGGGAAAGGACGATGCAGGAATAGACAGGAAGTTACAGGCCAGTTAGTCTAACCTCGGTGGCGGAGAAGTTACTAGAAAGAATTCTGAGGGACAGAATATATCTGCACTTGGAGAGGCACAGATTAATCAGGGATAGTCAGCATGGATTTGTTAAGGGAAGGTCGTGTTTGACAAATTTGATCGAATTATTTGAGGAGGTAACCAAGGAGCGTTGATGAGGGTAATGCATTTGATGTAGTCTACATGGACTTTAGCAAGGCTTTTGATAAGGTCCCTCATGGCAGATTGGTCAAGAAAGTAAGAGCCCATGAGACCCAAGGCAAAGCGGCACGTTGCATCCAAAATTGGCTGAGAGGCAGGAAGCAGAGGGTGATGGTGGAGGGATGTTTCTATGACAGGAAGTCTGTTTCGACTGGGGTTCCGCAGGGCTCGGTGTTGGGGCCCTTGCTGTTTGTGGTGTACATAAATGATTTGGACTTAAATGTAGGGTGTATGATCAAGAAGTTCGTGGATGACATGAAAATTGGTAGGGTGGAAAATAGTGAGGAGGATAGCCGTAAACTGCAGGAGGATATCAATGGACTGGTCAGGTGGGCAGAGCAGTGGCAAATAGAATTCAACCCGAAAAAGTCTGAAGTAATGCACTTGGTTGGGGCTAACAAAGCAGGGGATTACACTATGAATGGTAGGACCCTGGAAAGTACTGAAGATCAGAGGGACCTTTGTGTGCATATCCACAGATGCCTGAAGGTAGCAGGGCAGGCAGACAAGGTGGTTAAGAAGGCATATGGGATACTTGCCTTTATTAGGTGAGGTGTAGAATACAAGAGCAGGGAGGTTATGCTGGAACTGTATAAAATGCTGGTTAGGCCACAACTGGAGCACTGCATGCAGGTCACCACATTATAGGAAGGATGTGATTGCACTGGAGAGGGTGCAGAGGAGATTTACCGGGATGCTGACTGGGATGGAGGGTCTGACCTATGAAGAAAGATTGGATAGGCAGGTGTGTTTTCTTGGAGCAGCGAAGGTTGAGAGGGGACCTGAGAGAGGTGCATAAGATTATGAGGGGCATAGATAGGGTGGATAGGAAGACACTTGTTCCATTAGTAGAGGGATCAATAACCAGGGGGCATAGATTTAAAGTAAGAGGTAGAAGGCTAAGAGGGGAGTTGAGGAGAAATTTTTTCACCCAGAGGGTGCTGGGAATCAGGAACTCACTGCCTGACAGGGTGAAACTCTCGTAACATTTAAGAAGTATTTAGCTATTCACTTGTGTTGCCAAGGCCTCCAGGGCTATAGGCCAAGTGCTGGAAAATAGGATTAACATAGTCAGATCTTTGTTGATTGGCGCATACATGACGGGCCAAATAGCCTCCTTCAGTGCTGTAAACGTATATGAGTCGCTGCTGCTGGTCTCTGAGGCAGGACTTCCTCCCAAGTGAGGGGCTGAATATAGGAACATAGCAGGAGTAGGTATTTCATTCCCTCAAGCCTGCTTTGCCATTCAACTGGATCATGGCTGATCTTCTACCTCAACGCTATTTGACTGCAGTATCCATTATCCCTTGTTATCTTTAATATCTAGAAATCTGTTGATCTTTGTCTTGAATATACTCTGTGACTGAGCCTTCACATCCCTCTGCGGTACAGAATTCCTAAGATTCACCAACCTGAGTGAAGAAATTCCTCCTCATCTCAGTCTAAAAGGCCTACCTCTTATTCTGAGACTGTCATCCCTTGTTCTACACCCGCCAGCCAGGTGAAACATGCTTCCTGCATCTGCCCTGTAAGAATTTTCTATGGTTCAATGAAATCACCTCTCATTTTTCTAAACTCTAGAGAAAATAGGCCCAGTTTCCTCAATCTCTTCTCATAGGGCAATCCTGCCATCCCAGGGATCAGTTTGGTGAACCTTCATTGCACTTCCTCTATGGCAACTATATCCTTCTTTAGGTAAGGAGACCAAAACTGTACCAATACTCCAGGTGCGGACTCACCAAGGCTCTACACAATTGCAGCAAGACTTATTTACTCCTGTATCCAACTCATCTTGCAATAAAGGCCAACATACCATTTGCCTTCCTAATTGCTTGCTGCACCTGCATGTTAGCTTTCAGTGACTTATGAATAAGGACACCCAGGTCCCTTTGGACATCAACACTTTGCAATACTCTGCATTTCTTTTTTTCCCATCAAAGTGGATAACTTCACATTTTTCTAATTTATATTCCATCTGCCATGTTCTTGGTCACTTACTTAGCCCATCAAAATTTCCTTGAAGCCTCTTTGCATCCTCCTCATAACTCACATTCCCACTTAGTTTTGTGTTATCAGCAAACTTGGAAATATTACACTTAGTCCCCACATTGAAATCATTGGTATATATCATGAGTATCTGGGGCCCAAGCACTGATCCTTGCGGTACCCCACTACTCACAGCCTGCCAACCTGAGAATGATCCATTTATTCCTACTATATTCTGTCGGTTAACCAATTCTCAATCCATGCCAGTATATTACACCCAATCTGTGTGCTCTAATTTTGCTAATGAACCTCCTGTGTGAGACTTTAACCTTCTGAAAATCCAAATACACCACATCCACCATTTCCCCCTTATTCTGCGAGTTACATCCTCAAAAAACTCCCAACAGGTTTGTCAAACATGATTTCCCTTTCATAAACCCATGTTGACTCTGCCTAATTCTACCATTATTTTCTAAGTGTCTAGTTATCACATCCTTTATAATAGATTCTAGCATTTTCCCGACTAATGTCTGGCTATCAGGTCTGTAGTTCCATGTTTTCTCTCTCCCTCTTTTCTTAACTAGCGTGGTTACATTTGATACCTTCCAACCTGCAGGAACTGTTCCAGAATAGGTTCTGTCTCCAGCCATTTAATGCTCCTTGAAACAGGCAGCCAGTATTGGCAGGGATGCATTCCCCACTGACTCTACGGCTGATGGAGCTGGAAACCCCACCATCTGAAAAATCCAGCCCATGAACACCTTGACAGCTGTGGGCAACGCTGTCCTTGCCCTGCTTTGCGGTTTCAGTTGTAGCTGCGACACTTGGCAGATTTCACTCAGCATCTTTTTGGTGAAGCGAAGACATCTCACGCACAGGTCCTTGCTGAAGTGACATAAAAGAATTGCTCCCTGAAGACCCTCGGTGGATATGTTCTGCAGAGAGCCCCTCTCCCTTTCCTTCTAGCAGCTTGTCCTACGCTGTGTGGCCTCTCTTAATTCTTCCAGTCATGTTCAATTCCAAGGATGCCCTGCCAGGCTTCAGCAGCAGGTGCACAAGCTCTGAAATGTATCAAACTTTAATTCTGGGGTGGAGGAGAGGTGTGATCCTTCATTCTGCTTCATGCCATATTCAGCTGAGTGAGGTTAAGACAGAGCAAGAGTGTGGCATTCGACAATGTCTGTGGTGACATCAAATCAGCATTGCACATTAATTTGCATCATCACTGTTATAGAATGTTGGATACTGTTCATTAGGTCTTAATGAAGACTTGGTAGTCTTAAGTAGGTTAACTGTATGTATTTATTAACTACAAGAACTATGTACATATATACAGTAAAGTTAGGAGCTGTCTCCATGCTTGCTTGTGCACTGGGCTTTGTCCAACACTAGACTGACCCTTAGGTGCTGGTCATGTGTTCTCTTATATCACTATGTGGGTGGTACTGTACTCAGTTCCACGTTAATCCTATATGTGCTAGACCCTTATACTACGCCCCCGCCCAAGTCTTTATCCAATGTATTTCAAGTTATTCTAATTTACCCCATGTATTTACATCGTTATTACTAGCCCATCGCTCTCCTTCAAGTCTCTGAGTTCATAGGTTCGTGGCCTGGAAGCCTTTTAAGCCTTCTATATCTCATTCGCACTACCATTGGAGGAATGGTAGCTCTGTCACTGCAGGTAAACTCTATTGATTTGAAGGTTGTTCTGGCATCCGGGTATCTTTTCATCCTCTTTTTCTATTCCATGGTATTGAACCACTCTTTGGCGACTCGGCAGTTGTGGTGACAGGTGGTTGTTGCTCCATCCCATTTCTTGCAGGGCGGATGAACATTGTGCTCATTTCCATGTTGTTTTTCCTCTTCTTCCTTCGTCGTGTAGGTTGGCCACTTCTGTTATGAGGATGTGGTTTTTTAGCAAGCTCGCCTTTGTGTTTGGTTGTGTGGTGTGCCGTTGACATTGGATGGCTGCTACTTGGTTCCAGTATCGTCTGTGGCACTGTCATGCTGGCTGGGAGCTGTAGGGTTTGTTCTGTGGTGGTGACCTCATCAACAGTTGTCGACGCCGGAGGTTGAGGCTCTTCTGGTTGTTAGTTGCTCTCTTGTCTATCCTGCACTGAAGGCGTCATGGTATTCATCTGAATGGTTGGCTGGTCTAACGAATGAGGGCTTTCCAGCCAGAGGATTCGAGTCCAGGAACAGGGATGTCTTGCTGCAATTGTACAGGACCTTGGTGAGACCACACCTGGAATATTGTGTGCAGTTTTGGTCTCCTTATCTGAGGAAGGATGTACTTGCTATAGAGGGAGTGCAGCGAAGGTTTACCCAACTGATTCCTGGGATGGCGGGACTGACATATGAGGAGAGATTGAGTTGATTAGGATTATATTTGCTGAAATTCAGAAGAATGAGGGGGGATCTTTTAGAAACCTATAAAATTCTAACAGGACTATACAGGGTAGATGCAGGAAGGATGTTCCCGATGGTGGGGGAGTCCAGAACCAGGGGTCACAGTCTGAGGATATGGGGTAGACCATTTAGGACTGAGATGAGGAGAAATTTCTTCACCCAGAGACTGGTGAGCCTGTGGAATTCGTTACCACAGAAAGTAGTTGAGACCAAAATGTTGTATGCTTTCAAGAAGAAGTTAGATATAGCTCTTGGGGCGAAAGGGATCAAAGGGTATGGGGAGAAAGTGGAAGCAGGCTATTGAGTTGGATGATCAGCCATGTTCATAATGAATGGCGGAGCAGGTTTGAAGGGCCGAATGGCCTACTCCTGCTCCTAGTTTCTATGTTACCTGAAATGAAAATTGACAAACCTGCTCTGCAAAGAGAGAAGCCAGTTCAGAGCTGAATACCCACTCAGGATACTCTTTCTTGTTTGAGCCCTCAGGAGCTTGACAACCTCAGTGGTTGTCTTGACATCTTCTGCCGGTTTGAAAAGATTCAGGGCTACACAGGCATCTCTGCTCAAGAGAGAACAAGACTGGTTACAGATGACGTACATCAGCTCAAAGATTTATTTACCACCATACCTTAGTGGTCCCAGAATCATGCCTATGCCCAAAAGTCGGATTCCTCCTGGCCAGTATAGTGGTGCGTCTGTTGTTCGAAGCCATGCTTCTTTGTCCGATAGGACGCTGGCACCCATGTCCAATTTAAAGTTTGTGAGATGGCCATTAACCAAAATGTCCATATTCCAAAATGAAAATCCAGGATCTTTGACCTCACCCAAGTCGCATGGCTGTGTGTCTTCTTGGTGTGCAGCCTTGACCTCATGAATCATCTTTGGGTCTTCTGTGTATTTAGATGTTTTTGTTTTGCACAGTTTGCCGGAGTGTCCAATTCTGTTACATTTAAAGCATTGAGCTGAAATTGCAGGATATTAATCACATCTGTGGGGGCGCTTTGCTGCACAGTGCTGGCATGGTCGCTCTATTGGCCAGCTAGTGTATTACTTCCCTTGGCCTGGAATGTCCCTGTTTCTGTGCTGTTTAACTAACTTTCTTTTGTACCATGGCTTACTTTCTCCTCTTAAAATGGACCTGTGCTGCACACGGAGTTCAGACTGCCTAACAATCTGGATAGCTTTATCAAGGATTAGATCTTCTTTCGCTTGCAGCATGCCTTAGACTGCATTGGCTGCTACTCCTACAACTATTCTGTCCCTGATAAGTTCAGATTTTAGGTCTCTGTATTCGCAGCCTTCAGCTATCGCATATAGACTAATAATGATTCTCCTGGCTGCTAGACTCACTTATTAAATTTATCCCTTCCAAGGATTTTGTTACTTCTTAGGTTAAAATAAACATCGAATAATTTTAATACTTCTTCAAATTTATCAGATGATTCGTTGATTCCTTGTCTACCAATAATGTCATCCACTATCGGGCCTACCGAATAACGTGGTATGTTAACTTGTTCAACTTCTGTCTTTTTATCCAGACCTGAAGCAATCATGTATCTAAGGAATATTATCCTCCGAAGTCCCCAATTATGTGATTGATCTGGGCTTTGGATAAGTCCAAATTAACCTAGAAGAGTGGATTTCGGATCTATGATTAAAAAATTTTAGAGCGTAGGTTCAACTTTAAGAAGTTGGCACCGCTGTTTGTTTGAAGACAAAGGGTTTTTTTGCGTTTGCCGGTTTTAGTGGGCTCCCGCAGTAATAGCGTTTGTGCTCAGCCTTTAAAAAATGGCTGCTTGGATTAACTAGCTGCAGACCTCTCTGTTTCTGTGCTATGCTTTAGGGTTGCGAAAGTGTTGAATCCTGGCCTTTGCTGGTCTTTAAAGCTGATTCTTTAGTCATGATTCTTACAAAATAATTAATTATTTTTTTTCTCCCCCTTTTCGGAGCAAGCTCGGACGCCACATTTTCAGATGCCGTCTTGGGAGCCTGGCTTTCCTGACGGAGTTTTTAATTGGCAGTTTCTTACCACTGAACTACAAGCTTCTTAGGATTTGCTTTATCCTGGAATTTAAAATTTTTAGCTTACACATGCTAGGTCAGCTGATTCTGAACCCTGGGGATTGAAGTTAGACTTCTAAGAGATCCTATGGAGTCTTTGGATGCAGCTAAGAATCTTAAATTTTTGCCTTCAGCTTCCAAGCCTTTCTTTAGAGCTTTTCCCTGGCAGTATTCCTCTGTGCGTCTGCCTCTCGAGCTTTTCTTCAGGTCAGAAAGCTTCTTCAAATTTTTCTTTAGTCTTGCAGGATTTCAGTTTTGCTCTGCATTTTTTTGCAAGTTTTTGAGTTTTATCATTTGTTGCCGCCATGTTGTAGGGTGTTGGATACCATTCAGTAGATCTTAATGAAGTCTTCTAGTCTTAAGTAGGTTAACTATATGTATTTATTAACTACAAGAACAATGTACATACTACAGTAAAGGGTTTAAGCTTGGAGCTGTCTCCATGCTTGCTTGTGCGCATGGCTCTATCCAACCCTTGACTGATCCCCTAGGTGCAGGTCATGTGTTCTCTTACATCAATCTGTGGGCGGTACTGTACTCAGTCCCAAGTTAACCCCATATGTGCCAGACCCTTATACTACAGTCACCTCACTGCACTGCATGCTGCCAGTGGTCGTTAGGCATGTACACAAATCGCTTTGCCAAGGTGGATTCCTCTGCACTTCCCATCAGATCTTGGATCTATTATGTGACTGCATAGCATCTTAATAATTGTTGATACACAGCCCAATTTAGCCCCCAAAGCCTTTAGGAAAGGTGCAAAGAAAATTGGTTGGAGAGAAACATGGAAAATATAAAGCAAGCCATCTTAACACATATTGGGAAGGAATAGAATTTCCTCCAAAGTGAAAACACAATTTACTATGGTGTCTGCTTTCTAGTTTTGACTTGCATCCCAGGGAATGCTTGTATTATTCTCTGTAACTTCTTTGTGGGTAGTTGCAATCTAATCCACCCATTGGGAAACTGGTGCGATTGGGTGGGATGCTGGTTTTACATCAAAAGAACAAAGAACAAAGAAAAGTACAGCACAGGAACAAGCCCTTCGGCCCTCCAAGTCATGTCCAATATTATTCTCCATTGAAGTCATTAGAAAGTAATATTGGATTAAATGCAAAACCAGTCTCCCACTGAATCCATTGTGTTCCCCACAAGGTGATTTAGGTTCAAATTACCCTTAACACAGGCTTGTCCAACCTTTTCATTTGGGGGAGGGCACATTTCCATTTTCTTCTCACTCAAGGGACTGATGAGCAAATTTTGGAAAGATAAGGTTTGGCACAACATTAAACTGAATTTCAAAAAAATGTTGAGGTTTGAAGAAAAGAACGAACTTGCTCAGCAAAAGTAAAATAATGTCAAAGCAATAAATTGATCATTTAAAAAAGAGTAATTAATAAAGATCACCATTAGCGTGTGAGAGGGACAGAGTCTGTTTGTCTGACTCACTTGCAATCTCTTGATGCTCACTCACTCATCCTCACCCACTGTGAGAGTGGGTATGATTGTGTGAGGGTGAGTGGGGAATCCTGAGACTGCAAGTGAGTCAGGCATACACACACACACACTTCCCACACACATTCACTTACTCACTCTCTCCCCCTCACTCATACTCCCTTTCCACATACTCAACCACTGACTATCTCCCACACACTCACTCATTCTCCCCCCCATACTCACTCACTCATTCACTATCTCCCACACCCCTGGGCAGCGAGTCTTTTCATCCTCATCTTGGACCCCCGCCCACACCATCGGATCCAGCCTTATCTGGTCCAGCAGCAAGTCTCTTCCTTCCCCGCATAGCTCGTCCCAACCGGGCCCAGCATGGAACGAGTTTCTCCTTCCCCCATCCGGCCCAGCACAAAGCGAGTCTCTCCTTTCTCCACATGGTCCGGCATGGAGTGAGTCTCTCCCTCCCCAGCACTGAGTGAGTCTTTCTCTCCCCCACCCGGCCCGGCATTGAGCAAGACGCTCCCTCTCCAACCCAGCCCTTCATGGAACGAATCTCTCCTTCCCCAACCTGGCCCAGCACAGAGCGAGTCTGTCTCTCCCTCACCCGGCCCAGCACACAGCAAGCCTCACTCTCCCCAACCTGGCCCTGCACCAAGTGAGTCTGAATCTACTTCACTTGGCCTAGCACGGAGTGAGTCTCTCTCTCCCTACCCGGCCCGGCACAGAGCGAGTCTGTCTCTCCCGAACCCAGCCTGGCACGGAGCAAATCTTTCCCTCCCCAACCTGGCTCAGCACAGAGCAAGCCTCTCCCGGCCCAGCACTGAACAAGCCTTTCCCTCCTCCACCTGGCCCGGCACGGAGCGAGTCTCCCTCTCCCCAACCCATCTGGCAGGAAGCAAGTGTCTTTCTCCCCAACCCGGCCCAGCACGGAGCGAGCCTCTCCTGGCCCGGCGCGGGCCTCTCCCTTCCCCACACGGCACAGCAGCCTCTCTCTTTTCTCCCCACCAGTCCCATTTATCATAGCCTGTGATTGGAGGAGCAGTTTCTTTCAGAATCTTCTACTGCACTTACCAGCATTTTGAAAACTACATGTGGGGGCCACATTGATGGCCACCTCCGGCCCACGGGCTGCATGTTGGACAACCCTGCCTTAATGTATCTGCAGTAGACTTGTGACTAACCCATCTCACAGAGTGATAGAAATGGGGATTTAGGCATTATTGAGAAAGCACTGAGAAATAGCTTGTTAAAAAAGTGTATGAGAATTTCAAATGGATCATCTACACTAACTATAGATGGGAAGTGAATGCACATTTTCACTGTACTTTTTATTACTAGAACTAAAGATAGATGACAATGGTCTACACAAATCATTTAACAGTCCACGTTTCCTGAACAGCCGGTTAGGAACTTTAGTCCCTGGACGTGAGCTGACTTCAACCCCTCAGTCCCACAGGTATCAGGTAAATACTCTCTCGGTTAATTTTGGAATACTGCAAATGGAAATAATTATCCTACTGTTAAGTACAACTGAGGGCTTCCTAGGAATGTTTTGCAAAGCAGTATTATTTTAGATGCACATGGCAAAGAAGTCTTGAATGGTTTACTGGCAACACCTGCATCTGTCAACCATTTTAAAGACTTAAAATCACAGATCGTATCATATGATGTTCTTCGTTTAGATCACATTAACTGTCATGGTCAACAGCAGCAATCTTTAGTACACAGTCTTTAATTGTTGCTGGGCTAAAGTTTCATGACCGTTGGTTCAAAATTCCAGGATTACCTCCTAACAGCACTGTGTGAGTACCTTCACAACATAGACTACTACAGTTCAAAGAGAAGGCCCACCATCATCTTCTCGAGGACAACCAAGGCTGAGGAATAAATGGCAATGCCCATATTCCAAGAATGAAAAAGGAAGTAAAGATGAAAGATTGTGGCACTGCCATTTACAGGAAGACAAGGATGGGTTGGGGGTGGTGGGGAAGGAAATCTGGATGGCAATCCGGAAATATGGGCCTGGATTTTCCCCTCGGCAATTTGGGGGCAGGGCCCGCTCGCCGAGGGGAAAATGGTCCCTCTAAATTTTTAGGAAGGCGGGCGGACAGCAAAATCAGCTGTCCGCCTGCCGACCCGTCAATGGCCAATTGAGACATTGACAGGCTAATTAAAGTAATTAAAGACCTGCCAGTCCAACCTTAAGGCTGGCGGGCAGGCCAGGAGCCCCAGCGGGCTCCAGATTATTGATGAAACTTCAACCACTGGCGGGATGAAGTTTCTTGTCTGTTCTGTTAAAAAGTAATAGAGTTTATGTGTTTTTTATTAACATGTCCCATCTCGTGTGACATTGTCACATGAGGGGGACATGTTAATTTTTTAATGTTTCTATTTTTACACTTAACTTACCTGTAACAAATCTCCCTGAGGCAACACTTTGCCTCAGGGAGAAGTGCGCTCTTTCACGCGCATGCGCGAAAGAGCGCACTTTGACAGATGAGGATTTCCCCCCCCCCGAACAGGAAGTGCATGGCGCTTCCTGTCAGGGATGCTGCTGGGTGGGCCTTAATCAGCCCACCCACTTAAAATGGCAGCGGGCCCTGTTTCAGTGGCAGGGGTCGGCTGTCCGCCCGCCGCCAAGCCGGTGGGGCCCGCACGCCATCCAAGGGCAAAATTCTGCCCATGGGTTTCTCAAGTGTCCTGATAAAATTAACAATAAGATACACTTTTCACCAGGCTTTCCTGCTTCTTGGCAGGAAATTTAGCAGATTATAGTTAAAGCATCTACAATGTTCTCACCTACTTCTTTTAAACCCTGGGATGGAAACCAGCTAATCCTGGGCATTTATAGCTCTTTAGTACCATTAATTTTTCCATTACTGTTATCTGGCTTATGTTAATTTTGTTGAGTCCTTGTCCCTGATTCAATAATAATTTATAAGAGCAGGGAGGCTTTGGCATAGAATATAAGAGCAGGGAGGTTATGCTGGAACTGTATAAAACGCTGGTTAGGCCACAGCTAGAGTGTTGCGTGCAGTCCTGGAATCCGCATTATAGGAAGGATGTGATTGCACTAGAGAGAGTGCAGAGAAGATTTACCAGGATGTTGCCTGGGCTGATGAGTTTTAGTTATGAGGAGAGATTGGATAGACTGGGGTTATTTTCCTTGGAGCAGAGGAGATTGCGGGGGTACATGATTGAGGTGAATAAAATTATAAGGGGCATAGATAGGGTAGACAGGAAGGAACTTCTCCCCTTGGTGGAGGGATCAATAACCAGGGGGCATAGATTTAAGATAAGGGGCAGAAGATTTAGAGGGGATGTGAGGAAGAATTTTTTCACCCAGAGGGTGGTGGGAATCTGGAACTCACTGCTTGAAAGGGTGGTAGAGGCAGAAACCCTCATAACATTTAAGAAGTATTTGGATGTGCACTGGCGCTGCCATGGCATACAAGGCTATGGGCCCAGTGCTGGAAATGGGATTAGAATAGTTAGGTACTTGTTTGACCAGCGCTGACTCGATGGGCCAAAGGGCCTTTTTCTGTGCTGTAGACCTTATGACCCTATAATTTTCTTCTGATGTCTGGCATGCTGACCTCTTCGTCTACCCTAAGTACTGTCTCAAAGTAATTATTCAGCATGTCTGCCATTTCCTTATCTTCATTGATAAAATCACATCCGTTTTTAAGAGACCCACATTGCTTCTGCCCACCCTCTTTTTCCTAATCTAATTGTAACAGCTTTTTGCCTTGAATTTGATATCCCTTGCACATTTCTCTTCATGCTCCCATTTTGTAGCTCTTGCTATCTGTTTAGTCACCCTTTGCTGTTATTCATTTCTTTCTGTTTTCAGAAGCTGTGGTATTTTTGTTTGCTTTTTTGAGTTTTGTGTCATCTTTTCACTCTCTAGTTGTCCATGGCCATTGCTTTTGGCAATAGAACTCTTGCCCTTTAGAGGTATAAACTGGTTGTGTATCACATTAAATTCTTTTGTGAACACCTCCCACTGATCTTCTGTTGTTTTACCCATTAACAAATTTGCCCAGTTTACTATGATCAGTGGTTTCCATCCCAGGGTTTAAAAGAAGTAGGTGAGAACATTGGAGATGCTTTAACTATAATCTGCTAAATTTCCTGCCAAGAAGCAGGAAAGCCTGGTGAAAAGATTAAAAGTGTGTCTTACTGTTAATTTTATCAGGACACTTGTGAAACCCATATTTCTGGATTGCCATCCAGACTTCCTCCCCTACTGCTTCGTTGTCTCCCCGTAAATGGTGGTGCCACAATCTTTCATCTTTACTTCTTTTATCATTGAAGTCAGCCTTATCTAAATCTAGAATCCTAGTAGCTGTTTTGCCTTTCTCCCTTTCAAGCACTGCATTGAACTCAATTGTATTATGATTGCTATTAGATAAATGCTCATGCAGCATTAGGCTGTTAACTAAATCTGGGTTCATTGCTAAATGTAATATACCCTGCTACCTTCTTAGTTCTTGGACAAATTGTCAAAGAAAACTACCCCTGACACACTCAAGAAATTCACTACCTTTCTGGCATGTGCTAGTCTGCTTATCCCAATCCAAATGACATTTAAAATCCCCCATTAAAACCATTCTGCTTTGCTACATGGTTGTCTAATCTCTGCATGCAATCCAGCACTTCACAGCTATGACCAGGGGTCATATACACCATTTCTGTTACAATCTTAAATCCTTTTCTATACCTTAATTCCAGCCATAACGTCTCCTCTGCCTGACTACCTCTCATTATATCCTCTCTTATCATTGAAATGATTTCACTTTATTCTTTATGGCTACTCCTCCTCCTCTACCATTTTCCCTGTCGTCCCTGTAGACCTTATAACCTAATATATTTAGTTCCCAGTCCTGACTATCTTACAGCCATGTCTCTCTATGATGGTTACCATGTCATACCCTCCAAATTGAATTTGTGCCTGCAATTCATTCAATTTGTTTCTTATATTTCATGTGTTTGTACAAAGAACATTTATTTAGGCACACACCCCAACTGCTGTTCTTCTGCTATTTGTGTTTTGCTCACCTGTTTTCTATTTCTCTGTCCTGGTTCAATTACTTCACATCTTTTAGTTTTTCCTTTACCAGCTGCACCTAAAGCACGGTTTCTGACTGTTGCTCTGCTTTCTGACTTTTTGTTTGTTTTCAGACTATTATCTATACCATCTTTTCCGCCTGAGCCCTAGCCCACCCCTTCCCCCCCAACTTACTAGTTTAAAGTCCTCATGACCGCCCTATTTATCCATCCTGCTAGACCCTGGTCCCAGCGCTATTGAGGTGAAACATGTCCCAAGGGTATGTAAGTCCCAGCACTGGTGCCAATGTCCTGAGAAATGGAACATTTCTTTCCCACGCCACTCCTCAGCCATGTGTTCACCTTCCTAATCGATTTATCTCTCTGTCAATTTCATGTGGTTTGGGTAATAATCTAAAGATTGTAACCCCTGTGATCCTGTCCTTTAATTTAACCAATGGGTTCTAGTAATCTCCAAACAGGACTTCTTGCTTACATTTTTCCTATGTTGTTGGTCCCAATGAGGATCAAAGCAACTAGATCCTTCCCCCCCAACTCCAATATCCATTTAAGGTGATTCAGGATGCCCCTCATCCCAGCACCAGGTAGCCAACAAACAATTTAAGACCCTGGATCCTGCTTTGAAAGGATGCTCCCTGTCCCCCTGATTTTTGAATCCCCCACAGCTACCACATTAGACTTCCTCTCCACCACCCCCTCACCCACCCCCATTTGGACAGTCTCCTGCTCCAAGGTGCCATGGTTCTGGCTAACCTCTAATAGTCTTTATCCTTATCCTGTCAGGTAAGAAGTACATTGTGCATGTTGAATATGATCAATTTCTGTGCTTCTTCATTATCTATCACACCTGGGTTCCCCTTACTTTGTACACTATTGGTCACATCAATCCAATTCTGAATATGTACCTCTCTATGACCAAAGCCTTGGGACAAACTGTCTAGAAACTGCTCCCTCTCCCTTATATGTCTGAGTGTTTCCAACTCGCACTCCAGCTCGATGACTCTGAGCTGGAGAGATTTGAGACGAAAAAAATCAACTGCAAATGTGCGCGCTTTACAGTCCCACTGTTCACAGATTCTCACATGCAGTCCAGACTCACAACCCACTCTCACATATCATAGTATAAGTTATTTAAATTGGGTTGAGTTTTTAGCCACCAATGGGGGCAAAACAGAGCTGGGCAAGTGGCGGTAGCAAATGGACTAGCTTAAGCAACAATTAAGTTGTTGGAGGCTGAATGGGATTTTCCTGTTGGTCTCCAGGTTCCTGCAGGCGGTGGGTGCAGTACAGCTCCCTGAATGGGGCTTTCCGGCAGCAGACCAGGATGCCAGTGCTCCAGGCAGGCTCAGAGTCCCTCCCTGCCTGCCTGACTCCAGCTGCAGCCACAGGCTGTCGTAGTCTGCCCCTTGCAAAGGCTTTTTTTATTTTAAATTTGAAAAAGTTGGAGAGAGGGCCTGCGTTTTGCTCCTCTCACATTTACCTGTAAGGGCAACCTGCTGCTGCTTCCAAGCTGGAGGGCTTCCTATTGGCCCTCCAGCTTCGAGAGCCCACCCACTGGCCTCAAGTGGACAGCGAGCCCATCCTCTGGCCATTAATTGGCCAATTCGGGGAAAATCGCTGGTGAGTGTTCCCCACACAGTGCAGGCTTCTGACCCTCATTGAACCTGACAGTGGGGCCCTGAAGTCCACAAGAAAAATCCTACCCATTATTTATATCCAGTTTTTACTTTGTTGTAAATGTTTTCTTTTTCTGCACACTAACTTGCACTAAGAAATAGACAAAACATGTTAAATAGTGCCTCAAGTGGTGAAACTAAAGTAATAAGCAGCTCCTTCACTCTCTGCACCAAATTCCCACTTTCACCAAATTCCGATCTTTCGGACTCTATTAAAACTCTCTTCTTCACAACCACCCTGTGAACCCAAGTAGGTGTGGAGAAAATGTTTTAATTGCAGGGGACTCCTGAACTAGAGGTCATAAATATTAGATAGTTACTAATTAATCCAACAGGGAATTTAGGAGAAACTTCTCGACTCGGGGAGTGATGAGAATGTGGAACTCACTACCACTAGGCGTAGTTGAGACAACCAGGAGAGATGTATTTAAGGAGAAGCTGGATAAACATATGATGGAGAAAGTAATAAAAGGTTGAGTTAATAGGATTAGATTAAGATAGAAAGGAGGAGGCTCATGTGGAGCATGTAATATTGGGCTGAATGGTCTCCTTCTGTGCTGCAAGTACTGTGTAATTATACTGTGTAATGTGGTGATTTCACACTCAACAGATAATGAATGTAATATAATCACTGCATGTTTATTCAAATAAAATTTCCAGTTCATTATAGTGAATTGCTCTGAATACATATATTGCAGTTTTATGGTGTGCCTCAGAGGGAATAAGCCTGTCCTAACAATAGATCGCACAAACTTGAAGCTTTTTTGTTTAGAAAAGAGAAGGCTGAGGGGTAATTCATTAGATGTCTTCAAAATTATAAAGGGGTTTGTTTGGTGGACATGGAGAAAATGGGAGAGAATCCAAAAGTAGGGGTCATAAATATGTGATAGTCACTGATAAACCCAATGAGGAATTCAGGAGAAACTTCTTTACCCTGGGAGCACTTGGAATGCAGAACTTGGAGTGTAGTTGAGGTGAATAGCATAGTTGAATTTAAGGGGAAAGTAGATAAACACACAAGGGAAAAGGAAATAGAAAGTTATTCTGATAAGGTTAGATGAATTGAGGTGGGAGCAGGTTTGTACGGAGCATAAACTCTAGCATATACCAGTTCAGCCTATTTCAGTGCTGTAATCTCAATATAATTCTCAGTAAAAATGGCAGAACAGGCTCCTGTTCCTGTGTTCCTCAAACATGCCTCCTGTGGACTGATTACCAGGGATGAAAGATTTCTGCCATTTAGCAGAATTCCAACTTTTTGATAATGGAATTCCACCCTTTAAATTTTTTTCCGATCTCCGCCTCCCTTCGGCCGCTGTCACCTCCAATGTGCCAAAGGCAGGAGGACAGAGTCTCAGAAAGACTGGAAAATCTCTGCCAATATAGGAGGCCAGGAGCAGCTTCAGGGGACCAGCCACACATCCCACCAGGAGGGTGCGCTCTGCTGCTGCACGCTTGGTGGAGCCGTGGGGTTCAGCAAGCGGGGAAGAGTAGTGGACCCTGAGTCTCGGGGGGGTGGGGTTTGGTAGGCCCAGGTTAGGGGCAGCAGTGAGCCCGAGTCTCTGTTGGATTCAACAGGGCGTGGGGAAGCAGCAGAGCCTGAATCTCTGTGGGGTTCAGCAGGGCTGGAGGGGGAGTAGTGGAGCTGGAGTCTCTGTGGGTTTGGCAGGGTGGGGTAGAGCAGTGGAGCTCAAGTCTCTGTGGGATTCAGTAAGCGAGGGGAAGGTGGTTGAAAAAAGGGGCTGCTGAGTGAGTGAATGCATGTGCAAGGAGGGGAGTTGGGGAGAGGGGCTACTGAATGAGTTGGGGAGAGGGGGGTTGGGAAGAAGGGTGTGTGCAGCGGAGTGTGTGTGTGTGCATGGTGTGTGGCAGTGGTGGGATTGGGGTCGAGATCAGGGGCTTCACTTAGACTTCTGGTAATTTCATACAAATGTATTGGCCCTCAGTCTTGATAATAGTAGAAGATAAACAAAGGGAAAACTAAAACAAAAACAAAAATACCTGGAAAAACTCAGCAGGTCTGACAGCATCTGCGGAGAGGGATACAGTTGACGTTTCGAGTCCATATGATCCTTTATCAGAAAGGGAAAACTAATGTTTCTACCTACTTGAAGTCCAATAATTCCACTCATTTGAAGTGGCCTAGAAGCATTCGCATTCACTAAATATCATAAAAAATTGCCGTAAATACATAATTCCTTGTCACTAAAAGTTTTCATAATTTTTTATCTTCGGCCACTCTCATCCCTGGATTACATGTGCTCGTGACAAAGGAGGGAAAATAATATGCAAGTGCCTAAAAACAGAGAATGCACTGGCAGCAACAAATAGAATGGACACCACACAAAGGGATCTCAGTTTCCAACATTCCTATTCAACCTCATATCTGCAAGGGAATCTCAGGATCTGCAACATCACCAGATTTCTGACCATTTATAATTAGATTGCCAAACTTGTTGGCTTATTTGAATGGTATTTCTGGCTATAAGCACCTTAAAAACCTTTGCAGTGCTTGTACTGTTTCCTTTGAGCAGCTGAACTTACTGTTTTAAAGTAGAGGCAGCAGGCCCTTGGAAAAAATAACATATAGATAGCAGGGTGGTGTCCCTGAAAACATGTCAGTATTTGCAAAGGGTCCCTCACATGGAAAAGTTTGAAAATCAGAATATGTTGAAATGCTCCACAGTGGAGCCCTTTAGGAACATGGGAATATAGGGATTTCTAGATTTAAAAAATAGACCAAGATCCACCCTGGTCCACTCCTCCATCACCCCCTACTCCTCAACCCCCACCTATGGCACCTCCCCATGCCCACGCAGAAGATGCAACACCTGCCCCTTCACTTCCTCTCTCCTCACCGTCCAAGGGCCCAAACACTCCTTTCAAGTGAAGCAGCATTTCACTTGCATTTCCCCTAACTTAGTCTACTGCATTTGTTGCTCCCAATGCGGTCTCCTCTACATTGGAGAGACCAAACGCAAACTGGGCGACCGCTGTGCAGAACACCTGCGGTCTGTCCGCAAGAAAGACCCAAACCTCCCTGTCGCTTGCCATTTTAACACTCCACCCTGTTCTCTTGCCCACATGTCTGTCCTTGGCTTGCTGCATTGTTCCAGTGAAGCCCAACGCAAACTGGAGGAACAGCACCTCATCTTCTGACTAGGCACTTTACAGCCTTCCGGGCTGAATATTGAATTCAACAACTTTACATCTTAAACTCCCCCTCCCCCCATCCCCACCCCGTTTCTCCCCCCTCCCTTTTTTTTCAATAATTTATATAGATTCTTCTTTTCCCACCTATTTCCATTATTTTTAAATCTGAAACTAAAACCTTGTTAGTCTTTCTACCCCACGCCCACTAGAGCTGTACCTTGAGTATCCTGTCTTCCATTCTTAATTAGCACTTTTCTTAGACAAATATCACCACCTTCAACACCTCTTTGATCCTTTTGTCTGTGACATCTTTTGATTATCTGCTCCTATCACTGCTTGCTTATCTCCACAATCACCACACCCTCAACTTCTCTCTTCCCCCGCCCCCCCCACCTTAAACCAGCTTATATTTCACCTTTCTCCTAACTATGCTTCAGTTCTGCCGAAGGGTCGTGAAGACTCGAAACGTTAACTGATTTCTTCTCCACCGATGCTGCCAGACCTGCTGAGTTTTTCCAGGTAATTCTGTTTTTGTTCAAGATCCATCTAGTTCATCCTGGTCACTGCATGTTATAATAATAACTGTTAGCTAACCATAGCAATCAATCTTTATCAGCTAGTCTACAACATAAACAGACATGACATGGGATAAGCTCCATTTATGTATCATAGGCCCAAAGTCAACTTGTGCCTCCCAAAAACGCTACTTATTACACAGTGTACTGTCACTATGAAACCCAGATCATCATCCTCAATTCTTAGAATTCCTTTCTCCTGCACTGATTTTAGCAAAATTAAAATAACCTCTGTAAATTTGTATCTGGAACAGTCAGCTAGTTTTGCACAAATGGATCATTTCCATGAGTGTCAATTGGTCTCTAAAGTTGGGTGAGCTGGTTTATAGGAGAGTGATATGCCCATCCCCTTTTCGACTAGACCATTTGGCTCAGCTTGTGGGTAGGCTAGAAAATACAGAAAACTAATAACACGAGGAAGGAAATCTCCACTTCCAGACCTTCTGGGATTCGTTCATAGACTGTGATTTGAAAAAAAAAAACATTTTTATGTGTTTTATCTATGAGAATACTTATGTCTTCTCATTTGTAACCTTTTCTGTATTTTCCAGTTGGCTGCTTCCATTGATGCGAGTCCTCCCAAGACCCTGAGCAGTACCCAAACCATGAGAATCCAAAGAGAGACCGACTTTCTGAAGTATGTGATTGCCTTACATAAAAGATTCTCTAATATCAGTCTTTGCTTGAATTGCTTGAATTAAATTACATGGTTGAATTTACCTAGAGCCAGCTGGAAATTTTGCACATGATCGGGTGGAGACACACAATCAGAGAAGGACAAAACCCCAATCTTCTGATGGCATCCTACTCCATTGCTGTATCTACTTTGTTTTCATTGATACCTTTTCTTCGTGGTCTTCTGAATATTCCTTTTTTGCCTTCTTTAGGCATGGTTCAGAGAGATTTACAAACCAATATAACTTAAGGTAGTCAATGACTTGGAGGGCAGAAGGGACACTTTGACAATTTCCATGGCCCTTTCTCGTTCAGGTCATTTTTTTGTGTTTTGTGTTTAATTACATTAAATGGCTATTAAAGGGTAATCAACAATTAATGCTTTACAAAAATATTATAATTTATTTACATCATTCCAGACTGAGAATTAAGCTCCCTTCTGCTGGAATACTCACGAGCCTTGTTTAAAAAAAGGTTAGAGATTTATATGTGTGAGATAACTATGTAATATAACATAATACAACAATTATGTATGTGGAGCAATGATTTGCAGAAAGGGCAAAAGCCAGATGAAAGGAAAATGTTGCTTAGGTGTGAATTCTTTCTTGTAAGGCATTCAATTTTTTTTACTGAATTTGACCAAATGCAATTCTTAACTACATTGCCAGAGAAAAAAAATTTAATACCAACTCTCGATTCTGCATGTTAAGGGCCCAGATTGACCTAGTGATTCTTTGTCCGAAACAATCTTTCATAAGATGAGCTTTTGGAGCTCTGTTATTGCGATTTAAAGGACAACAGCAGTGAAACATCTGATGATTTCTCCCCAAGATATGATAATGTTGCAGGCCTTTAAAATTTACCTTCATTGAGAACACTTAACATTCAGTGTGAGAGGGGATAAAAAAACTTCCACTTATGGCTATAAGACCTCAGGACATCCCAAAATGCTTTACAACCAACGAAGTACTTTTTGATGTAGTCACTGATGTAATGTAGGGAACGCAGTAGCTAATTTGTGCACAGTAAAGGTGCACATACAGCAATGGGATAATAACCAGTTAATTAGTTTGAATGATGTGGTTGAGAGATAGATATTGGCCAGGGCACCAGGAAAGAACTTCCTTGCTCTCCTTCAAAATAGTGGCATGGGATTTTTACATCCAACTGAGACAGCAAATAGGGCCTCGATTTAAACTTGCATCCCAAAGACCACACCTCCTGTAATGCAATGCTCCCTCACCACTGTGCTAGAGTATCGACCTGGATTTTGTGTTCACGTTTCTGGAGTGGAATTCAAACCCACAATCTTCTGACGCGTAAATGAGATTGCTAACACTGAACTACCGCTAATCCTCGACAGCGTGGCTGAGAGTAACAATCTCTCCTCTTGGAGGGGTGCGATTCAGTCCGTGCTATGTCACTGTGTTGTGGGCTGTAAACGTCATAACTTCATTAATATTCACTGTGGATAGCAATAGCCATTATAGTTTTAGTATTTTTTTTGGAAACTTTAAACCAGAGGTGTACTTTTGTTTTATGCTTATTGTGTAGAGGTTTTTTCATACTTTCACATACTTTCCCCTGTCTTGCTTCTTCCTGCATGCCTGCTTCCTGCCAACATTCAAAGTGAACCAAGAATAGTAAGTCTATGCAGTCCAAGCTTAAATTTCTGTCTGCATTCAAAATTAAAACTTGCTTCAGGTTTTCTTACAAACTGCAGGCAATTGTGAGAGGGGTGTAGATTGAGATTAAAGTAGGTAACGACATTGACTTATTTTATCCACATGGAACTCTGATTTATTCTTGATAATCTAGTTCTATTCTCTTGGCATTCTGTGCTATAAAATGTGCATTTTCAGTATTACAGCCCCATGTAGTCCTTTTTTGAAAGTGTGTACACAAGGAAAAAAAAAGACTTTGCACCTCTATAGCACCATTCAAAACTCTTAGAGCATCCCAAAGTGCTTTACATCCAATGAATTACTTCTGAAGTGCAGTCACTGTTGCTATCTAGATAAACTAGGGAATTATGTTGAGAAGAATGCCATTGTGGGAGTGTGTTAAGAACGTCAGAATGATCAAGTGTTCAGAGCAGGGAACAGGAGATGGAGAATTAGTGAATGACTTTGGAAGCAGAAGCAGCACAGGTTAAAAAGTGTACAGCACAGGAATTTGGCAGTGTTAAAAGGTATATATGTAAATTCAAGGAGCATAGTAAATAAAGCCAATGAGCTGAGGGAAAAGATAGACACAAGGCTGCATTATATCATCGCTATAACAGGAACTTGGCTTAAGGAGGGGCAAAACTGGCAGCTCAACATCCCTGGAGACAGAGTTTTCAGGCAGGATAGGGAAGGGGATAAAAATGTGGGGGCTGTAGCATTATTGACTAGGGAATCAATTACAGCTGTGAGGAGGGATGGTATACTAAATGAAGCATCAAATGAGGTCATATAGGTGGAGCTCAGAAATAAAAAAGGGGCAGCCACACTGCTAGGAGTGTTCTATATACCCCCAAATAGTGGAAAAGAGTTAGAAGAGCAAATATGTAGACACATTTCTGAGTGCAAAACAATAGGGCAGTAATTGTTGGGGACTTCAATTACCCTAATATCAATTGGGACACGAAGAGTGTGAAGGGCACAGAAGGCACAAAATTCTTGAACTGCATTCAAGAGAACTTTTTTAGCCAGCACGTAACAAGCCCAACGAGAAGGGGCACAATTCTAGATTTAGTCTTGGGAAATGAAGCTAGGCAAGAGGATTAAGTACCAGTGGGGGACCATTTTGGAGCTAGTGACCATAATACAGTTAAATTTAGCATCATTATGGAAAAGGACAAAAATAGAACAAGAGTAAAAGTTTTAAATTGGGGGAGGATAAAGTTTTCAAAGTTTGAGAGGTGAGGTGATCAGTGGGAAGCATTCAAAGGCGAGATTCTGTGGGCACAGTGTAGACATGTCCCACAAAGAAGAAGGGTGGTACTGCCAAATCTAGAGGCCCATAGTTATCTAGAAGCATACTGGCCAAGATAAAGAGGAAAAAGGAAGCTTATGACAGTACAAAAGACTTAATACTGTAGAAAGCCTAGAGGAGTATAGAAAGTACAAGGCTGAAGTAAAAATGGAAATTAGGAAAGCAAAGAGAGGATATGAAAAAATATTGACAGGTAAAATCAAAGAAAATGTTGACTCCAGAATGATATCAATGGTTTGGTTGAATGGGCGGAGAAGTGGCAAATGGAATACAATCTGGAAAAATGTGAAGTAATGCATTTGGGGAGGGCAAACAAAGCAAGGGAACACTCAGTAAATGGGAGAATATTGAGAGGAGTTGAGGATGTGAGTGACCTTGGAGTACATGTCCACAGGCCCTTGAAGGTGACAGGACAGGTGGATAAGGTGGTCCAGAAAACATATGGAATGCTTTCCTTTATTGGGTGAGGTATTGAATACAAAAACAGGGATGGAATGCTGGAACTATATGAAATGCTGGTTAGGCCACAGCTGGAATTTTGTGTACAGTTCTGGTCACCACATTATAGGAAAGATATAATTGCTCTGGAGAGAGTGCAGAGGAGATTTACAAGAATGTTACCAGGGCTTGAAAATTGCAGCTATGAGGAAAGATTGGATAGGCTAGGGTTGTTTTCCTTAGAACAGAGGAGGCCGAGAGGAGACCGAATTGAGGTGAACAAAATTATGAGGGGCCTAGAAAGAGTAGACAGGAAAGACTTGTTTCCCCTAGCTGAGGAGTCAATTACCAGGGGACATAGATTTAAGGTGATTGGTAGAAGGATTAGAGGGGACATGAGGAAAATTATTTTCACCCAGAGCATGGTGGGTGTCTGGAATTCACTGTCTAAGCTGGTGGTTAAGGCTGACACGCTCAACTCATTTAAAAGGTGCCTGGATCTGCACCTGAAGTGCTGTAACCTGCAAGGCTACGGACCAGGTGCGGGAAAGTGGGATCAAAATGAGCAGCTAGTTTCTTTTTTCTCTTTTTTGGCTGGCACAGACATGATGGGCTGAATGACCTCTTTCTGTACCATAATTTTTCTATGGTTCTAAGTGTTGATCCATTTAACAAACCGTATAACTTACACAGCATAGACTTGGGTAAACTCATTCACCCATAAGTCACTGCATTAGCCTGTGCTATCCATAAGCAATGGTATTGGCTTGAGACTGATGTACTATGTAGACTATTCAGTTTGTTATGATTTCTTAGTTGGTGATGGTTGGCAATGGGGAAAGTATATGTTTGTTTCTCCAATGTGCCCATTGTAATTTAATTTTTTTAGGTGTGTGTGCTGCCTTGCTCCTCGTCCATCAGATCCTTTTGCACGTTTCTGTCAGGAATGTGGTTCACCTGTTCCTCCAGTGCCAGGCCGTAGGCTTCCACCACCTGAAGGAGCTCAGGTTGGTAACAACTGAAACAATGAACTAATCTTGTTTATGTAAAGAAGAACTTTCATTAATGTAACATTATTCATAACCTCAAGACAGCTGCAAGCGCTTTATAACCAACAAAGTACTTTTGCAGTGTACTCAGTATCACTGAATCACAGGATCTTTGCAGTGCAGAAGGATATAATTTGGCCCATCAAGTTTGCACTGGCTCTCTGAAAGAGCAATCTACCTAGTCCCACTCTCCTGCCTGATCCCCATAACCTTGCACATTCTTTCTTTTCAGATAGCAATCCAATTCCATTTTGAATACCTCTATTGAACCTGCTTCCACCAATCTCTCAGGAAGTTCGTTCCACATTCCAACCACCCTCTGGGTGAAAAAAATTTTCCTCATATCACTTTTACTCTTTTTTCCAATTATTTTTGAATCTGTGCCCTTTAGCTCTTGATGCTTTCTTGAGTGGGAACAGTTTCTCACTATTTACCCTGTCCATATCCCTCAGGATCTTGAATGCCTCTATCAAGTCCCCTCTCAGCCTTCTTTTCTCCAAGGAAAACAGTCCTAACCTCTTCAGTATATCCTCATAGCTGCAGTTCTTTATCCCTGGAATCATTCTTGTGAATTTCCTCTGTGCTTTCTGTAATGCCTTCACATCCTTCCTCAAGTATGATGCCCAGAACTGGACGTGGTACTCCAGATTAGGCCGAACTAGTGTCTTACACACGTTCAACATGACCTCCTTACCCTTGAGCTCAATGCCCCTATTAATAAAGCCTAAGATACTAACTGCTCTCTCAATATGCCCCGCCACCTTCAATGACTTATATACGTATACACTGAGGTCCCTCTGTTTCTGCACCTCCTTTAGAGTTTCTCCCTTTATCTTATACTGTCTCTCCATATTCTTTCTGACAAAATGTATCACATCACACTTCTCTGCATTGAACTTCAACTGCCACTTGTCTGCCCATTCCACCAACATACCTGTGTCCTTTTGAAGTTCAAGACCATCCTCATTACAGTTGACAACATTTCCAAGCTTTGTATCATATGCAAATTTTGAAATCATCCATGAACACTACAGTCTAGCTCATTGATATATATCAGGAGAAGCAAGGGTCCCAACACTGACCCCTAGGCAACTCCACCACAAACCTTCCACTAATCTGAAAAATGATCATTTATCACTTCTCTCTGTTTCTTGTCACTCAGCCAATTTCTTTTCCAAGTGCCTAATTTCCCTTTTATTCCATGACCTAGAATTTTGCTCACAAGTCTGTTGTGTGGCATTGTATCAAAGGTCTTTTGGAAATCCATATACACCACATCAACAGTGTTTCCCTTATCAACCTTCTCTGTTACCTCCTCAAAAACTCCAGCAAGTTAATTAAACATGATTTTCCCTTAATGAATCCATGCTGGTTTTCCTTAATTATCCTTATTGATTTTTTTCCTGAACTATTATTTCCAGAAGTTTTCCTACCACTGAAGTCAGACTGACTGCTATGTGGTTGCCATTGAACAAGGGTGTAACATTCTCAATTCTCCAGTCCTCTGTCACCACCCCTGTGTCTAAGGAAGACTGGAAGATTATTACTAGTGCCTCTGCAATTTCCACTCCCACTTCCCTCAGCACCTTTGGATGCACCTCCTCCTGCTCAACTGTAAATTCTTCTAGTGTACCAGTTACCTCCTCTCTCACCTCAGCCCGGGTAGCATCTTCTTCCTTTGTAAAGACAGATGCAAAGTACTTGTTTAATACCTCTGCTATTTCTCCTGCCTTCACATGCAAGTCCACTTTTTTATCCCTAATCGGCCCTACTCTTTCTTTTACCACATACTTTTTATTATTTATACGCTGATTCCCTTTCATATTAGCTGCCAGTCTCTTTTCATGCTCTCTGCTTGCTTTTCATTAGTATTTTTCACGTCCCCTCTGGTCCTTCTTTGTTCAGTATGGTTCTCCATTGTATTTTCTACCTGACATGTGTTGTACGCACACTGCTTCCTTTTCATCTTCACCTCTATCTATCTCATCATCCAGGACATTCTGGATTTATTTGTCCTACCTTTCCCCTTCAAGGGAATATATCTTGACATTTCTTGCAATACCTTTTCTTTGATGATGGCCCATTGTTCTGCCACCATCTTTTCTGCCAACATTTGATTTCAATTCACTCGATTCAGATGCATTCTCATCCCTTCGAAGTTGGCTTTTCCCCAATTAATTATCCCTGCTCTGGATTGTTCCTTGTCCTTTTCCATGGCAAACCTTATGATACAATGGTCACTGTTCCCTAAAAACTCTCCCACTGATATTTGATCCACTTGAGCCAAATCATTCCTCAGAACCAGATCCAACAGTGCCTTCTCTTTCGTTGGACCGGAAACATACTGCTGCAGAAAATTATCTTGAACACATTCCAGGAACTCTCGCCTCTCTTGTCCCTTTGCACTATTCCTATCCCAGTCTATATTTAGATAATTGAAGTTCCCCATTATAATTACTCTATAATTCTTGCATGTCTCTGTAAATTCTTTGCAAATTTGTTTCTCTTTATCCCTTCCACTATATACTAGGTGGTCTATATACTACACCGATTAATTTTATCGCACCTTTTTCATTCCTTACCCTCTGCTCATTCTCCAAGTCATGCTGTTTTCAACTGAGCAAGCTCCTGTACATGCCCACACTTCAACACACGCACCTCCAGCAGGGATGCTGGGTGATAAGTGAGCGATTGATTCTGCTCTGACCCAAAGGTCAAGAGGGCCATTCTGGTGGCCTCTACTATTCAAGCTGAAACTCCGGAGACTACCCAGCCATTTGTTATTTATATAGGTCAGCCACTCGCTGGATAAATCTCATAGACTTCAGGGGTGCTCATAATGCAAAAAATGTAGCAGCCAATTTGTGTACAGCAAAGTCCTACAAGTAGTAATATCAAAGAAAGTACTGTGGATGTTTCACGGTCCCACAAACAGTATTGTGATAATGACCAGATAATTTGTTTTCTATTGATGATGTTGGTTGAGGGATAAATGTTGTACTCTGAGGGAACTCTCCAGCTCTTTTTTGAATAGTGTCATTGGATCATTTACATCTACTTGAGGTTAAACAGGGTGTTGATTTAATGTCTCATCTGAAAGAGGGCACTTCTGGCAGTGAAGTACCTCCTCAGTACTGCACTGAAGTGTCAGCCTAGATTTTGTACTCGAATCTCTGGGGTGAGACAACCCAGTCCCCTAAATCTACTATCTTTGTGACCCAGAGGCGAAAGTATTACCACTGAACCACGACTCACACTTTGGCCTCCATGTTTAGGGGCTGAAGTAGGGGAAAAGAGGATCGGCAGATGGTCCACTATTCCGCGAGTCCTGCTGGAAAGTTCACTTGTATTGATGTTGGTTGTAGGTAGAAATAGATTCAGCTGTGTGGAGTTCCCACAGTGAGCCACTTAGCCAAGAAGGCAGCTGGCACATGTCGTGCAGTATCTCAATGACTCCAAGAGGAAAGAGGTGTATGGGAAGAAAGCTACCTTATCAAATAATGTTGCCCAAGCTGAATGATGGGGAAGAAGGCACTTTATCAAAAATTTAATAAAAATCTTATGTTGTTTTGCAGATGGGGCTCTGTGTGGAATGCAAGACAATGGTCCCATTGAATACTCCAACATGTATTGTATGTGAGGCCCCTATAACGCCTCAGCTAAAGCCTGAGGCCAGCATTAGTCTCAAGGTAAACAACATGACTTGTGCTCGGTGTGTGAGAAATAGACACACAAAACAAGCTTTGCTGATTTTTCACACAGTCGGAACAACTTCATTGATTGAAGGAGGGCATTCGCTGAATATTGAACTTTTCAATTAAACGTCACAAAATTCAATGTGCTGAATAGCTAGCCAACAAAAATGAAAAGTTTCTTTGGTACTGCCAGTGAGTGTCACGAATACATCTGATAAATAAATTAATTGTCATATTCCCCAAATAATGTTTAAAAATATTTGGGGGGTGCGGAGTATATCTCACTTTACAAAATAATAGTGTTACTGAGAATGGTTTTTCCAGGGGTAATTTTCAGCATTAGCGGGGGTGGAGAACTGACAGTACAGGATTTTTCAATGTAAGCATAAGAAGTAATTTATGAAAATTCCCCCTCTTTTGTACAAGAGTGTGGTCTGTTGGACATTAATACATTCTGATCTGTGCATTTTTTATGTAGGGAAGGCTGTTAAGTTATACAATGCTTTTTAAATAGAACAAGATTATCTGTCGATCGTGTGGAACAGGCAACCCAGCTAATGTCCAGCACTGCTTAACTTGTGAGACCAGGTTGTCGAGATCACTGAAAGTAAGTGACTGTCATTCTGTTTAATGAGTTTATTAGACATGGAGCTTAGAAACTTGTGATTTTCCCTGCTAACTGCAATACCGAGAGAGTGCTGCACTGTTGGTGCTGCCTTTCAGATGAGGGTTAAACTGAGGCTCCGTCTGCCCTTGAGGATTGATATAAAAGATCCCCTGGCACTATTTTAAGAATAGCAAGGGAGTTCTCCCCTGTATCCTTATCCATAATTATCCCTCAACCACCATCACTAAAAGGTAATCTGTAAGTTCCAGAATGTTCATTATCACATTGCTGTTTGTGTTACCTTGCAGTGTGAAAACTGGCTTCTCGGTTTCTCACATTGCAACAGTGGCTACACTTCAAAGCTACTCATTGGCTATAAAGTGCTTTGGGACATTCTGAGGTTGTGAAGGTGCTATATAAATGCAATTCTTTCCTTTTTCTTTCTAATGCAGCGAGGTCCAATCTGACTGTCATGTAGCAACACAGGCTGTGCAAAAATTCCATAGGTTCTTTCTTGGAATTGCCAAGTTGAGGAAGGAGCTTTGGTTTGGCATAACAAAAGGGAACTAGCTGAGAGCTAGAAGCTGGAAGTATTTAATCAGATAATGGTTCCCAAAATGGTGCCATTGAAGACTGTTAGAAGTCACCCAGAACCTTGCACTTTGTAGCCATGGGTTTCTTTTGGGGGAGGGAGAGTTAACCGTAATTGTGTTTTCAAGGTCATTTCCCAGAAGATGTCCCTTTGGTAGCATTATTCTGGAACTTACAGATCTTAGCCAGGCATTTCAAAAAGCAATGCTTTCTGGAGCACCACTCAGTAGCTTATAGACACTGAGGTAGATCTTTATTTTGTATGATGGTGTAAAACTGGTGATATCATGTCAGCAGTCCATTTTGCATATTCCATTGAAACCCCTGGGAATGAAAATGTAAAGATGTGTAAAAGGGGCTGCTGACTTACTATCGCCCATTTTACAATTTTGTGCAAGAGTCAAGATCTGTCTCACTCAGCACAAACTGGTGAGCAGAAGGGCAGGTTGGGGCATTTAGCCGAGTGCAAGGCCCCAGTCTCTTTGACGTAGGAGAAGCAACAGCTTTGATTGGGAGGCCAACCATTAGCAAAAGAATCTTGCACGTGACCCAGGATAGCTTGTCAGACTACAGTTTGCAGCTGCAATTGGCTACTCATAGAATGCATTGTGTTAGCAGACTGGCATATGTAGAAGAAGAATAAAATTGGATTCCCTGTTTAAGCTACTTTAAGGCCAGAATCTTCTGCTTGGCGTGTGTGGGCGGGCCCTGCACTCCGACGTGTAAAATGATGTGCGGTGACGTCGGGCATGTGCCCTGACGTCACCACGCATCATTCTGATCTTCTGTTCAGCGGGCGCGCACCGGAGTCAGCTGTGCGCCCGCCGAACTGTCAAAGGCCTGTCAAGACCATTAATAATCTAATTAAAGTAGTTGTCAGGGCTGCCCATCCAACCT
The DNA here is from genome assembly GCF_964194155.1 of Cetorhinus maximus. Lineage (NCBI taxonomy): Eukaryota > Metazoa > Chordata > Chondrichthyes > Lamniformes > Cetorhinidae > Cetorhinus > Cetorhinus maximus. Next base: position 25,918,358 of record NC_135892.1, on the reverse strand, counting down.
TAAGGTTGGCGGGCAGGCGACTCCAACTGAACCGATCTGGGACCAATGTTCTAGCAAAAAGGGTAAATAGGGTGGTCAACAGGATTTTAAACTAGAAAGTGGGGGGGGAGGGAAGGGTAAAACTCCAAGAAGTATGACTAATGGGAAACAAAGCAGCAGGTTAGCGTGTTTGGGGGGGGGGGGGGTGGGGGGGGAGCGGGTGGATTCAACTTCATGGAAAATTATGAAAAAACTGAAAAGAAAGGAGAGCCCAGGAAAGGCTATTAAAGTCCCCAGAACACAAAATAGGACAGAGTGTTTGGAAAGGGCTAGGAATCTAACTTCAAGCACATCAGATAAAGGGATGACAATGAGAAAAGGGACAGGAAATACAGGACTGAAGGTGTTGTATCTGGATGTATGCAGTATACGAAATAAGGTAAATGAGCTTGTGGCGCAGATTGAAATTGGTAGGTATGATGTGGTGGGCATCACGGAGACATGGCTGCAAGGGGATCAGGACTCGGAGCTAAATATACAAGGATATACATCCAATCGAAAAGATAGGCAGGTTGTCAGAGGGGGTGGGGTTGCTTTGTTAGTAAGAAATGAAATTAAATCGATAGCAAGAAATGATGTAGGGTCAGATGATGTAGAATCTGTGTGGGTAGAGTTGAGGAACCGCAAAGCTAAAAAAACCATAATGGGAGTTATGTACAGGCCTCCGAACAGTAGTCAGGATGTGGGGCACAAGATACACCAGGAGATAGAAAAGGCATGTAGGAAAGACAAGGTTACAGTGATCATGGGGGATTTCAATATGCAGGTAGACTGGGAAAATCAGGTTGGTAGTGGATCCCAAGAAAAGGAATTTGTAGAATGTCGACGAGATGGCTTTTTGGAGCAGCTTGTGGTGGAGCCCACTAGGGAACAGGCAATTCTAGATTTAGTTATGTGTAATGAGGCAGATTTGATATGGGAGCTTAAGGTGAAGGAACCCTTAGGAGGAAGTGACCATAATATGATAGAATTTACCCTGCAATTTGAGAGGAAAAAGCTGGAATCAGATGCAACGGTATTACAGTTGAATAAAGGCAACTACAGAGGCATGAGGGAGGAGCTGGCCAGAATTGACTGGGAGATGAGTCTAGCAGGAAAGACAGTGGAACAGCAATGGCAGGAGTTTCTGAGAGTAATTTGGGAAACACAGCAAAAATTCATCCCTAGGAAGAAGAAGCATACTAAAGGGAGGATGAGGCAACCATGGCTGACAAGGGAAGTCAGGGACAGCATAAAAGCTAAAGAGAAAGCATACAATGCGGCGAAGAGCAGTGGGAAACCAGGGGATTGGGAAGCCTACAAAGACCAACAGAGGACAACTAAGAAAGAAATAAGGAGGGAGAAGATTAAATATGAGGGTAAACTAGCCAGTAATATAAAAGAAGATTGCAAGAGTTTTTTTAGATATATGAAGGGTAAGAGCAAGGCAAAAGTGGACATTGGGCCGCTGGAAAATGACACTGGAGAAGTAGTAGTGGGGAACAAAGAAATGGCGGAGGAACTGAATAGATACTTTGCGTCAGTCTTCACAGTGGAAGACACGAGTGACATCCCCAAAGTTCAAGAGAGTCGGGGGGCAGAGGTGAGTATGGTGGGCATTACCAAGGAGAACGTGCTAGGAAAACTGAAAGGTCTGAAGGTGGATAAATCACCTGGGCCAGATAGATTACACCCCAGAGTTCTGAAGGAGATAGCTGAAGAGATAGTGGAGGCGTTAGTGGTGATCTTTCAGGAATCACCGGAGTCAGGGAGGGTCCCAGAGGACTGGAAAATCACTAATGTAACCCCCCTGTTTAAGAAGGGAGTGAGGCAAAAGACGGGAGATTACAGGCCGATTAGCCTGACCTCGGTCGTTGGTAAAATTTTAGAGTCCATTATTAAGGATGAGATTTCAGAATACTTGGAAGTGCATGATAAAATCGGGCAAAATCAAGGGGAGGTCATGCCTGACAAATCTGTTAGAATTCTTTGAGGAGGTAACGAGTAGGTTAGACAAAGGAGAGCCAATGGATGTTATCTACTTGGACTTCCAGAAGGCCTTTGACAAGGTGCCGCACAGGAGGCTGCTCAGTAAGATAAGAGCCCATAGTGTTAGAGGCAAGGTACTAGCATGGATAGAAGATTGGCTGTCTGGCAGGAGGCAGAGAGTGGGGATAAGGGGGTCCTTCTCAGGATGGCGGCCAGTGACTAGTGGAGTTCCGCAGGGGTCAGTGTTGGGACCACAACTTTTCACTTTATACATTAATGATCTAGATGAAGAAACTGAGGGCATCCTGGCTAAGTTTGCAGATGATACAAAGATAGGTGGAGGGACAGGTAGTATTGAGGAGGCGGGGAGGCTGCAGAAGGATTTGGACAGGTTAGGAGAATGGGCAAAGAAGTGGCAGATGGAATATAACGTGGGGAGGTGTGAGGTCATACACTTTGGCCGGAAGAATAGAGGCACAGACTATTTTCTAAATGGGGAGAGAATTCAGAAATCTGGAGTGCAAAGGGACTTGGGAGTCCTAGTCCAGGATTCTCTTAAGGTTAACTTGCAGGTTGAGTCGGTAGTTAGGAAGGCAAATGCAATGTTGGCATTTATTTCGAGAGGACTAGAATATAAAAGCAGGGATGTGCTGCTGAGGCTTTATAAGGCTCTGGTCAGCCCACATTTAGAATATTGTGAGCAATTTTGGGCCCCGTATCTCAGGGAGGATGTGCTGGCCCTGGAGCCGGTCCAGAGGAGGTTCACGAGAACGATCCCAGGAATGAAAGGCTTAACATATGAGGAACGTTTGAGGGCTCTGGGTCTATACTCGATGGAGTTTAGAAGGATGAGGGGGGATCTGATTGAAACTTACAGAATACTGAAAGGCCTGGATAGAGTGGGCGTGGGTAAGATGTTTCCATTAGTAGGAGAGACTAGGACCCGAGGGCACAGCCTCAGAGTAAAGGGAAGACCTTTTAGAACAGAGATGAGGAGAAACTTCTTTAGCCAGAGAGTGGTGAATCTATGGAATTCATTGCCACAGAAGGCTGTGGAGGCTAGGTCATTGAGTGTATTTAAGACCGAGATAGATAGGTTCTTGATTGGTATGGGGATCAAAGGTTACGGGGAGAAGGCGGGAGAATGAGGTTGAAAAACTTATCAGCCATGATTGAATGGCAGAGCAGAATCGATGGGCCGAATGGCCTAATTTCTGTTCCTATGTCTTATGGTCTTATAAGAGCCCAGGCGGCCTTCGCATTTCTCATGGAACCTCATCCACGGGTGGGATGAGGTTTCATGAAGGGTTTATAACTTAAATAAAAAATGTTATTAAAATTCATAAACATGTCCCAGCTCATGTGATACTGTCACATGAGGGGACATGTTTGAATAATTTTTTTTTATTCTTTTATTCAATTTTTCAAGATGAAATTAATCTCCCTGAGGCAGCTCCGTGCCTCAGGGAGATTTCTGTGCTCTTTTGCACAGGCCCTGACTCTCCCTCCTCCCCCCGCCCGCACAGGTAGCTCTGAGTGCTTCCGGGTGTGCGTCACACTGGGCGGGCCTTACTTGACCCGCTCACGTAAAACGGCGGGGCGCAGCTGATCGCAGGCGGTGATTGACTCTGTGCCCGCTCCCAACCGGCTTGCCCGACGGGGAGAAAATTCTCCCCTAAATTTTGAAGACATTATTAAAAATAATTACTTAAGTACAGAGTGCAGCATAAGAAGCGGAATAAAATTTCACTTAGGTGTGCCCTTAGGTGTTTGTGTAGATTTTTAAGAAACACCTGTTGTTATTTGCAACTATTATAACTTCCACCCAGAGGGTAGCAGTGGAAGGGTGCTTTTCTGAATGGAGAGCTGTGACTAGTGGAGTTCTGCAGGGATCAGTGCTGGGACCTTTGCTGTTTGTAGTATACATAAATGATTTGGAGGAAAATGTAACTGGGCTAATTAGTAAGTTTGCAGACGAGACTAAGGTTGGAGGAGTTGCAGATAGTGAAGAGGATTGTCAAAGGATACAACGGGATATAGATCGGTTGGAGACTTGGGCGGAGAAATGGTAGGTGGAGTTTAATCCGGACAAATGCGAGGTAATGCATTTTGGAAGGTCTAATACAGGCAAGAATTATACAGTAAATGGCAGAACCCTTAAGTGCATTGATGGGCAGAGGGATCTGGGTGTACAGGTCCACAGGTCACTGAAAGTGGCAACACAGGTGGATAAGGTAGTCAGGAAGGCATATGGCATGCTTGCCTTCATTGGCAGGGGTATTGAGTATAAAAGCTGGGAAGTCATGCTGCAGCTGTATAGAACCCTGGTAAGGCCACACTTGGAATTTTGCGTGCAATTCTGGTCGCCACATTACCAGAAGGATATGGAGGTGTTGGAGAGGGTGCAGAGGAGGTTTACCAGGATGCTGCCTGGTCTGGAGGTTATTAGCTATGAGGAGAGGTTGGAGAAACTCAGATTGTTCTCACTAGAGCAACGGAGATTGAGGGGTGCCTTGATAGAAGTTTACAAAATTATGAGTGACATGGACAGAGTAGATAGTCAGAAGCTTTTTCCCATGGTGTAAGAGTCAATTACTAGGGGATATAGATTTAAGGTGAGAGGAGAAAACTATAGAGGAGATGTGCAGGGTAAGTTTTTTACGCAGAGGGTAGTGAGTGTCTGGAATTCGCTACCAGAGAAGGTGGTGGAAGCAGGTACAATAGTGGTGTTTAAGAGGCAGCTTGACAAATTCATGAATAGGATGGGAATGGAGGGATACGGACCCCGGAAGTGCAAAATGTTTTAGTTGACGGGCAATATGATCGGCGCAGGCTTGGAGGACCGAAGGGCCTGTTCCTGTGCTGTACTTTTCTTTGTTCTTTGTTCAATGCATATGAATTTTTAAGTTATAAAATATATCAAGACCAGTCTTGTTCATATTTAACAATGCAAATTAATTATAGGATTCAGTGTTGGGAATGAAACATTGCAGGTCTATGGGTATAAAGCAGGGGAGTGGGCTAACAGAATATATATGATGCAGAGGCACAATGGTCAAATGGCCTTCTGTACTGTATCATTCCATGGACATGAGACGATGACATCAAACTGTCCATAATATGGAACTAAGTTGGGGGTTTCACTCAGGTGCCACAAAATGACTGGTACATGAAACAAAATGTAATATTGGAGAATTACAGTGAACCAACTGAAATGACTCAAGTTAGATTGTTAGGGCAGAGCAGAGGGAGCAATCCTCTATATTAATCTATACCCTACTTGAACTGCAAGTATTTGATACAGATTTTGGGTGTCAGATGTAGGAAAATGTTCTATTCTCCAGCTCCAAATCCCTTGCCTTTAATAAACATGAAAACAAAATTTGCTCCCTAATTCAAAAATAAATGTTTCCAGCTTCATTTATGCGAAGCCAACAAAGGAAGAGGAGCACATCTTCCAGCCCTTCAATCCTGCTCTGCTATTCAATTAGATCATGGCTGATCTGTGCCTTCAAGTCCATTTTCCCTTTGTACCTTTACCTAACAAAATCTTATTAACCTCAGTCTTAAAAACTCCAATTATACCAACATTTACAGGGTTTTAGGAGAGAGAATTTCACACTTCTACTACCATTTGCGTGAAGAAGGTTTTCCTTATTTTCCTCCTAAATGGTCTAATCCTAATTTTATGGTTGTGTCCCTTTGTTCTGAATTTTCCATTCATGGGAAGTAGTTTCCCTCTATCTACCCTTTGTACATTTTTACCATTTTAAACACCTTCAACCTTCAACCTTTTAAACTCAAAGAAAAGAAGCCAAGTTTACACAATAATAAAATGAACAGAAGTTAAATAGGTTGGTCCATTATTTCACATAGTGACCACAACACAGTTTCTATTTCGTTCTGCATTGCACTGAAATTGTCTCTGAATTTGGTGGTTAATTTTTTTTCTCCCCTCCCCCCCCACCCTCTAAAACAGCCACATTTTAGTGGAGATTCCACCCCATCATTACCAAGTCAAGAAGGGAAGATGCTGGCATGTTCCAAATGCGGACGGGTTAACAACACTGATGCTCGATTCTGCGACTGGTGCGGAGCCAAGGTATGCAAGATACACTAAGCGATAGATTCAGCTGTCAGAATTTTCACACTTTTGGTCACCTGTCCTCGTCTCCTTATGTGGCTCAAAGTCAAAATTTGTCTGATAACGCTCCCATGAAGCTCCTTGCAATGACATTTCACTACATTAAACACACTATATAAATGCAGGTTGTTGTTGAAACAACGTGCGAAGAGTTGGAAGGCTTTCCTCAAGCAAGAGAACTAGATTGTCAGTCAAGCCATCCACTCTTGCATAAGGTGGCCGACCATGTTGTGGCAGTCTCAGGTGCCCCTTCCACCCTCTCTGACCTTTCTGAGTTCTTGTCCTGAGTCCAAGTGCAAATGGAAGTCAGGCACCTTCTCCCAAAACTTATTCAGGACTGACTCAGGCAGAAATCTGCTGCTTCAGCCTGAAAATGGAAGAGCTGTACTTAGGTCTTTATTGACGCAGTCCAAGCTTCTGATGGGACTGTGGTACATTGAGCAGCGTGAAAGGTGAGTGGAGCGGTAGTAGGAGATGTAATTTGAAGATGCATTCACTGACCTTGACTATCCGTGTGAGATCATTGAACTTCCTCCGGCACCACAGCCAGATCCTCATGGCCAAACTCCAGAATTAACCTCCTGCTCCTATTCCTTCACAGGGTGTGCCCCGAGAGCCTCCTTACCCACTGCGTAAATATGGTCTCTCTCTTCGTTTTGACCTCATTACTCTGGCCTCTAGTGTCACATCTAAGAACCTGGGAGCCCTCTCTCTACGCTGCGGCCCCATTAATAGTAGTTGTATTCCTTCCTCCCAGCAAAGCCTTCTGGATACTCTTGCAGCAGCTGCTATAGCCTGAGTGCACTTCCCCTTTAAGAATTGCAAGTTAGCTGTTCGGTAGTAACGCACACTGCTCGGTCCCCTGCTAAGCATGCAGCCAGCCAGCAGCATATTTCATGGTGAACTGTACAACACAATTATGCTGGTAACCAGGCAGCACAAGGTTCAATGGGACCAGATGCAGGGTAATCGCCCATCACAATCCTTGTTCTCTATATCAGGCCTTTCTTCCGCTAATGTTTCAGGTTTAGACCCATTGTTCAAAATATTTTTTCACTAAGGAGCCGCACTCAAAATAGAGTTATTTACGGCAAAGAAGGAGATCATTCTGTCTATTGAGTCCATTCCGGCTCCAGTCAGTCCCATTCTCCAGCTTGGTCCTTGTAGTCCTCCAAGTTTATTTCCTTCAAGTGCCCATCCAATTTCTTTTTGAAAACCATTGATTATTTTTGCATCCACCATCCTCATGGACAGCAAGTTCCAGGTCATTACCGCTCACTGTGTAAAAAAGTTCTTCCTCACATTCCTCTGCACCTTTTGCGCAAAATCTGAAATGTTCAGGTGCTCTCTCTACAGACACTGCCTAACCAGTTCAGCGTTCCTGGTATTTTCTGCTTTTGTTTCTGATTTTCAGCATCTGCAGTATTTTCTCTTATTGTGGCACTGTCTGGGGTGCTATTTTATATGATACTTTAAACCAAGGTCCTGTCTACATTCTCAGATGGATATAAAAGATCCGAAGGCACTATTTCCGAAAGGAGAGGATTTTTCCCTGGTTCCCTAGTCAACATTAATCCTTCAACTGCCATCACTAAAATATGTTATTCGGCCATTGTCACACTGCTGTTTGTAAGACTTTGTTGTATGCAATTCACTACCATGTTTCCTACATTATAACATTGACTACAACTCACAAGGTATTTTATTGGTTGTAAAGGGCTTTGGATGTCATGAGAACGTGTACAATGTTAAATAAATGTAACCCTTTCTTTTCTTCTAGCCTGGTCCCCCTATGAGCTACCTCAGCTGCTCAAAGTGTGGAGCAACTAACCATCCATATGCTCGTTTCTGTGTTTCCTGTGGCCTTTATCTGGAGCCCCCTATGCGGATGGATTCTCGCAACAGTGCATTGTTTGGTTCTGGCCAATCCACAGTCCTAGCTGAGGTAGGTCCTATTAAATAACCCTCCCCATCTCCATCAAAAGCAGCCAGATTCCTGCACTTCTTATTTGATTCACTTGAAGACCGAAACAGATTGCACCTCCATATAAATCCACTCATAGGGTCACTAGCCCTCCAGGATTGCATTGGAGTCTCCAGGGATTAAGGATTAATCTCCAGGACAATGCTGCAAGCAACCAGAAAAAGAAAAATCATTAGTATTTTATAAAAATAGTGCTGTTTTCATTTTCTTTGAAAGCTCTCATTTATACCAGGCTGAATATAGAAAGTTCAGAATGGAAGTGAAAAAAGAAATGAGAAGAAAAGGGAGTGTATGAGAAGACACTGGCAGCTAACATAGAAGGGAATCCAAAAGCCTTCTACAGGCATATGAATAGTAAAAATGTAGTAAAAGGAGGAATTGGGGGTGATTAGGAACCAAAAAGGGATTTTGCATGGTGGCAGAGAGGACATGGTTGAAGTGCTAAATGGGTACTTTGCATCTGTTTTTCCCAAGGAAGAAGGCATTGCCAAAGTCATATTGAAAGAGGAGGTAATTGAGTCACTGGGTGGGCTAAAACTTGATAAAAAGGACGCATTAGATAAGCTGGCTGTACTGAAAGTTGTTAAGTTGCCTGGACTGGATCCAGATGCATCTGAGGATACTGTGGGAAGTAAGGGTGAAAATTGCAAATGCTTTGGCCGTCATCTTCCAGTCCTCCTTAGAAACAGGGGTGGTGCCAGAGGAATAGAGAATTGCAAATGTTACACCCTTATTCAAAAGAGGGTGTAAGAATAAGCCCAGCAACTATAGGTCAGTCAGTTTAACCTTGGTGGTGGGAAAGCTTTTAGAAACAATAATCAGTACAAAATTAACAGTTACTTGGACATGTGTAAATAAATTTAAGAAAAACCAGCATGGAATTGTTAAGGGAAAATCGTGTTTACCTAACTTGTTTGATTTTTTTAATGATGTATTAGGTGGGGTTGATGAGGGTAATGTGTTTGATGTGGTGTACATGGACTTGCAAAATGCGTTTGGTAAAGTACCACCTAACAAACTTGTCAGTCAAGTTATATCCCATGGATTAAGAGGGACAATGGCAGCATGGACACAAAGTTGACTGAGTAACAGGAAACCGAGAGCTGTTTTTCAGACTGGAAGAAGGTGTATAGTGGGGTTCCCCGGGGATTGGCTATTAGGACCATTGCTTTTCTTGATGTGTGTTAATGACCATGACTTGGGTGTACAGGGCACAATTTCAAAATTTGTGGATGACACGAAACTTAGAAGTATAGGAGAATAATGATAGATTTCAAGAGAACATAGCAAGCTGATGGAATGGGCAGACAGGTGGCAGATGGAACTTAATGCAGAGAGGTGTGAAGTGATTCATTTTAGTAGGAAGAACGAGGCGAGGCAATATAACAAAGGATACAGTTCTAAGGGGGCTGCAGGCCCTCAGTTTAACATCTCAACTCTCAGTATTGCCCTGGTGTGTCAACCTAGATTTTTGTGCTCTATAGTGGACTTGAACCTATAGCCTTCTGGACTCAGTCATGAGTGCCCCACCACTAAGCCACGCTGACACCTGACAAAGATGAAAATTCATGCACTTCAATAACCATAGACTACTGAAATATACATTGCAAAAATGTTAAAAGCCACTTCAATATCTGGTGCTCTTCACATTAGTAAGAAATTCCTGCTTCCTTTGATTGAGAGGTTGAGTGAATGTCCTGCTCCTATATTGATTACAGCACTCTTGCCTCCGAGTCAGAAACTTGTGGGACTGAGTCCCACTTCAGAGGCTTGATCACAAAATCTAAGCTGCATTACAGTATTGAAGGAATCCCTACATAGCCAGAGGTGCCGTGTTTGGGATGAGATGTTTATCCAAGGCCCTGATTGCCCTCATAAGCTGGACCTTAAAGATCCCACAGTACTATTTTGAAAAGGAGCAGGGGAGTTCTCCCCAGTGTCCTAGCCAACATTAGTGCCTCAATCTATATCACTAAAACAGATTATATGGCCATTATCTCATTGCTGTTTGCAAGGGGCTTGTTGTGTACCAATTGGCTGCATCTTTCCTACATCGCAACGGTGGCTACACTTCAAGAAATACTTCATTGGCTGTAAAGTTTTTTGGAACATCCTGAGGCCACAAAAGACACCTCCACCTGCAGGGTGATGCATGATTTTTGTTCAGCATCTGTGTCACATGGGTGTACCAGTAATTATGCCAAAGTATGTGTCCTTTCATTAGCCTTACTGTACAACTGCAAATGTCGAACTGACTGAAAACTTGGCTGTCAAGCTTGATGTATAGGTACCAATTTAAAATGTATACAGTTGCTTTCAATTCCGGAAATATGTATTTAGTTTGAATAATTTTTCAGTGCTGGTGGATAATTTCTATTTAACGCCACTGGATGGCAGACTGTACATTTCTTTTAAAAGATACGTTATTGTTTTCAGAGCCTAAATAACAGCAGCTGCATACTATGCTAAACAGGTACCAGTCCTCAGCTGAGTTGTTTGTTTTCCTACCTTGTGCTCTTTAATTGGCTGTAAATGGTCTAGTACTTTCAATACAAGACCTTGCTATCTTCCTGTTCATCGAACAAATTGGTGAATTAAAATCTGGAACAGTTTGAGCTTAGTTTCTTGTTGGCTGCATAACAGCAGGATGGCTTAACTGAGGAAGGATTAAAGAAAATTTCACAAATACTGGAAATCCAAAATATTAAAATAAAATCATAGAAGTACACAACCGATCAGTTAGCATCTGAAGTTATTTTAAAAATTCTTTCTCAGGATACAGCAGTTCACCTGCCCAGTCTTGCCACACTAGATCTGACCAGGTAAGATAGAGGCATTTTCAAGCTATGGCAGTTGGAGCAATTTTTCCCTCATTTTGCCTTTATTGTGGCAAACTTAGTAGAACTTGGCTCATGAAAGAATTTTAGGAAAAGACCTGGAAGTGGACAAGTGCAATATTAGTTCAAGCTCCATAAACTTCCCATGTTACGTAGAATTACATAGAATTTACAGCACAGAAACAAGCCATTCAGCCCAACATGTCTATGCCAGCATTCATGCCCCACACGACCTTCCTCCCATTTCACATTATCTCACTCTCCCAGCATCAATTAATGCTTAGTGATAGAGAACTCAGTGAAAGGCATTTAATTATTAAGAGTAACACTCATTTTTGGCATAGCTACTTTGAGGAATGTCAAGCCCTCGTACAATAGCAACGTGATCATTGATTTTCCCCTATGGTATCTGCTTAAGGGTTTGACATTTTTGGAATCATAAATCTCAACATCAATTCAACTCTTTTAGTGCTAAACTCTAATTTTAAGATTCAGCAGAATTGGAGGGTGCTGCAAGTAGTTGGATTACACTGTAAAATGATACACTGTCAGGAGATGACTATACAATTTCTCCTCATCCAAAAAGCACCATTTGTTTAAAAAACAACCCTGACCTATATCTGTGTTAGTTATCTTTCGATACTGTAAACATGGAAAGCACAATTATGTGACTACCGGCACAATGTTGCCTATAATCACTGTAATGAGCTTCTACATGTATCCACCCTAATTAATATTTGGTAAATCCTTTTGAACTGTCTAAATACAGAACCTATTCACAGTCTAACGTGTTTAATCTTTCACCTTTGGAATCCCAGATTCACTTATCTCAAAGTCCAGTAAGTTTAAATTGCCTAACTTGAATGTTGGGTATGTTATCAGATCAATCCTTCCGTATGTTTTATATAGCGTTGTAATTGTCTGTATAGTGATACAGTCAAAGTCTAACATTATTAATTAATCCATTTCCCTTTTAAAGTTAATTTTGTGATTAAGTTGACTGATCAGCAAGATTGGTGCAGTAAGAATGGTTATAATTTGTAGCACTGAAGCAGTGTAGTTTTGTTAGTTTTGCAGAGACTATGTTAGGTGTCAGCCTTGGTTCACTCCTGCCTCTGAGTCAGAAGGTTGTGAGCTCAAATACCATTTCAAAGAATTGAACACAAACTACTAAAGAGGTGCAGTACTGTGAAGTGTTGTCTTTTGGCTGAGATATTAATCCGAGGCCCAGTCTGCCCTCTTGTTTGAACATAAAAGATCCCAAAAACACTATTCAAAGAAGAGCAGTGTGTTCTCTTTAGTGTCCTGTCACTCAGCCAACATCACTAAAGAATAGATTACCTAGTCACTTTCAGGTTGGTTTGTGGAGCCTTGCTGTGTGTAAATTGAATGTTGCCTTTCCTGGATTACAACAGTGACTACACTGCAAAAGTACCCAATTGGCTATAAAGCAAATTGTAATCTTAATGAAAGGTGCTGTATAAATGTAAGTTCTTTTTTCTATTCATGTTATCTATTCTTAAAATAGTATGGAGAGGAATCTGAGATGAACATGTTAAAGGTTGTACTGTAACATGGTTAATTGTAATTTCTCCCTCATGGTTACAAGCTCCTAAAGAATTGGCTGTTCCAATCAACATCTCACCCTCTTTATTTTTTTTGCCCTCAAGGCTACAGATCAACACACTTCTGCAACCTGGCAACCTTTGACCATCCCATTACCAATGTTCAGGCTGGAATCTAATAAAGAGGATCAGGGGACCCAAACTGTTGGTCTCTTTTACCCATCCTGCAAGGTGCTGGAGAAGAAGGAAATGGAGATCAGTTGTCAACAAGCGAAACAGCAGAAGATAATTGATCGGCGTCCCCTTCTAACAGCCATCAGCCCTGGAAAGGGTGCGTAAAGTTGCTTAAATGCTTGAAATCCAGACTTGTCTAGGTGTGGCCATTCAGTTTGAATAGGCCCTACTGGACATGATACGTTTCTGTCATGTCCAGTAGAAATCATTCAGTCACCACAGGTATGGCTACAGCAACACCACTTTAGCTATTTTGCACTCATTTTAGCAGAAAAGGCCTTGCTTACACTGACACAGCACAGGTAAATGCACTTCATGTGTGTTTATTTACTGATCAAACACCTGCCACCTTTCAGTAACCAAGACTGTAAAGAACTCACAATGATCAAAAACATTCGCACACCCTGCTTTTCATCTTATCATTTTCCATAATGCAGAAAAAGTTAAAGTTCACATGCATACAGAATAACCAACAATACGTCTATTACTTAGTTTTTATTTTTAATCAGAAATTCACCTAACCACATCTCGCTTCCCAATTATCCACATATTTATAGTGGCTAATATATTCGACAACACTGCTCTACTTACAGTTTCTGCTCCACTAATGAGAAATCACTGTTGAGAACAGAGTCACCAGGTCTGTGAAATTCTAACAAGCAAACTAAGTGGCATTACTGTACAGCAAACAACTGGGCAAACACAGTGTTAATTGTAATTTCTGAGTAACTAGGGCTGGATGGCCTCCACTAAATCCAGAGTTTCGATGAGGTAATATTTGGAACAGGGTGGCTATATTGCAATTGTAATACTAATTTCACCCCGGTGAATGGATCCTGGATTGGGTCACTTTGGTTGATTTAGGTACTACTGCGAATTCCTGGTCTGAATCACATTCGGATGAGGGGCTACTGGTAAGTGGGTCCAAGTCTGAAACAGATCAGAAGAATAAGGTGCTATTGTGAATGAGTCTTTGTTTAGAGCACTTGGTAGGATGAGGGCTTGCTGTGAATGGGCTCTGATCTAGATCACTTTGGTGGGGTGAATTCTATTGGAAAATGGAACCTAATTGGATCAGTTTGGTAGGGTGAAGTATTAATGGTGACCAGAATCTGGCCTGGATCACTTTGGTAGGTGAGCTATTAATGGTGAACAGGTCCTGGTCTAGTTCACTTTTGTAAAGTGAGGTACTACTGGTGAACGGTTGCTGGTCTGGATCATTTTAGTCGAGTGAGATGCTACCATGGATGGAACCTGGTCTAGTTAACTTTGGTAGGGTGAGGTAGGATAATGAATGGGTCTTGGCCTAGATCACTTTGGTAAGATGAGGTATGATACAAATGGAACTGACCTGGATTGCCTTGGTAAGGTTAGGTGCTTGTGGTCAGTGGACACTAGACTGGGTTGGGTGAGATAGTACTGGTGAAAGAGTTCTGGTCCAGATCACTCTGGTAGGGTGAGATGGTGCTAATAAATGAGTCTTCTCCATGTCTACTTTTGGATTAATATGATAATAAGCAATGGGCACATGTTGAAGATCCAGCATTAGTACCTGTCCACTCCTTTTCTCTAGCCCGGTTAACCTTTGAACATCCACCACCAGAGGTTGAGGTAACTTACATATTTCCTTCATAAGGCAAAAAATGTGCTCATGGCAAACGCTGCTGCCTGCGAGGTCTTTATTGTCTGTGCAGCAAACGTGATGAATAATAAGGAGGTTGCTCAGACCCCCTTTACATGGAACATAAGAACGAGTGTAGACCATTCAGTCCATCAAGCTCTGCAATACAGTTGGATCATGACAGATCCGAATCTTAACTGTATCTGCCTTCGTTTCCTATCCCTCAATATGCATGTCAATGTTGAGTTTGATCATTGCCGTACTTGAGGTAACTGCAAAAGTGAAGACCATTAACACCACATTTCATTTCTCTTTTTAAAAATTTAAAGGAGTTAGACATGGTTTTTTCCTGTCTAACATTTCCTAGGTAACGATATAACTGACATCCCTGACTCCCCACAGACCCACCCCGGACTCCCCTCTGACTCCCCCCCCAACCCTCTGACTCCCCCCCAACCCTCTGACTCCCCGCCGACCCTCTGATTCCCCCCCAACCCTCTGACTCCCCTCCCCTGACCCTCTGACTCCCCGCTGACCGTCTGACTCCCCCACAACCCTCTGACTCCCCGCCGACCCTCTGACTCCCCCCCAACCCTCTGACTCCCCCCCAACCCTCTGACTCCCCGCTGACCCTCTGACTCCCCCCCAACCCTCTGACTCCCCCTCGACCCTCTGACTCCCCGCTGACCCTCTGACTCCCCGCTGACCCTCTGACTCCCCCCCAACCCTCTGACTCCCCCTCGACCCTCTGACTCCCCCCCAACCCTCTGACTCCCCCTCGACCCTCTGACTCCCCCCCAACCCTCTGACTCCCCGCTGACCCTCTGACTCCCCCACAACCCTCTGACTCCCCCACGGACCCTCTGACTCCCCCCGAACCTCTGACTCCCCCCAACTCTCTGACTCCCCCCCAACCCTCTGACTCCTCGTCGACCCTCTGACTCCCCCCCAACCCTCTGACTCCCCCCCCAACCCTCTATCTCCCCCCCCAACCCTCTGACTCCCTCCCAACCCTCTGACTCCCCGCTGACCCTCTGACTCCCCCCGACCCTCTGACTCCTCACCAACCCCCTGATTCCCCCCCAACCCTCTATCTCCCCCCCCAACCCTCTATCTCCCCCCCCAACCCTCTATCTCCCCCCCAACCCTCTGACTCCCCGCCAACCCCCTGATTCCCCCCCAACCCTCCAACTCCCCCCCAACCCTCCAACTCCCCCCCAACCCTCTGACTCCCCGCCGATCCTCTGACTCCCCCACAAATCTCTGATTCCCCCCCAACCCTCTGACTCCCCGCCGACCCTCTGACTCCCCCCCAACCCTCTGATCCCACCCCCCAACCCTCTGATTCCCCCCCCGACCCTCTGACTCCCCCCCTGACCCTCTGACTCCCCCCCCAACCCTCTATCTCCCCCCCCAAACTCTCTATCTCCCCCCCCAACCCTCTATCTCCCCCCCCAAACTCTCTATCTCCCCCCCCAACCCTCTATCTCCCCCCCCAACCCTCTATCTCCCCCCCCCCAACCCTCTATCTCCCCCCACCAACCCTCTATCTCCCCACCAACCCTCTATCTCCCCCCCAACCCTCTATCTCCCCCCCAACCCTCTATCTCCCCCCCAACCCTCTATCTCCCCCCCAACCCTCTATCTCCCCCCCAACCCTCTATCTCCCCCCCCAACCCTCTATCTCCCCCCCCAATCCTCTATCTCCCCCCCCAACCCTCTATCTCCCCCCCCAACCCTCTATCTCCCCCCCCAACCCTCTATCTCCCCCAACAACCCTCCGACTCCCCGCCGACCCTCTGATTCCCCCCTGGCCCTCCGACTCCCTCACCCCAGGCTCTCCAGCTCAGCACCTGGCCCTCCAATTTCACCGTCCCCAACTCTTCGACTCCCCCGACCCTCCCTCTGACTCCTACCTCTTCCTCCAACTCCCCCCCCGCCCCTCTGACTCCAATCCACCCCTCTGACTCCAATCCACCCCTCTGACTCCCCACTGCCCCTCCGGCTCCCCACTGCCCCTCCGACTCCCCTTCAGCCCCCAACATCGCGCTCGACCCTCCAAGCCTCCCCTGACCCTCTGCCAACCCGCGACCCTCTGACACCCCCCACCCTCGCCCCTCCAGCTAGCCCCCGCCCCTCCGACTACTCCCTGCCCCTCCGACTGCCCCTTGCCCCTCCGACTCCCCTTCCACCCCAAGACTCCCCCCTCAGCCCTCTGACAACGCCGGCCCTCTGACCACCACCAACCCTCTGACCCCACAACTCACCGACCTCCCCAACCCTCCGACTCTAACCCCCCCCCCCCCACCCCCACTGACCGTCTGACTCCCGCCTCGGCCCTCTGACTCCCTCCGACCCTTCTACTCCATCCTTCGACCCCCAACCCTCCGACTACTCTCCAACCCCCCTGGCCCTCCCACTCCCCTCCCTCCCTGATCCTCTGATTCTCCCACCCAATCCTCCGACTGCCATCAACTCCCCCAACCGACCCTCCAACTTCTGTCCTGACCCAACCGCACCACCCTACCCAACTGCCAACTACCACCTTACTGACCTCACCCTGCTGCCACTCTACCCACTTATCTCACTCACACCCATTACCACAGTGAAAAGCTATTTAAATGTAAAATCACAGAAAGTTAACAGCACAGTAAGAGGCCATTTGGCCCATTGTGTCTGGGCCAGCCGATAAAACAAGCCACCCAGCCTAATCCCACTTTCCAGTATTTGGTCTGTAGCCCTGCAGATTATGGCAATTGAGGTGCATATCCAGTCACCTTTTAAATGAGGTTTTCATCCTCTACCACCCTTTCTAGGCAGTGAGTTCAGACCCCTACCACTCTCTGGTGAAAAAGTTTTCCCTCATCTCCCCTCTAATCCTTCTACCAATCACTTTAAATCTATGACCCCCTAGTCCCTGACCTCTCTGCTAAGGTAAATAAGCCCTCCCCATCCACTCTATCCAGGCCCCTCACAATTTAGTACATCTCAATCAAATGTCCCTTCAGCCTCCTCTGTTCCAAGAACAACCCCAGCCTATCAAATCATTCATCATAGCTGTAATTTTTCAGTCCTTGCAACATCCTTGTAAATCTCCTCTGTTACCCTCTGTAGTGCAATTATACCCTTTCTGTAATGAGGTGACCAGATCTGCACACACTACTCCAGTTGTGGCCTAACTAATGTTTTATATAGTTCCAACATAACCTCCCTACTCTTACCTTCTATGCCGCGGCTAATTAAGGGAAGGATTCCATATGCCTCCTTAACCATCTTATCAGCCTGTCCTGCTGCCTTCAAGGATCTGTGGACATTCACTACAGGGTCTCTCACTTCCTCCACAACTCTCATTTATTGTGTATTTATGACACAACCTCCTTGGAAGATTCGTCCCATTGTTTCTAGGACTTTTTTTAGTAAATCAGTCTTCCAGGGAATTGGTTTGTTGATAGCTGTTTTCAACCTGTGTAGTAGCTGTTACTTTTCAAATAATTTTGTTTCAGGCAACAAGTAGATATTGGAGGGGATAATTTAGCTTGCCTACATTCAGCTTCTAAGGAAGGTTGCAGTCCAAGGGATCCTCCTTGGTTGTGTCTTCCGAACACGAGCTGGCCTTCATGAAGAGAGGACAGCCATGCCCGCGACCAGCCAATGAAGTATTGTTTGTTAAAATCTTACAGCCAGTTGGTGTAGGAGAAGACCAGAAGCCAATCCTTATTTAGTTTTAGATTTTTTTCACGAACTGAGACATTAGAAATAATCCGCCACCAGTGTCAATAAGTGTCTCTTTATCAATGAAATAAACAAATTATCAAGGGGCACTTTTGCATTATTGGAACAAAACAAATACGACAAAGGAAACATATCAAATTAAAATAACGTTCCTGGAGTGGATGGTGCGCCCCCTTTAGCGCCCATCAGTCGCATAAGACCTCAAGCATACCAGCGGGCACTGCATCCAAGAATATTGAAGGAAATGAGAGTGGAAATTGCAGAGGCACTGGCAATAACCTTTCAATGTTCCCTGGATTCAGGGGAGGTGCCAGAGGACTGGAGAATTGCAAACATTACACCCTTGTTCAAAAAACAGTTGTAAAGATCTTCCCTGCAATTACAGACCAGTCAGTTTAACTTCGGTGGTGGGGAAACTTCTAGGAACAGTTATTCAGGATAGAATTAATAGTCACGTGGAAAAATGTGGATTGATTCGGAAGAGTCAGCATGGATTTGTTAAAGGAAAATCGTGTGTAATTAACTTGCAGTGGTTTTTTGAAGTGGTAACAGAGATTTTTGATGAGGGCAAGGTTTTTGGCGTGGTGTATTTGGACTTCCAAAAGGCGTCCAATATAGTGCCACACAACAGACTTGTGAGAAAGTTATAAGTCATGTAATAAAAGGGATAGTTACAATGTGGATACAAAATTAGTTGAGGGATAAGAAACAGAGTAATGGTTAATGGGTATTTTTCAGGATGGAGGAAGGTTTGTAGTGGAATTCCCCAGGGTCGATATTGGGACCCTTGATTTTCCTGACATATGTAAATAATCTAGATCTTGGTGTGCAGGGGACAATTTCAAAGTTTGCGGACAACACAAAAATTGGGAGAATTATAAACTGTGAGGAGGACATTGTAGAACTTCAAAAGGACATTGACACATTGGTGATGTGGGCAGATAGGTGGCAGATGAATTTCAATGCAGAGAAGTGTGAGGTGATAGACTTTGATACAAAGAACATGGAGAGACCGTATAAGATAAAGAGTACTACTCCTAAACGGTACGCAGGAGTAAAGAGACCTGGCTGTATATGTACATAGGTCATTAAAGGTGGCAGGACAGGTAGAGAGAGTTGTTTCTAAAGCATCTAGGCTTCATTAATAGGGGCATAGGGAGTATAAGAGCAGGTAGGTATGATGAACTTATATAAGACATTGGTTAGACCTCAGCTGGAGTATTATGTACAGTTCTGGGCGCCACACTATAGGAAAGACGTGAATGCATTGGAGAGAGTGCAGAAGGGGTTTACGAAAATGGTTCCAGGGATGAGACATTTCAGTTATGAGGAAAGATGGTAGAAGTTGGGAATGTTTTCTTTGGAGAGGAGAAGGCTAAGAGGAGACTTGATACAAGTTTTCAAAATCATGAGGGGCCTCGACAGAGTAGATAGGGAGAAACTGACCCCGCTCGTAAACGGATCGAGAACCAGAGGGCACAGTTTTGAAGTGTTTTGCAAAAGAAGCAAATGTAAGATGAGTTTAAAACTTTTTCACACGGCGAGTAGTTAGGATTTGGAATGCACTGCGTGGAAGTGTGGTGGAGGCAGGTTCAATTCAGGCATTCAAGAGGGCATTGGATTATTATTTAAATAGAAGCAATGTGTAGGGTTACGGGGAAAAGGCAGGAGATTGGCACTAAGTTAAAATGCTCAGAGAACCAGTGCAGACACGATGGGCCAAATGACCTCCTGCACCTGTGATTCTGACAGAGAGTCTGCGTATGTGTTTTCAGTCCATCCTGGAGCTTTACTTGGAGCTGGTGTGCTTGGTCACTGCCTTTGTCACTTCCAATACGGCATGCTTGGCCAGTTCCCCGGGCA
The DNA here is from genome assembly GCF_964194155.1 of Cetorhinus maximus. Taxonomy (NCBI): domain Eukaryota; kingdom Metazoa; phylum Chordata; class Chondrichthyes; order Lamniformes; family Cetorhinidae; genus Cetorhinus; species Cetorhinus maximus. The sequence continues at coordinate 25,898,371 of NC_135892.1, read as the reverse complement.
GCAGCAGGCGCACGACAGTCTGGATCTCCCAGGAGCTGATGGTGCTGCGCTTGTTGCAATGGGCCAGGTGGGAAGCCTCACCCGCGATGCGCTCGAAAATATCGTTCACGAACGAGTTCATGATGCTCATGGCCTTGGAGGAGATGCCGATGTCTGGGTGAACCTGCTTCATCACTTTGTAGGTATAGATGGAGTAACTCTCTTTCCTCGACCTTCGCTGCTTCTTCCCACCCTTTGCTGCTGGTTTCCTTAAGGCTTTCTTGGCTTCCTTCTTGGGAACTGGTTTCTTCTCATCAACCATCTTCAATTTCAGACACGCAAATAATATCCAATGTTATCCTCAGGTTGCCAGGTTGTGATTTGTGGGGTACCACAAGGATCAGTGCTCGACTCCCAGCTGTTCGCATTCTATATCAATGATTTTGATATGGGACCAAATGTAATATTTCCAAATTTGCTGATGACAAAACTAAGTGGGAATGTGAGTTGTGAGGAGGATGCAAAGAGGCTTCAAGGGGATTTAGACAGGCTAAGTGAGTGGGCAAGAACATGGCAAATGGAATATAATATGGAAAAATGTGAAGTTATCTACTTTGGTAGAAGAATAGAAATGCAAATTATTTCACAAAGGTGAGAGATTGGGAAGTGTTGATGTCCAAAGGAACCTGGGTGTCCTTGTTCATAAGTCACTGAAAGCTAACATACTGGTACAGCGAGCAATTAGAAAGGCAAACGGTGTGTCGGCCCTATATTGCAAGAGAATTTGTGTACAGGAGTATAGAGCATTGGTGAACTATACTGTGTATAGTTTTATCTCCTCAAGGAGGGATATGCTTGCCATAGAGGGAGTGTAATGAAGGTTCACCAGACTGATTCCTGGGATGTAGTGATTGCCCAATGAGGAGAGACTGAGGAGACTGGGCCTATATTCTCTGGAGTTTAGAAGAGTGAGAGGTGATGTCATTGAAACAAACAAAATTCTTACAGGGATTGACAGGGTAGATCCAGAAAGGATGTCTCCCTGGCTGGGGTGGCCTGGAACCTGGGCACACAGTTTCAGAATAAGAGGGAGGCTATTTAGGACTGAGATGAGGAGGAATTTCTTCACTCAGAGGGTGAATTCTCTATCCCAAAGGGCTGTGGAGGCCTCGTTATTGAGTATTTTCAAGACAGAGATCAATAGATTTCGAGGTATTATAGATATCAAGGGATCTGGCGATAGTGCAGGAAAATGGTGTTGAGGTAGAAGATCAACCATGATCTAGTTGAGTGACGGAGCAGGCTCCAAGGGCCACATGGCCTACTCCGGCTCCTATTTCCTGTGTTCCTATGATCATGGGTCCTAAGCAGTTTACGGTATGACTGCCAATGATGGAGTGAAGGGAGGCAGGGATACATCATAAGGCCAAAGTCAGAGGAATGGAGAATTCAGGGGAAGAGTTGTAGACTTGGAGGAGGTAACAGAGATAGGAAACCATGAAAAACAAGGAGAGCAGTGGAGGGCTTTTGGCAGCCTTTGTTTTACTTGTTGGTGAGGTGGCGGGGGCTCTGGGTTGTGCTGATGTGTGTGTGTGGGTATGACTTGTTGGGTCAGATTAGGCTGGTGTTGGGCTGGAAGTAGCAGCAGTTGCAGAAGCCTCAGTATCGTTTTTATCCTGGTAATGACATGGGTCTTGGCAAATAGCTGGAGGAGTCAGAGATTGCCCGATTCAGCATCTGTGGGCACGTTGGAGCCCACTTTCCCTCCTTTTCACAGCCCTTTTGGTGAGGGTTATGGGGAAGCTGATGGTGAACGATATTTTCAAGCACATGCTCGCCCACCTCTGTGAGCAGCAGTTTTGTTTCAGGTCAAGCCAGCTATAGGTTGTTTCTTTCCACTTTCGGAAAATCATTTATATGTGGAGTTGGTTTTTTATTCTTAAAGTGTTGAAGATCTGCACCAGAGAGGTCATTTTTAAAAAGCAAGGTAATACCTGTATTTATTTATAGCACCTTTCACAACCTCAGGATGTTCCAACTCATTTTACAGTGTAGTCAATGTTGTAATGTAGGAAATATGGCAGCATTCCCTAGGTACTGTGTTGGAGTGTCAGTCTAGATTTTGTGCCAAAGTCCCTGGAGTGGGGCTTAAAACCACAACCTTTTGACCCAGGGGTGAGAGTGCTCCCACTGAGCCACATCTGAGATTAAACTGGTAAAAGACAGCTAAGATGTAAAAAGAAAAAGTGTACAATGAGACCAAGGGTTTAATTGTGAAATCAGGCTTGTGCCAGCACGAAAATTCACTTTAATTTCCTGGATTTTCATTAAAAAAACTTATTTTGGATTATAAAGTGCAAGTATTGGAAGAACTGTTTTGTCAAATAACGCATGCTCCCTTTCTTTATAATTAATATGCAGGGTTTGGGCCCAGCTCCCAAACACAAGCCAAAATGAGTCAAAAGTTAGGAATGCAGAACCACCTTACAGGAGCCTCATGGAACCACAATCATTACTAAGATGTAGGTGTCGTCAGCTAATCACAGTCTGTGCTTATCTGTCTTACAAAGAAGGTGATTCCTTCAAAGAGCCAAAAGCTGACTCTTCACTTGCAGAGTTGCAGTTTTTTTTTTAATACTCTTTGCACAAGACTTCACATTTCAGTGATTTGTCCACCATGGAGTGTTGGGCACCGATTTATACTGGCAATTTTCTCCAATGTTGAGTTAGCATTCTTCTTCATACATTCACAGAGAAATACCAAAACAAAGGCAGGCTGCTTTCCTGCCACAGAGCCTCTTGTGACTTAGTTGGTAGCCTTCATGCCGCTATGTCAGAAAGTTGTGGGTTCAAGTCTCACTCAGATACTTGAGCACATAATTCAGGCTGGCACTCCAGTACAATACAGAAGAGGTGCTGCACTGTTGGATGAGATGTCAAACCAATGTCCCATCTGCACTCTCAAGTGGGTGTTAAAGAACATGGCACAGTTTCATACATACGAACATACGAATTAGGAGCAGAAGTAAGCTATTCAGCCGCTTGAGCCTGCTCCACTATTTAATAAGATCATGGCTGATCTGTTTATGTTTCGAATTCCACATTCCCATCTACCCCCAATAACCTTTGAATCTATCTATCTCCGCCTTAAAATATTCAATGACCCCTGCCTCCATCAAAAAAGAGCAAGTAGTTCTTCCTGGACTCCTGGTAATAATTATCCCTCAACCAAAAGCACTAAATCAGGTTATCTGGTCATTATCTCAGTGTGCAAATTGGCTTCCACATTTCCTACATCACATTAGTGATGACACTTCAAAAGTACTTCATTGGCTGTAAAACACTTTGGGACTTTCTGAAGTAATGAAAGCATTATATAAGTGAGGGTTTTTCTTCCTTAAATTACAAGCCTGCCAAGTATGATGGATTCACAGCCCAAAATCAGGACATTTGCAATCATCTTGTGTTGCACAGTCAAGGTCAGCTGTGGCAACTCTGTCTGATTTACCGATTGCCTTGCTGCCAATCCTGCTGTATTTATTTTGCACGTTCTGTATCAGTAGCCATGGGTCCATGTGCTGAGTTCATTCTTTCCCAATTGGTACTAAAGACAGGTCTGCAAATTTTGCCATCTGGCTGGAACCTTCCCTGATATTGGGGGAGAGCGCGTATGGGCCAACAATGCTAAAACTGTTCTGGTGCATGGAGAGGACATACCAGCCTGCTGTCAGACCCAAAATGGCAGATGTTGCCTACATGCCACCAGAGGGCAGAGGCACCAAACAAAAACACCACTCAACTGGTGTCTGGTACCTCTGACAGCACTGGTGTCAGTGGGGCTCATTTTAACTTGGAGTGATAGTCTAAAATGGTTATCAATTCAGCCACCCATGAAACATCTCTCCCATTTTTCATTTCCATTGAAGTCACCATAAATAAAATCAGGAGAGAAGTTTAACAGGTTGATATCAGTCATTTTACAATATCGCCCAAAGTCATAATTACTTCTGTTCTATTTACAGAATTATCTCCTACAGCAGGTTTGCCAATAGTGTCTTCGAAAGGATAGAAAATCTGGAAATCTGAACCTCTGTCCCTCAAATGGTTGTGGATGCTGGGGGTCAATTGAAACTTTCAAGACTAAGATCAGTGGATTTTTTTGGATAAGGCTATTGAGGGATATGGAGCTAAATAGGTAAATGGAGTTGAGCTACAGATCAGCCATGATTTGACAGAAATGTTGAGCAGGCTGAAGGGGCTGAATGGCCTCCTCCAGTTCCTATGTAAAGTAAATGGAGCATCAGATATGAGCGATGATGGTGGTGCTTAATCTCAGCTCATAAAATGTCGAGCATGATTGGTTGCAAAGTCATACATGATACTGCAGACTAACTCGGAGAGGTTGGTGTGTGGGCATTAGAGTGGGGACCCACATAATCACTTGCGATGACCAGACACTTTCAGAATCAGATGGAATCTGAAATTGTCTGAAACCTAACCCCTGAAAAGCAGTGCATTGCTTCAATTTGCTAAGCCACAATTACATCTCTTTGTCTTTAAATAGCGATGTTATTTCCATAAGGACTCTGATTTTATCCAATGTCTAGTTATCCTGGATTGAATTGCATTGTATAAGCTTTTGATTTTTTTTGTACTATGAAGTTTATACCCTTTAAAAATAGCAAAGCCACTCCCAGTAGTTATTTCAGCCAGTTCCAAAGAATGCAGATCTAACTCAAATTGCTCTATCTCTACCCTGCCCCTCAGTACCTGCCGGTGCTTGTGGGATACAGGCCAGTGCACGAGCTGACTCAGAGAAAGGTGGGGCTCTTTGTTAGTCACTGCCTTTGGCTTCAAACCCTTCCTGCAGCCATCCACACAGTACATTGAGTTCTTGTGCTCTCAACAGGCATTTACACTTGCATTTCTCAGTACGATTTGCTTTGCAGTGTTATATCAAAATAGCCCATTGGTCACCCACCTTCTAATTCTGCCTGTGGCAAAACACTTTTTTTTAAAAAAAATCTTTTTTTTTCAGCTCTGTTGAATCTGCAAATATTCAAGGTTATCCATGTTGAACATTAACCAAATGCATGCTGTGTATTTCATTACAAGGGATTTATCTCTGCATTTTACTTTATTTTTCTGAAATATATTAGAACAATTATTTGTCTAAAGATTTAATATCTTTCTTTTGTATTCCTTATAGTTCAGAAGTGGCAAAGAAAGCTGGTACTGCACAGAACTCAGTATAATTGCTTGTACATTCCTCTGTCTTTTTATATTTGGGAACATAATTAGCCACAGGCAAAGGTTCTTATTTGTTTTAGAGATCAGCCCTTTCTGTGTTTAACCTTGTGAGTGCTGCTTTTGTTTGTAACCGTACCTGTTAGTTCTTCCATTCGCTAAATTTGCCTCTCAACATTTTGTGCTTGACAAATTCCATTCCCTGAAAACAGAAAAATGAAGGTTTGGTATGATAGCGATTCGAATGTTCACTTGTTAAAGTTGTGTGAAGAGTTGTATATTTATGGTGTTTGGTGGCAACACTGCACAACTGCATTTTTAAAATTCATTTACGGGATGTGGGCATCGCTGGCTAGGCCAGCATTAATTACCTATCCTTAATTGCCCTTAAGAAGTGAGCTGCCTTCTTGAACTGCTGCAGTCTCTGTGGTGTAGTGCAGAGAGCAGGATTTTGACTCAGCGACAGTGAAGGAATGGCAATATATTTTCAAGTCAGGATGGTGGGTGGTTTGGAGGGAAGCTTCCAGGTGGTGGTCTGCTGCCCTTGTCTTTCTAGATGGTAGCGGTTGTGGGTTTGGAAGGTGCTACCTAAGGAGCCTTGGTGAGTTTCTGCAGTGCATCTTGTAGATGGCACACACTGCTGCTACTGTGCTTTGGTGGTGGAGGGGACTGAATGTTTATGGAAGGGGTACCAATCAAGTGGGCTGCTTTGTCCTGGATGGTGTCAAGTTTCTTGAATGTTGTTGGAGCTGCACTCATCCTGGCAAGTGGAGAGTATTCCATCACACTCCTGACTTGTGCCTTGTAGATGGTGGACAAGCTTTGGGGAGTCAGGAGGTGAGTTACTTGCCGCAGGATTCCTAGCCTCTGAACTGCTCTTGCAGCCACAGTATTGATATGGCTAGTCCAGTTTAGTTTCTGGTCAATGGTAACTCCCAGGCTGTTGATAGTAAAGGATTCAGTGATGGTAATGCCGTTGCATTTAGAGGGGTGATGGTTAGATTCTCTCTTGTTGGAGATGGTAATTTCCTTACACTTGTGTGGCGTAAATGTTACTTGCCACTTGTCAGCCCAAGCCTCGATATTTTCCCGATCTTGCTGCAATTGGACATGGACTGCTTCAGTATCTGAGGAGTCGCAAATGGTGCTGAACATTGTGCAATCATCAGCGAACATCCCCACTTCTGACCTTATGATGAAAGGAAGGTCATTGATGAAGCAGCTGAAGATGGTTGAGCCTAGGATACTATCCTGAGCAACTGCTGCAATGATGTCCTGGAACTGAGATGATTGACCTCCAACAACCACAACCATCTTCCTTTGTGCTAGGTATGACTCCAACCAGCAGGGAGTTTTCCCCCTGATTCTTATTGACTCCAGTTTTGCTAGGGCTCCTTGATGCTATACCCAGTCAAATGCTGCCATGATTCGAGGGCAATCACTCCCAGCTCACCTCTGGAGTTCAGCTCTTTTGTCCATGTTTGAACCAAGGCTGTAATGAGGTCAGGAGCTGAGTGACCCTGGCAGAACCCAAACTGAGTGTCAGTGAGCAGGTTATTGCTAAGCAAGTGCCGCTTGATAGCACTGTTGATGATCCCTTCCATGACTTTATTGATGATCAAGAGATAAATGATAGGCCGGTAACTGACCAGGTTGGATTAGTCCTGTTTTTTAGGTACAGGACATATCTGGGCAATTTTCCACATTGCCATGGAGATGCCAGTGTTGTAACTGTACTGGAACAACTTGGGTAAGGATGTGGCAAGTTCTGGAGCAGGTCTTCTGTACGATTGTCAGAGTGTTGTCAGAGCCCATAGCCTCTGCTGCATCCAGTGCCTTCAGCTGTTTCTTGATATCACGTGGGGTGAATTGAATTGACTGAAGACTGGCATCTGTGATGCCCAAGACCTCTGGGAGAGGCTGAGATAGATCTTCCACTTGGCTCTTCTGGCTGAAGATTGCTGCAAATGCTTCAGCCCTTCCTTTTGCCCTGATATGGTGGGCTCCTCCATCATTGAGGATGGGGATATTTGGGGAGCTTCCTCCTCCAGTGAGTTGTTTAATTTTCCACTAGCATTCATGACTGGGTGTGGCAGGGCTGCAGAGCTTAGCTCTGTTTGTCACTTGCTGCTTATGCTGTTTGGCACGCAATTGGCACTGTGTTGTAGCTTCATCAGGTTGACATCTCATTTTTAGGTATGCCTGGTGCTGCTCCTGGCACGCCCTCCTGCACTCTTCATTGAACCAGACTTGATCCCCTGGCTTGATGGTAATGGTAGATTGTGGGATATGCCAGACCATGAAGCTACAGATTGTGTTGAGTACAGTTCTGCTGCTGCTGATGGCCTACAGTGCCTCATGGATGCCCAGTCTTGAGTTGCTAGATCTGTTCGAAATCTATCCCAATTAGCACGGTGGTAGTGCCACACGTTGCAATGGAGGGCACCCTCAATGTGAAGATGGGATTTTGTCTCCACAAGGACTTTGCGCTGGTCACTCCTACCGATGCTGTCATGCACCTGCAGCAGGCGGGTTGGTGATGATGAGGTCAAGTATGTTTTTCCCTCTTGTTGGTTCCCTCACCATCTGTCACAGATCCAGTCTAACAGCTATGTCCTTTAGGACTTGGCCAGCCTGGTCTGTGATGATGCTACTGAGCCACTCTTGGTGATGGACATTGAAGTCCCCCACCCAGAGTACAGTCTGCACCCTTGCCACCCTCAGTGCTTCCCCCATGTGGTGTTCAACATTAAGGAGTACTGATTCATCAGCTGAGGAGGGCGGTACATGGTAATCAGCAGGAGGTTTCTTTGTCCATGTTTGACCTGATGCCATGAGATTTCATGGGGCCTAGAGTCGATGTTGAGGACTACAAGGCAACTCCCTTCCGACTGTATATCACAGTGCTGCCACCTCTCCTGGGTCTGTCCTGCCGGTAGGACAGGGCATACCCAGGGATGGTGATAGTGGTGCTGAGACCTGATCTGTAAGGTATATTCCATGAGGATGACTATGTTAGGCTGTTGCTTGACTAGTCTGTGGGACAGCTCTCTCAATTTTGGCACAAGTCCCAGATGTTAGCAAGTAGGACTTTGCAGGATCGAAAGGGCTGGGTTTGCCATTGACGTTTCCAGTGCCTAGGATGATGTCGGGTGGTCCGTCTGGTTTCATTTCTTTTTATTGAAACTTTACCGTGTGATACATCTGAGTGCTTTGCTAGGCCAGTTCAGAGGGCATTTAAGAGTCAACCACATTGCTGCAGATGTGGAGTCACATGCAGGCCAGACCAGATAAAGACAGCAGATTTCCTTCCCTAAAGGAGCATTAGTGAACCAGATGGGCTTTTACAACAATTGACAATGATTTCATAATCACCATTAGACTTTTAATTCCAGATCTTCTTATTGAATTCAAATTCCACCATCTGCCATGGTGGGATTCGAACCCGGGTCCCCCAGAGCATTACCCTGGGTCTCTCGATTACCAGTCCAGTGACAATACAAAGTACTGCATTCAATTTTGGGCACTTTATCTCATGAAGGATATATTGACCTTGGAGGGGGTACAGTGCAGATTCACCAGCATGATACTGTGGCTAAAAGAGTTAAATTATGAGGAGAGGGTGGATACATTTGGCCTGTAATCCTTTGAATATAGAAGATTAAGGGGTGATCTAATTGAGGTGTTTAAGATGTTTAAAGGATTTGATAAGGTAAATTGAGAGAAACCTTTTCCTCTGGTGGAGTGTCCGGAACTGAGGACATAATTTTAAAATTAGAGTAAGGCCACTCAGTCGGGGTGATCTCAGGAAGCACTTCATATAAAAGGCAGCGGAAATCTAGAACTCTCTCCTCCAAAAAGCTGTTGAGGCTAAGTCAATTGATAATATCAAACTTGGATTGATAGATTATTGTTAGGTAAAGATATCAAGGAGTATGGAACCCAGGCAGGTAACTGGAATTAGGATACAGATCAGTCGTGATCTAATTGAATGGTCGATCAGACTCAAGTGGCTTGAATGGCTCCCTCCTGTTCTTTTGTTTCTGGGCATGTGAAGCTGAGATGAGTCAAGTCAAACCTGTGTGAGTGTGTTGTGTCAGCTGTTCATTTTGTAAATGGTGAAAAGTTATAACTGTCTTAAGATGTGCAGGACCAAGGGATTAAAGTGGAAAAATTAGTAAATAATCATGAATGGATGAATTAGTTTCCCTGATTAGCAAGAATACATCCTTAAATTTCATCCATTTCCTTAGAAGCATGTAAAACATGATTAGATTTTTTACTAAGATGTTGGCTGTAGGATTAACTGGGGATAGAAACCCTTATTGTGCATAAAGCTGATCATACGAAATAATTCAGCAAGCTCAACAAAAGATGCTGACTAATTGGCACTTGTGAAAAATTAACCTAATTATAAAATTATTTATAATTATAAATCATATAATTATATATTGTTATAAAATAATGATAAAATTTTATTATTTTGAAATAAAATTTCAGATCAAGACAGACAAATTGAATTTCATCCTGTCTGGCATGATTGGACATGAAATAAGTGTTCAGAGACTCTTTAAAGTAATTGCCTTTTTGCATTTGGTTTTGCTTTTTAAATTATTTTTCACATGATACAGTGAGTACAATTATAACAATATTCAAATTATAGTATTGAGTTTAAAAACAATTTTTTTAAGGGAACTATTTAAAGATTATCCGTCCTGCTGAGACAAGAATTATTGTCAGAAAAATGCGACATACGCCTGAAATGGTAATATTGAAGGTAGTACTGATGGGTGCACTCTTGCACTCTTGTAGCCTTAATTTTTGCATGAATGGTGGGGTGATTTCGGGGTCAAGAATCCAGACGCACGAGTAGAGGCCTTCTGGTTGAACTTTCCAGAAGGCATCCAATTAGAAATCCACATCCTGGATTGCCATCTAATTAGGGATGGCGGGTGGGATGTCAAGTCAGGATTGTGATTGAGCGTGTGGGGTTTAAGGAGCCACTGAGAGTCTTCACATAGAGATTTGTGCTGTGGCAACTTGGAGGAGCTACTTCTGAAGAAAATGGAAGGGAGGCAAGGAAGGTCTGCAGCCCTGTTGAGTTGTGAGAGTCTCCTGCAGGAACCGCCAGCAATTTCCTTACCAAGACCACTATCATTAATATCAGCCTCAGTGACCTGCTCCTGTCATCACAAATCTCAGACTTGCTGCTTTCCCCTTTACGTTACTGATTGCATGTCACTTGCAGGCCTCAATGACTTCCTACTATGTATTTGCCTCCTTTAAGCTGCTGCGTTGCAGATGCTGCTGGTGACCTGTCCGCTGTTGGAAAATAGCCATTTCAGGTGTAAAGTTTCTCTCCATTGCCTTCATAAATACTTTAATTCTTTAATTGTCTTCCCGCTGGTGCAGCACCTGAAAAAGACCAATTTTCCTGTCCCTCCAACCTGCTAAGAAAACAAACACAATTTGAAGAACCTGCGCAATTGATGGAATCTTGCAACTTTGACCTAGGGATGTGGTCAATTTAATGGCTGGTGATTTCTTTGAATGAATTGAACCTTAAACTCATGTAATAGATTTCAGAAAAGACAAACAAAGGTGCTTTTGGTTGTAACTCACCCAGGTTTTTAGTTCCCCAATCATTTGCACTGGTTCGGCCGATTTCGTCCTGATTTCTTTGATATAACAAGCAGAACCTCAATCCCCAAATTCCCACTTTGCTCTTTGCTTATTTTAAATTACTTAAGCAGAACAAAATTAAATTATCATGAATTGACTGTAGTCCAGATTCTAACAGCCCACCCTGTTTAATGGTTTGTGAGTAGTTTTAACGAATGATTATTCACATTAACATGAATCATCTGGAACAGTCATTATTTGTTACTTCCCCTGATTAACCTGTCAAGATTTAGAGCCTGGGAGGGTGACAATGGATGGCTCAACCTCTGAATCCCTGGGGCATGGCAAGAAGTAGAACATGGTGTGTATCTGCGATTTGGTGCGTGATGAAGTACTGTCTCAATCAGAGCTCTGCTACTTCCCACGCAAAGGAAAAATCAAGAGTTGCTCCAGGCCACCATCAAGGACCTGATAGAGCCCAGTGGTAGAACAGCATTGATAGAGGCCTGGACCTAGGCACCTTTCCCCCCATCTACTGTGTGAGTAATGGGGAAGAAAATCATTGATTCAAATAAACAATAGCTAATTTGTTATCAGGACAGTGTAATTATTTCCCTTTTCACTTGAAAAATGGAGGCCGAAATTAATAAACCGTGACGGCACTGAATACTGTTTTAGGGATGGCTTGTTAAATTTGCATCTACAAAAGAATATTACCTAGAAAATTGACTCTTTGTCAAAAACACCGTTACACAGTGGAAGAATGCCATAGTTTCAAATCACAATAAATTTTTTATTTATTCCCAGAACATATTTATCCTAATTTATATAAAATTTGTCTGTTCATGAGCATCTTTTGCCTGCACTCTGGACAAGAGCCCATTACTTCTATTTCTCTTTCTTCTTTTTTTCTACTTACTTTTCCTCGACCCCTCTCTCCTGCTTTCTTTCATTTCTCCTTTTTTGTGGTCTACCCTACCAAATCCCTACTTCAATCTTTCATCACCCCTCAACCATCCTACCCTCCTGCTGCCATCTCCCTTCATATAGCCCTACAGCTTCCCTCTGTGCCTCTCTTGGCATCCTCTGAAGAGACCATCAAGCAACTTGTTGCTGCTTCCTTACGACAAGCAACCCCATCTGCCCCATCCTACTTTCTCACTGTCTTTCCTGTCCAGTTCCCTCACTGGACCAAACCTTGACAACTTCCTTCCTGTGCCATTCACCAGTCCCAATGCTAGTCCAGTGAACTCTGCTAGGAAATCACTTATCACCTCCCATTTCTGCATCTTCCTTGAGAATATCCGTTCATTTGTGAATAAGGCCTTGCCATCCATGAGCTTATCATGGGTGATTGTATCAACATCATGGTCTTGATAGAAACCTGGCCGATGGATAATGGCAACATAATTTATCCTGATTGGAGTTTCTATGCCAGGCTATACGTTACACTGCTGGCCCCACTCAGATTTCTGTGGTGGCATTGTGGCCCTTATCACCAAATCACACCTTGGTCTGCACCGCTCTGGCACCTTCTCCTTTAAGCATCTCACCTTGTTCACTCTTCTTGCCTCACATTTAAATTCTTCGCTCTCTGCCACCCACCAAATACCACACCAAGTTTCTCACTGATATATCTTCACTGCTTTCATCCTTCAGCTTCAACACCAAGTGACATCCATTCTTGGTGATTTCAGCCTCCATCTTATCTTCTTCTGAGTTCATTGCCTTCCTATCCATCCTTAATTTCACCTTTTGTGTAAACTCACCTACCCCTCGAACTTGCCATGTCACATGGCCTCACTACACCCACTGTGCCAATCACTTCCTTGTATCACATATCACTCTTATCCCCCTTTCTGCTCCTAACCCTACTTACTTTTCTGTTTGACCCAGGGAAAAAAACTCCCCCTCAAATCATGTAAAACTGCAACTTCAAATTCCCAACAGTCTAGCCTTTGGTCTTCTACTCTCCATGATATATGCAGCTACCTGTAACTCACACCCTAACCTTCACCATTGATGTCCTGGTCCCCATTAAAACCATTACTCTCTCTCACCTTGGTTGTTTCCCAGGTACAATCCTCATCTCCATTCTATTAGGTCTATGGGGGAAGGCTTGAACTTTTATGGTGAACAACTGATTTAGCCATGAATTGTCAGATCTGGTTGGACGACATAAAACATTATTGGGCCCTGCTCTCCATTGCCAAAACTGCTCACTATCCCAGGATCACCCTAAATAGAACAATAACTCGCATCTTCTCCACTACAAACTGTCTTCCAAAATCCATTTATTCCCTCTACTTTCATTTCCAACAACTCCTTGGCATTGAAACATCTCATTATCAAAGTCACGAATTGCAACTTATATGATTGTGACCTTGGTCAATTATCCCTCCTCAATCTTCTTGACTTGTCTGCAACCTTCAACATGGTTGACTGCATCCTCCTTCATCTCTTCTCTCCATTGTTCAGTTGGATGGGACTGCTCTCACATTCCATTCTTATCTATCTTGTGGTAGCCAGGGAATCACCTACAATGGCTTTTCTTCCCACTCCTGCACCTCTGGAGTTCCACAAGGATCTAGCTTTGGCCCCCTCCTATTTCTCTTCTACATGCTGCCCTTGATGATACCATCAGAAAAAAATGTATGCGTTGGCGAAATCCAGCTCCTCCTCACCACCACCTCCCTCTCCCTTCCAATGCAATGTTCTCTATAAGCTGTGTGTGCATGTATGGGCCATACAGCTACCCACGAGGTACCATACAGGAATCTCACAAGTTCTCCCTTTTGCGTGTGGGCATCTGCGCAAAACAATTTGAAGGTACCACTCATTCAAATGAACAGACTACACACAATGAAAAAATTTTCGAGGGGTCTTTGCTTCACTGTCTCTGATTTGTCACACTGCTTGTCCAACATCCAATGTTGGATGAACAGAAATTTCCTCCAATTAAATATTACAAAACCGACCTATTGGGCAGAACTTTCAGATCGGTGGGCGGGCGCCATTGGCAGGCCTGGGATCGGCCAGGAAACGGGCTGCCGCCCGCAATCGGCCCACGACCACGATGTCACGCTGCCGGACCAATTAAGGCCCACCCAGCGTGGAACGCGGCTTCCCAATGGTCAGGAAGGGGCAGGTGCCTGCCGGCCCCCGGATCCAATGGCAACCCGGCAGCTGGTTTAGAAACGGCACAGGCAGCCCCTTGAAGGGGAAAAATGTCTCTTCTGCGGTTTCCACGTTCAGGTTGTGGAGTTGGGTGGGGTTGGAGACACCAGGCAGGGGGGCAGTTATGGTGGGCACTCGGCCCCCCGCATTTCAGATGAGTGCCTCACGGTCCTCCTGGAGGAGGTGGCTGCCAGGAGGGACACCCTTGTTTCCAGAGATGGGAGGAGGAGGCCACCGCACCACACAAAGAGGGCATGGGAGGAGGTTGCAGCACTGGTTAGCAGCCATGACGTGGTGCGACACACATGGTTGCTGTGCCAGAGGAGGTTCAATGACCTGCTGCACTCAGGAAGGGTGAGTACCATGTTGGCATGAAGTGTTAAGGTGTGGCCATCCCCCCATGGACCTAAGGGGTGCTAGAATCTGAGTGCCAATTGTCAATGACGCCGGAGCTGGCCAGGGGGTGAGCCCTGGCTGCTGGGACTGAGTGCCTTGCAGTTTGAGGGCCGCAACTAGGATGTGCCCTGCAAGGTGTTCCTGAGCTGGGGCTGGCTAGCCTGCAATGGCACTGCAGGTAGAGAGTGGACTAATCAATGCTCCTCTGTCCTTTCAGGAGAAGATGAGCCATAACCAAGCCAAGAGGTCATGTACAGGCGGAGGCCTGCTTAACCTGCTGCTGCTCACAGATTCGAGCAGGCCACCCTTGAGCTAGAGAGCCGGCTTGCTCCATGTGCAACTGGGAGTGGAGTGGCGGGGGTGCCAGACGAAGGTGAGAGTTTCGGTTGGTGCAAACGTTCTTGTGTAGTCTCTTCATTGATGGGAGCGTCAAACCTGGAGTCCCCATTGATCATTGAAAGACGATGGCACCATGATGCAGATCTCCATTGTCTCACCAGGGTGCCTGGCATGCACAGGGACAGTGTGATGACTTTAACTACTGACATGTCCTTGTTCTCCCTTGGATCCGCCAGCACGCACTCACTCTCTGGACCCCAAAGGGCCACCCCTGATGCCGGAGGACCACTGGACTTCATTTGCACCTGCATCACATCCACTCTCTGACCCAGGCACCTGCGCAGATACCAGCATCTCAGTGGGCATTAGATCGGCGGCTAGAATGATGGTGCACATTGGTGAGGACACTTCACACTCGCTTGAGGTGCACACTGAAGCATAGAGTGCCCAGGGCACCAGCAGTTGGAGGATTGCTGGGGACCAAGACGGTGGCAGATGATGAGCCTCTGGAGTCGTCCATTAGGCGGCAGATGCTGGATGTCCAGCAGGAGAATCTGGCGGAGATCCATGAGGGTATGCGTGCCATGGTCTCTGTTGTGGAGGAGTCCATGCGGAGCATGAGCACTGCGTTGACTCTCATGACCAAGCGTACTGCCTCCTCCATTGAGAGAGTGGTGACTCTCTGAGTGGTAGACAGAACCAGGGGCCCCTGGGGTTGCGCTCGGACCTGCAAGCCCTCACACAGGCACTGCCATCAGTGCCAGTGTGAGAGATGGATAAGGCACCCAGTATCCCATCCATCAATGGTGAGCAGGGAGGTCCAGAGCGACCTCACGTTGGTGCACGACCTGCTTATCATCTCTGCAGGCTCCAGTCACGGCACTCTGAATGACGGCGGCAGCAGCTCCTCTGCCACTCTGCCAGTGACCTTGGCACCTGATGAGGCTGTAATGACTGAGGAGATGCCAGCCGTGGCACTGGCCGCTCCCTCTCAGGCGTGGCCAGCACAGGCTCCACTGGCCAAAGGACAACCGCCAAGGTCATCAAGGCCAACAAGTCACTAGAGTCAGCAGGCCACCTCCTATGCTGGTGCCAGTGAGGGGCAGGGGCACTAAGACATAGCACTCAGAAATGTAAGTTAAAAGCACCGTGAGCACAAGAGGGACAGTTCACGGGTGATTCTTTGTTCATTTATGTTTGGTTTATATGTCTGTTGGTGTGGACATCAACACCAGTGATGGTAATATCATTATGCATTCAATGTGACAATATCATTAAACTTGTTTTGGTTCTGATGGCCTGAGTATGCTTCAGCTTCTTTCTGGTACAGGGTACACCAGTTTGTAATGCTGGACGCGAGTGGCTCGATACTTTATTGCACAGGCACTGAGTGGACTTTGGGTGCAAATGAAAGGGTCATTTCAGATATCCGGGATGGAGGCGGAGGCTCTGGCATGAGGTGGATGCAGATCTTTGGCAGCCTAGTAGAAGGAGCGTTGGATCAAGGCATTCCTGGTGTCCTTGCCCCCCTGGAGGTTACCGAGATCTGTCTCCACACCCTCAGCGTTCTCCTCACCGTGCTGCTCTTCTGACTCACTACTGGATTCATCATCTGTGGCCTGTGCAGCTGCGTCAAGATCCTCTTCCTCCAGTGGGTCCCCCCTTGCCAGTGCCAGATTGTGGAGAGCGCAGCATGCAACCACTATCAGTGACCCCCGCTCTGGGGAGTATGGTAGTGCACCCCCTGAACGGTCCAAGCATCAGGAGCGCATCTTCAAAAGATCTATGGTCCTCTCTACCACTGCCCAGTATCCCAGCTCCTGTTCTGATGATGCCACTTTCCAAAACAGTTCCTCTGACATGTCTTCCTTCTTCCTTAACCGAGGTTTTCCACCCACGGTAGTTGACAGGGCCCTCAACCGTGTCCCGCGCATCCGCCCTCACTCCTTTCGCTCCCTCCCAGAACCATGATAGGGTCCTCCTTGTCCTCACTTATCACCCCACCAGCCTCTGCGTTCAAAGGATCATCTTCCGCCATTTCCGCCAACTCCAGCATGATGCCATCACCAAACACATCTTCCCTTCACCCCCCACCCCGGCGGCTTTCCGCAGGGATCATTTCCTCCAGGACACCCTGGTCCACTCCTCCATCATCCCCTACACCTCAACCCCCTCCCACGGCACCTTCCCATGCAACCGCAGAACGTGCAACACCTGCCCCTTTACTTCCCCCCTCCTCACCGTCCAAGGGCCCAACACTGCTTTCAAATGAAGCAGCGCTTCACTTGCACTTCCCTCAATTTAGTCTACTGCATTCGCTGCTCCCAATGCAGTCTCCTCTACATTGGAGAGACCAAACACAGACTGGGTGACCACTTTGCGGAATACCTTCGGTCTGTCCGCAAGCATGTCCCAGACCGCCCTGTCGCTTGCCATTTCAACACACCATCCTGCTGTCATGCCCACATGTCCGTCCTTGGTCTGCTGCATTGTTCCAGTGAAGCTCAGCGCAAACTGGAGGAACAACACCTTATCTTCCGACTAGGCACTTTGCAGCCTTCCGGACTTAATATTGAGTTCAACAATTTCAGATCATGAACTCTCTCCTCCATCCGCACCCCCTTTCCAATCCTCTATTTCCAATAATTTATAATTTTTTAACAAATATATTTTTCTTTTCCCACCTATTTTTAAATTTATTTCAATCTATTGTTTTATCTCCACCTTTTAGCCCATTTCGATCCCTTCCCCCCCACCCCCACTAGGGCCATCTGCCACTAGCTTGTCCTGGTTGCTACCCTTAATATCTCCATTAGCATATTCCTTAGCTAATATCACCACCGTCAACACCCCTTTGTCCTTTTGTCTATGACATCTTTGGCAATCTCTCTTCTTTGCCTTCACCTATCACTGGCCCCCTATCGAGCTCTACCTGTCCCACCCCCCTCTACCAGCTTATATTTCACCTCATTTCTCTATTTCCTTAGTTCTGATGAAGGGTCATACAAACTCGAAACATCAACTGTATTCCTCTCCGCAGATGCTGTCAGACCTGCTGAGTTTTTCCAGGTATTTTTGTTTTTGTTCTAGATTTCCAGCATCCGCAGTATTTTGCTTTTATCCCAGCTCCTATGGTCCTCTCTACCACTGTGGCCACACACTATCTGCACGTTCAAGGAGTGGAATCCTTTCCTGTTGATGAAGGCTCCTGGCTGACCTGTTGATGCCTTGATAGCTACGTGTGCAGTCGATGGCATCCTGGATGTAAGGGAACCTAACAATCACTGCAAAGCCTCTGACTCGCTCAGCCTGGCTGGCCTCGTCCATACAGTAAAGAATAAATGTCAGTACCCACCTGAACAGAGCTTCTGTCACCAACTTAATGCAACTGTGGACAGCTGATTGGGAGACTCCACACAGATTGCCCACTGAGCCCTGGAAAGAGCTGGAGGCTTAGAAGTTGAGGGACATCATGACCTTCAGAGTCACTGGCATGGGGTATCCACCCACACAGTCGGAGCTGATCTCAGGCCCAATCGCCTGACAAATGGAGGTCACTGTCTCCTTTGAGAGGCGGAGCCTCCTTCAGCATTGCACTTCAGACGTATTGAAGTAGCTGCATTGCCGCCTGTAAGCCCTGCCAGCAGGATAGTGGCGTCTTCTGCGGCCCCTTCCACCTTGGGACTTCCTGTTGGCCCTGCGCCCCTTGTACCTGCGCCTTTCCTCCCACAGGTCCCTCCCCTGGAAGCTGCATTTGGGACACCTGGCCTCCTCCCCCTTCTCCCCCTTTCTTCCTCCTCAGAGGAGGTGCCACCAGCAGAGACCACAATCCCCATTACCAGTGTAACAGAAGGCTGCCTGATACCTGGAAGGGTTCACACGGTCTGAATCCTCCAGGAGGCTTGGAGACCACCAGTGAGCCCTGAAATGAAGCCTGGAAATGCTAAGATTGAAACCCCGAACAGAGATGAAGCTGCCAAGTACCAATAAGCAACCAGCAGCAAACTTTCTCCAAAAATCCCCACTACTCACACTGAAAATGCTGCTGACCCTTTTTATCCCGCCCTCGGATGAAGTTTAGCAAATTGTCAGCTGGCTGCCCACCCGTTTTACCCATGCGTCAAGTGTGAAAACGCACGGGCAATGTAAAATCTAGCTTAATTGCCTTTTTAATGGCCTTAATTGGCCTCGTAATTGATGACGGGTGCGGCTCTGACTCCCGCGCGCGCCTACCGACCAAAATATCACGCGAGTGTGCGATGATGTCAGGATGCTCACCTGACATCATCATGCGCTATCTTACACTCGAACGGGTTAGGCGCCCGCCCACCCAGTGGAAAATTCTGCCCATTGTCTTTGGTCCCCACCTCAAACTCCATTCCCTAACCATCGATTCCATCCCTCGGCCTGGCCAAAGTCTGGGACTGAACCAGACAGTTTGCAACCTTGGAGTCCAATTTAATCCTGAGCTGAGCTTCACACCTCATATTCTGTTATTCAACAAAGCAACCTACTCTCACCTCCATGACATCACCCATCTCCTCCCCTGCTTCAGCTCATCTGTTGCTGAAACCTTCAACCATGCTCTTTTTACCCCTAGACTTGACTATTTCAATATTCTCCTGACCAGCATCCCACCATCTATCCTCTGTAAAGTTAGACTCTATAAAACTCTACTACCTGTATCCTAACTTGAACCAATTCTTGTTCACCCATCATCTCTGTGCATGCTGACCTGCATTTGCTCCTGGCTGTCAGCTTGATTTTCAGACGTCTCCATGGCCTCACCCCACCCTGTAGTCTCTGTAACCTCCTTCAGCCTGACAACCTTTCTGAGAACTCTGCATTCCTCCAGATCTGGCCTCTTGCAGATCCCTGATTTGAGTCATTCCATCACTGGCAGACTTCTCTTCAGCTGCTATGGCCCTAAGCTCTGGAATTCCCTCCCTAAATCTCCCTGCATCTCTATCTATCTCCCCTCCTTTAAAATACTCCTTAAAACCTATTTCTTTGCCTTTGGTCACTTGTACTAATATCTCCTGGCCAGTGATGGTCAAATTTCTTGCATCACCTCTTTGCTTTTATATTCTAGTCTCATTCTCTAGTTACTTACTCCATAAGTTCAGTACTCTTTAGATGAACGTTCTCTGTGTGATTTCTCTTCTTACTTGCAGGTGCCATGAATTTAATCCACAATCTGGATTAACTGTTATAAAGGCAATATACTGCAGATGCTGGAAGTCTGAAATAAAACAAAAAGTGCTGGAAATATTCAGCAGGTCTGGCAGCATGTGTGGAGAGAGAAACAAATGGTGGAATTTTACATGCTTGTTGGCATTAGGCATGCTCGGTGGCGTGAGCGGACAATATGGCAAGGAGGCCAAAAATCAATTTCACGACATTGTGAAACCAGTTTGCAATGGTCTGCTCAGCCTGTTGATGGCGGACTGCATTCCCTGCCATTGGACGTCAGGAACCTCATTATAATACATCTGTATATCATTATAAGGCTAGCCCGCCGGACTCCTCCACCCACGCTGGATCGTCCGCCCATGCCGACGTGTTTCCCAGCAGCACATAAGTGACATGCACCTTGCGAGCTGCACTTTGCTCGGGACTTTGAGGTTTGTTTGCCTAGCTTGCTTCGGGCAGCACTCGCAGTCATCAGCGCCAGCCTTCGCAGACAGCACCACAACACTTTTAAGGGGGCTCACAAGCAGGTCTCTACCTACCTCACCAGCTATAAGGCAGGGGTGGCTTTGTATGGCTGCAGGTTTAGGGCTTGCTTGGGGAAGGGGGAGAAGCGGCTTCAGGCAGGGGAAGTGGCTGCAGGGTGAGGGCTATTGTCACAATGGGGATAGTGCGCGGCAATATCAAGCCCCACTGCTCCCCGAGCCGTGACAAATGTGAAAATGTTTGATCAAATTGTTTAATTTAGGTTAACAGAATACAAGCACCATGTTTGTAAACTTAATAAAGAACTGTTCATTGGACAAATTGTTGTTAACCAGTGGCAAAAGAAATATGAACTGCTAACTTCTAACTCTATAAGCTAAACTCTACCCCTTAAATCCTTATGTACACACATACAAGACACCTAAGACACACAAAAACATGTATTTTAAAGGTGGGATAAAACAGTTCAGTAACATCAATTCTGGAGTACAGGATACGATGGGTTGATTTTGACTGATGTCTTCCGAATTTCTTTCAGTTCTTTGCTGATGACACGAGGTGGTCTTCCAAACAGTCTTTTGTTCACTGGTTGAACACTTGCTTTTCAATGTCTCTAATGGTGATTTTCCCCTTTTACTCTTGACAGGAGTTTTTAAGAGAGAGAGCAGGTTATAGAGATATAAGGAAATAAAACAGCTAGCTATTATTGTAGAATTACTGGAATCTGGCACACACAGGAGAAAGATGTTTTAGGTCTTTTCTCTTTTCAGGCTAGGAGCTTTTCTGCTGCACTGCTCTCTCACAAACCTGGTCACCTGGTCAGGAGCCAATTAAAATGTTGTTGCCAGGCAGTTCCCTGGACTCCTCCTTGGCACCATCCTGTCTTTCATGGCACACTCTGTTCCAGGACAGCAACATTGTATGTATCCCTCACACTGTTCCAGTAGACATGTCTTTCAAACTGCAGCCATTGTAATTTTAATTCAAAATAAATAAAAAAGATATGTTCTTTACACTATACTGAGGAAGGGGGGGGGGCATCCCAGGGTTTGTGTGGGGGCACAAGTTGATCTGTGCAAGTGGCCTCAAGATGGTGAAGGCTGAGGAGGCAGTCTCCAGAGCAGATGAGGCCAGATGGAGATTTGAGGGTATGTGTGAGAGTGTGAATGGTGAACTCCCTTAAGCTGGCAGTGAGTGAGATGCCAGTGAATGTATAATGGACTCGAGTGTGTGAGTTTAGAGTGATGAAATGGTTCCCTTACCCTGGCGGCACGGATGAGATAATTCACCCTCTACCTGCACTGGATGGTCAATCTCTTCTGTGCAGCACTGGCACTGATCACCACTGCCATCGCCTACCAAGCCACAGTGGTGATGTTGCTGCCTCTCCTGTGGTCAGAGCGGGGGTAGAGGATATCACGGTGGGCCTCCACAGCATCCAAAAGGCGCTCGAGGGACGCATCACTAAACCTGGGGGCTGCAATCTTCCTATCTTTTGGGGCCATGTCTT
This sequence comes from Cetorhinus maximus, assembly GCF_964194155.1. Classification (NCBI taxonomy): domain Eukaryota; kingdom Metazoa; phylum Chordata; class Chondrichthyes; order Lamniformes; family Cetorhinidae; genus Cetorhinus; species Cetorhinus maximus. Next base: position 25,876,425 of record NC_135892.1, on the reverse strand, counting down.
ATTTGCGACAGTCCTGCGCTGGAAGCACTGAGAGGTGTGTGTGTGGCAGTACTTTAGATGTGGCACTTGACGTGATGAACCGGTGAGGTGACGGCATGGTGGACGAATCAGAGCCCACCCTCCATGGAAACGTGCTGTTCCCCGTGAATGCATAATTAATGTGGCGGGTTTAGGATGATATGGCGTGAGAAGCCGTCATTGTGGCAAGCGGGTACAACTTCGTTTTACCTGCCTGCTACCGCACTTAGTGCAAATCTGGGACAATTTTGCCCAAAGTTAACATTTCGAGTCGAATGTGACTCTTCTTCAGAACTTATGTTTCTCTCTCCACACAATGCTGCCAGACCTGCTGGATCAACTGTTGTTCAACAACATTATCTGAAAGCACAGCATTAGTTTTCACATGTATGCTGCTGACAGCCTCAATTTGCCATCACCTCCCTTGACTCCCCCACTAACTGTTGTTAAATTATCAGACTGCTTATCCAACATCCAATACTAAATGAGCAGAAATTTCCTCCAATTAAATATTGAGAAGACCGAACCCATTGTTTTCAATCCTCCCTCTAAACTGTGTTCCCTAGTTACTGACACCATCCCTCTCCCTGACAACAAACTGAGCCAAAAGCAGTCTGATCGCAATCTTAGGGCAGGATTTTGCCAAGGGCTCTGGGTCAAATGGGATTCGGTGGCTGACCTTTATTTACCCCAAATTGGCCAATAAAGGCCAAAGTACGGGCTCGCCATCCAATTAAGGACAGCAGGTTGGCTCTCAGAGCTGGAGGGCTAATGGAAGACCCTGCTACACTGAAAAAGCAGCAGACTGCCCTTACAGATAAGTGCACAACCCCAAAGAGGGAGGCACAGAATCTTAACAGCACAGGAGGAGGCCATTCGGCCCATCACGTCTGCATTGGCTCTCCAAATGAGCATTATGACCTAGTGCCATTGCCCTGCCTTTTCCCCGTACCCTTGCACATTGTTTCTATTCAAATAATCATCTAATGTCCTCTTGAATGCCTCAATTGAACCTGCCTCCACCACTCTTCCAGGCAGTGCTTTCCAGACCTGAACCACTCGTTGCGTGAAAAAAGATTTTCTCACGTCACACTTGCTTCTTTTGCAAATCACTTTAAACTTGTGCCCACTATCTACTCTGTCGAGCCCCCTCATGATTTTGAACATCTCTATCAAATCTGCTCTCAGCCTTCTCTCCAAGGAGAACAGTCTCAACCTCTCCAATCTATCCTCATAACTGAAGTTTCTCATCCCTGGAACCATTCTTGCAAATCTCTTTTGCACTCTCTCCAACATGTTCACATCCTTCCTATAATATGGTGCCCAGAATTGTACACAACATTCCAGCTGAGGCCTAACGAGTATCTTATATAAATTCAGCATAACCTCCCTGCTCTTGTACTCTATGCCTCTATTAATAAAGCTCAGGATCCTATATGCTTTATTAACTGTTCTCCCCACCTGTTCTGCCACCTTCAACGATCTATGCACCTATACACCCAAGTCTTTCAAAATTTCATCCCTTATTTTATATTGTCTGTCCATGTTCTACCTAACAAAATGCATCACCTCACATTCTCCACATTGAACTTCGTCTGCCACCTATCTGCCCACTCCACCAACTTGTCTATGTCCTCTTGAAGTTCCACACCATCCTCCTCGCAGTTCACAACTCTCCCAAGCTTCATATCATCCACAAACTTTCAAATTGTTCCCTGCACACCAAGATCTAGATCATTATTGTAAATCAGGAAAAGCAGTGGCCCCAATACCAACCGCTGGGGAACTCCACTACAAATCTTCCTCCAGCCCAAAAAATATCCATTGACTATTACTCTCTGCTTCCTACTTTTCAGCCAATTTTGTATCCACGTTGCTACTATCCCTTTTATTCCATGAGCAATAACTTTCCTCACAAGTCTGTTTTGTGGCACTGTGTCAAATGTCTTTTCAAAGTCCATGTACACCACATCAACAGCATTACCCTCATCGACCTTTTCTGTTACCTCTTCAAAAAACTCCAGCAAGTTAGTTAAACATGATTTCCCCTTGAGAAATCCATGCTGGCTCTTCCTTATCAACCCATATTTTTCCATCTGACTACTAATTCTATCCCGAATAATTGTTTCTAGAATCTTGCCCACCACTGAAGTTAAACTGACCGGTCTGTAATTGCTGGGCTTATCTTTACAACCTTTTTTGAACAAGGGCATAATGTTTGCAACTCTCCAGTCCTCTGGCATCATCTCTGAGTCTAGGGAAGACTCTCTCTAACTTTAACTTTAAAAAATCCCCTTTTCATCCAGGCTACCATTGTGGATCTGCTGCCAGGGCGCCACCTCTAAACAGCTACACTGTTCCCTGACATGTCCCAGATCTGGAGGTCCACTGGAAAACCCCAGTCAGCCTCCAACAATAGGCATTGATCGACCATTAATGGCTTGAATTAGCTGCCCGCCACTTTAACCCTGACACTCCTCCCCCAACTTGCCTCCAGAAAATTGCCCAGGGGCAGGATGGTGCCAGGAAAACAGCATGCTGACCAGCAGCATGAATTCATGCACCCGCCCACCTCTACACTTGTCCCCATCAGGGCCTACAAATTCAATCCTTGGTGTCATAATGACTCCAAGATAACCTTATGACTACATATTCACACCATCACTAAGGCTGCCTATTGTCACCTCCATAACATCACCCAACTTTGCCCCTGTCTCAGCTCATCTGCTGCTGAAACACTTGTTCATGTCTTTGTCGCCTCTAGATTTGACTATTCCAATGCATTCCTGGCTGGTCTTCCAAATTCTCCCCTCCCTAAATTGAGGTCATTCAAAATTCTGCTACCCGTACCTTAACTCACACTGAGTCCCATTGCCCTATTACCCCTGTGCTCATTGACCTGCACTGGTCCTTAGTAAAATAACGTCTTGATTTTAAAATTCTCATTCTTGTTTTCAAATCCCTCCTAGGCCGCGCCCCTCCCTATCTCTGTAATCTCTTCAACTCCACAACCTTCCATGATATCTGCACTTTTCTAATCCTGGCCTCTTGAGGATCCCCCTTTTTAATCGCTCCATCATTGGTGACCATGCCTTCAACTGCCTTGGCCTTAAACTCTGGGATTCCCTCCCTCCACTTCTCTACCTTGCTTTCCTCCTTTAAGACACTCCTTAAAATCTTCCTTTTTGAGTGGGCTTTTGGTCAAGTGACCTAATATCTCCTTATAAGGCTCGGTGTCATATTTTGTTTTATAATGCTCCTGTGAAGTGCCTTGGGACATTTTTTAGGTTAAAGGCACTGTATAAGATCAGTTGTTAATGTGATTTCCTTTCATAAGCTCCACGCTGACCCCCTTAAAACTGTGCATAGACATTGACCTCTGTGAAGCCAAAATCACAATCAGCTGCCTAGTTCCTAAGTTCTCTGCCTAAACCTCTCGGTCTCTTTGCTCCTTTAAGACACTCCTTAAAACCTCTGACCAAGTTTTTGGTGGTCTGTCCTAATATCCCTTTCTGTGGTTAAGTGCCAAATTTTGTTTAATAATGCTCCTGTGAAGATCTTAGGGTGTTCTAGTACATAAAAGGTGCCCTATAGATGGAAGCTGATTGTCATTTTTAACATACAAATATTTTGGTTTTTTTTAAATGTTGACTGCTTTTACTAATTTTCACATCTTATGCTAAATATTTTGTCAGGTTTATTGCCACCAGCCACTACACCCAACTTGGGAATAAGCCAGCTGAATGACCATTTCTGACTGTTCCCTATACATTGCAGGATATTGGAGATTGCAGTTAGATCACATCTGTGCACATCTGCGTAGTTACACACAGAACAACACTGAATTCCGAGCCCTTATTGGAGAACCTCAAATGGGAAAGGTAAGTGCTTAACTTCATTAACTGGTTCTTGTTCTAGAAAAGTTGATTAGAAGGTTCCTCGGAGGTCATGATTTAGACAACGTCTTTCACATCTTTGAAAATCATGTTGGGATCTCTTAGTGACAAATGTCTCAATTAAAAGATGGAATCTCCAATATTACAGCACCCTTTCAGCATTGCACTGAAATGTCAGTCTTGATTATGTGTTCAAGTCCTTAGAGTGGACTTGAATCCACAACCTTCTGACTCAGAGGTGAATTAAGCCTTCTTGTGAGTCCAGATGTGCCACATAGAAACTTGATGGACTTAATACTCCTACTTTTATGTTTTCATAAAATTTTATAGCACTGAAAGAGGCCATTGGGCCCATTGCACTTGTACCAAGCTCTTCAAAAAAAACTCTTACTGCCAATCCCCACTCCTTAAGGAACATAGGACTTAGGAGCAGGAGCAGGACATTTGGCCCTTGAACCTGATCTGCCATTCAGTAAGACCATGACTGATCTGGTTGTGGTCTCAACTCCACTTTCCTGTCTGCCTCTCATAATTCTTGACTCCCATGTCTAACAAAAATCTAACACAGCCTTGAATAAATTCAACGACCCAGTCTCCACAGCTTTCTGGGGAAGAGAATTCCACATACTAACGACCCTCTAAGGAAAATAAATCCTCATCTCAGTCTTAAAAGGGAAACCTTTTATTCTTAAATTGTGTCCCCTAGTTCTAGTCTCCTCACAAGTGGAAACATCCTCTCAGTATCTACTCTGTCAAGTCCCCTCAGGATCTTATGTTTCAATAAGATCACCTCTCATTTTTTAAATTCTAAATGGGTATAGGCCCAACCCATTCAACCTTTCTTCATAGGATAAGCCCTTCATCCCAGGAATGAATCGAATGAGCCTTCTGTGTACTGTTTCAACGCAATTCTATCATTTTTTCAAATAAGGAGACCAAAACTGTACACGGTATTCCAGATCTGGTCTCACCAGTGCCCTGTACAGCTGCTGTAAAACTTCCCCACTTTTATATTCCATTCCCTTTGCAATAAGCAGTGAACAATATCCCATTTGCTTTCCTAATCATTTGTTGTACCTGCATACTAACTCTGTATGATTCATGTACCAGGACACCCAGATCCCCCTGTACCCCAGAGTTCTGCAATCTCTCTCCATTTAAATATTTCTATTCTTTCTGCCAAAGTGGACAAATTCACATTTTCCGACATTATACTCCATCTGCCAATTTTTTTCCCACTCACTTAACCTGTCTATATCCCTTTGCAGACTTTCTTGCTCCTCTTGACAACTTACTTTCCGATTTATCTTGGTGTCATCAGCAAATTGAGCTTCCATACATTCGGTCCCTTCATCTAAATTGTAAATAGTTGAGGCCCCAGCACTGATCCATGTGGCACTTGACTAGTTACAGCTTGCCAATCTGAAAAAGGCCCATTTATTCCTACTCTCTGCTTCCTGTTAGCTAACCATTTAAAATTTTTAATTATTTATCCATTTCTCTGCTAAACATTGTACACATTTTGCTTCCACTCTTCTTTCTGATGGGGCATCAACAATCTAACAATCCCCCCTTCAAGGAAAATGTTCTAATCTTTCCCTTCAATTCACTTAAACTGCACTTTCAAAATCCCAACTATCTAGTCTTTGCCCTCTGTTTTCCACAACATTTCTACAGCTACTGATTTGCTTACCTGAACCCTCACCACTATCCTTAATGTCCTAGCCCCCAAGAAAACTATTACACTCTCTCACCCTGGACATTTCCCTGGTATGGCTTTCATCTCCACTCCTTTAAGTCCGAGGGAAGAAATATGGTGGGCAGCTAATTTAGCCATTCACCACCAGAACTGGCTGGACCACATAAAGCACTATCAGGTGCTGCACTTGTCTGCTAAAACTACTCACTTTCCAGGATCATCCCAGAATGCAAAATAATCCCCGGCTTCTTTTCTCCACTGCAAACCGCCTTCTTAAACCCCTTTCCTCTGTCTCCTCGTCTCCAACAATAGTTATGAGGAGATCATGATCTTCTTTATCAATAAGATTGAGACCAGCCAATTAGCTATATCTGCTCTATCCCTCCCTTCCACTAGACCGCCTGGCCAAACCTTCTCTAAAGGTCCTTAAACCTCCTCCCCCTGCCCTAGCCCTGAACTTGCATCTTTCTCTAGTTTCTCTCCTATTTCACTTCATGCCCTCTCCAAGCTCATCTTGTCCATGAGACCCACCTCCTGTTCCCTCAACTCTATTCCCACTAAAGTGCTAACCACCCAACATCCCTTCCTGGTCCCCGTGTTAGCCAATATCATTGAAAATTCTCTCTTTTCAGGTGCTGTCCCTCTCTCCTTTAAATCTTCATTATCATCTCTCTCCTCAAAAACCAATCCTTGACCCCACCCTCCTTGCAAACTACCACCCAACTCTAACCTCCCTTTCTTCTCCAAGTTCTTGAACATCTTGTGGCCTTCCAAACCTGTTCCCACCTTTCCCAGAATCCCCCCAATCAGGCTTCCATCCCTGTCAGTGCACTGAAATGACTCTTTTCACAAATGACACCTTATATGACTGTGACAAGGTAAACTATCCCTCTTCATCCTGCTCAACCTCCTTGCAGCCTTTGACACGGTTGACTTTACCATACTCCTCCAACGCCTCTCCACTGTCTTCCTGCTGGGTGGGACTGCACTTGCCTTGTTCCATTCTTATCTAAAGATCTAATTGTAGCCAGATTACCACTTGCAATGGCTTTTCTTCCCGTTCCCGCACCGTTATCTCTGGTATCTCCCAAGGATCTATCCTCAGCCCTCTCCTACTTTTCAAATAAATGCTGCCCCTTGGTGATCTCATTCAAAAGCACAGTGCTTTTGGATTCTCATCCTGTTTTCAAATCCCTCCATGATCTTGCCCCCTCCCTATTTCTATAATCTGCTCAACCCCACTATCCTCCAAGATATCAGTAGCCTCTTCAGCATCCCTGATTTGAATCTTTCCATCATCGGTGACCATGCCTTCAGTGCTTTGGCCCCCTATGCTCTGGAATTCCCACCCTATGCCTCTCCCCATCTCTACCTCTTCCTGTAAAACATTCCTTAAAATCTACTTCTGGTTCCAAGCTGACCAACATTTGTTGCCCATCCTTAATTGCCCTTGAACTGAATGGCTTGCTCGGGGCAGTTAAGAGTCAACCGCATTTTTCTGGGCCTGGAGTTACCTGTAAGCCAGACCACGTAAGGATAGCAGATTTCCTTTGCTAAAGGATATTTATGAACCAGATGGATTTTTACAACAATTGATGGTAGTTTCATGGTCACTAGCTTTGTATTCCAGATTTTTGTTAATTGAATTTAAATTCTACCAGCTACCGTGGTGGGATTTGAACCCATGTCCCCAGACCATTTACCTGAGCCTCTGGATTACTAGTCCAGTGACATTACCACTATGTCACCATCTCCCCTATAAGGTTGTGGTCATCTGCCCTTACTTTGCTCGGAGTCTAATTTTGTTTTATAATGCTCCTTGAAGTGCCTTGGGACATTTTATTACATTAAAGGTGCTACATGAATATAAGTTATTGTTTCTTTTGACAATGTTCTAAAATGTATCCAATTCGTGAGCCACTGGAAATAGTTTTCCCTTATTTACCTTATCAAAATCCCTCAGAATTGCGAACACCTCTATTACATCTCCCCTTATCCTTCTCTTTCTTAACCAAGTTTTTTGTCATCTGTCCTAATATTTCCTTACATTGCTTGATGTCAATTTTTTTGGATAATGCTCCTGTGGGGTGTCTTGGGATGTTCTACTGCATTAAAAATGCTCTATAAATCCAAGTTGTTCTCATGTAAAGAGCAAATGTCTATGGTTGCTCCTAACGAAAGCCTGTCCTTTCCCCAACTCTGACATCATGTTATAAATCTCTTCTGTGTCCTCTCCCTGGCTTTGGCATCTTTCTTAAAGTAAAGCACCCAAAACTGGACTTGATATTCCAACTGCAGCCTAGGCAGTGATTTAGCATGACTTGTTTGCTTTTGTATTCTTTATGCAAGGAGACTTTTTAAAATTCTTTCAGAGGGTGTGGGTGTGGCTGGCTAGGCCAGCATTTATTGCCCATCCCTAATTGCCTTTGAGAAGCTGGTGGCGATCTACCTTCTGAGCTGCTGCTGTCCATATGGTGTAGGTACACCCACAGTACTGTTAGGGAGGGAGTTCCAGGATTTTGACCGAGACTGATAGCAAATCAACAGCCAATCGAAAATAAAATGGGATGAGGCGTGAAACAGGTGATTGATTCAAAGTCACTCATGTTGTTCTACAGTTCAAGTTAAATTTTGCCCCATGTGTCCCTATTTATCAAATCTAGAACCCCATATACTCTTTTTACAAATCATTTGATAGTACAGAACTTAAATATTGCTGAAAAAGAAAGAAACACACTATCGATGCTTTTCGTCTTGCACTCATCAAGACAGCCCACAAGATAAAAGAACAGCAAAGGGAACAAATAATAGCACTCTCTTCTCATGCAGTATAAATTGTTGTTCCCTTTACTGTTGATTTATCTTGCACACTGTCCTGATGAGTGCAAAACAAAAAGCTTCGATAGCATGTCTCTTTTTTCAGCAATACTCTACTTTATCCGCATATCCTCAGAATCTAAACATCTGTATTATGAGCCCCTAACTTCTCTTCGCTACTCAATTTCATTTTTTGCCATTTAAGATTTTGAGCTGCATTTTCACAGAGTTGGGGAGACTCCGCAGATCTACAAAAATGAAGCCAGGACCTGCTTCGAGGATTCCCTGATGAGTGACTTTGATACTATCCAGTAGATTATGGATGTAAAGTAAAGGGGCATCTTACAAAGAACACCCACTAGTACTGATGGTCACAGTCACACAGCCAACATTCACATTGAAACAGTGCCAAGATGCTTTGATGGGAAGGAGGTGAGAGGAAGAGTGAAGCAGGTGCTACTTGGTCTCCTTGAAATGAGTTGAGGACCAATCTCATTGGGATATATAAAAGGAAGGGAAATTATGAAATGCACAATTGGAGAAATAAAAGGTCTTCATAATTTTCTCATCCTCATTGGCTTTACCTGATTTATTTGATTGACCCATAAAAGAAGATTTGCATTTAATTAGCACCTTTCACTACCTCAAGACGTACTAAAATGCTTCTTAGTCAATTAAGTGTAGTTGCTGTTGTAGTGTAGAGAAGCAACAGCCAATTTGCACAGAGCAAGGCTCCCCAAAAAGCAATATGAAAATGAACAGGTTATCTGTTTCAATGATATTGGTTGAGAAATAAATATTTGCCTGGACATCAGGGAGAATTCCTCAGGGAGAATGGAGAGCGCCATGGAATGTTTTTCATTCACCTGAGAAGACAGATAGGATCTCGGTTTAAAGTCTCAATGGAAAGACAACACCTCCAACAATGCAATACTCCCTCTAATACTGCATTGGAGTATGAGCCTAGATGGTGTATTCAAAGCTCTGCAGTGGGAATTGAATTCACAACCCCCTGACTCAGAGGCAAGATAGCGACCAATTGAGCCACAGCTGACTCTATAAAAGAATGATGGTTTCATTTTATCTTTATTTTTTCATGGGGATGTGGACATCGCTGGCAAGGCCAACATTTGTTGCCCATCCCTAATTTAAAAAGTGATTACTTGTTTCAGGATTAATTGGCCTGTTCTTTGTGCCCTGACAGATCATATCAGCTACAGTCCATGAAGATGGATATGAGCTCAGTCTCCGACTGAACTTTGTTCTTGCAGGAAATAAGGTCTGTTTGCTATGGATTAAGATGATGATCTCCTAGTTTCGAAGTGATGCTAAGGCCCTCAATGGTGTTGTTTCTGGCTGCTCTCATTGATATCAAATCACTTGAAACATTTAGAGTGACCCAGATTTTCTTTGTGCTGAAGAAACATTATAGGTTGCAATCATTTATTTTAAATGAGGTTTAGTGATTAGTTGAATAAAAATGAAATTTACTGCCTACCTCTGTATAAAATACTGCCTACATTTTCACAATTCAGATATTCAATTCAATATAGCTATTCTATTCAGATATAACTCTGCCTGTCTGTATGTCTCCTTCAGATTCAAGCTTGCCCACCGTCCTGGTATAGTCTGCTCCTTAAACACCTTTCACTGCTCTGAAACCAAAACCATTTTGCAAAACTAAATAGAAGTAGGAGGAGAATTATGGATGCAGTAACATGGCACTTCACTGACCAAGGTGACTGCTGAACGTAGAAGGGTTTAGTTTCATCACTGGTAGAAACATCAGGTATTTTGTTTTTTAAATTCACCTTGGGATGTGACATGGCTGACATTTATTGCCCTTCCATAGATGCTGGGACAAGGTTCTGGAGGGCTGCCTTCTTGAACTGCCAATAATGGTTTAATACACAGTAGTGGCTTGCTAGGCCACTTCATAGGGCAGTTTAAAGTTAACCGCCGACTGAAATCATGTATTGGCCTGACCAGGCAGGCAGGTTTCCTCCTTGAAGGACATTAGTAAACCAGTTGGGTTTTTATGACAATTCGGCAGCTTTGTGGTTACTCTTACTGACAGCAGCTTTTTATTGAACTAAAATCAAATTCTCAAAACGCTATGGAGGGATTTGAGTCCTCGTTCTCTGGATTATTAATCCTGGCGTCTGGTTTACTCAGCCAGTAACATAACATCTACTCTATCATATCCCCTAAAGATGTCCCTATGCTTATCATTGTAAATAAAGGTTCCCTTTGTCACCCAACAAGTACCCACCGCCCAGGCCCTCCTCACATCAGAAAACTAACCACTACCAGGCTTGTCAGGGGAACAAATCCTCAAAGAAAGCTGGGAATTAACTTCTCCTGATCTTGTCCAGGGCTCAGTCAAGGAAAACTATTGTCAGCCCTGCTTATCAGATTAAAGTTGGCATCCATGGTGATTATGAAGACAATTTCCACACTTCTCATGGAGCTGCTTCCTGTAATGCATGTAACTGAAACAAAAACAGAAAATGCTGCAAAATCTCAGTCAGCCAGGCAGCAACTGTGGAGAAAGCGAGAGAGAGACACAGAATTAACAAGGGTGAAGAGGTTAAAATATTGGGATTGAGCAAGCTGACCTCATTTCCAGCTGTTTAAATTTTTCCTGCTGCAAATTAGACTAGTTAATGCTGTCATTGACACTGTGGTATAATTTTAACCTCACCATCTCTCACAGTCTTTTGCCAGGCAGAAGAAACACGGTGAGAGGGAACAACTGGTCACAAAAGGACTAAATAAGTTTTAATATTTTACTTGTTTTTAAGCTCCTTGTGAGCCAGGAAGAGCAGGACCACTCCCCGGCAGGCCAGACATGTAAGCCTTCAGCCTTCCCAGCCCCTACCTCCCCATGCGCAACTGCAACCTCGATCCTTTAACATCTCCCCTGTCCAAATCCTGACTGCGATCCATTAACATCCCCCACTGTTGGTCACAACCCAAATCTTTTAAAGCCTCCCAATCATAGCCCCGATATCTCAAACACCTCCCAATCACAGCCCCGATATCTCAAACACCTCCCAATCACACCACCGATCTCTGAAACACCTCCCAGTCACAGCCCCAATATCTGAAACACCTCCCAATCACACCACCGATCTCTGAAACACCTCCCAGTCACAGCCCCAATATCTGAAACACCTCCCAATAACAGCCCCAATATCTGAAACACCTCCCAATCACACCACCGATCTCTGAAACACCTCCCAATCACAGCCCCAATATCTGAAACACCTCCCAATCACACCACCGATCTCTGAAACACCTCCCAATCACAGCCCCGATATCTGAAACACCTCCTAATATCTTTCCTGTGGTTTCTCAGCTGCAGCCTCCTGCGGCAATTTTCAACTTCCACCTGCCGGCCAAGCAGTCAACCTGGACAGTTGATGGCCAGGAATCTGCATTGATTCATTAAAATGAAGCCCTGTCATTACAATCAGCAGAATCTTCATGTTCCCACCCTCTCCAGGTTCTTCACACGCCACAGAGCTTCCCCACACTCTTCCTGACTTACCCCTAACCACAAAACCTTGCTTATAACTGTCCTCAGCAGAATAATATCCTCAGGGAAAACACAAACTGAGATTACACAGAAAGCTGGGAAGGTGGGGGAAGGACTAAGGAGGTGTGGGGGGCGGGGGGGTGGTTGTGAACAGAATTGATAATGTTCCCCAAGGGGATTTGAACCTATTGTTTTGATACAGAGACTGTTTTTTTTCAGGGTACATTGAATATTAATCATGTGTTACACATTCACTGTGGAAAACTGGAACTGCAAATTAATCCCTTGCAATGACAAATATTTAGAAAAGTAACAACATTCCTTCAATAAATTTGATATTAGGTATATTCACAGCCCTGCAAAACATTTGGAAGTCAGTTGAGTCTATCAACCTAGGGCGAGTTGTCATTCAGTAAAGGCTTGTTGTGATGAGGAGTCACTTGTTCAAGGCACCTCTGTGCATTTTGTTTTCTCCCCAACAGAATATAACAACTAGAAAGTCAGCAAAGCTTTCTGAGAACAACTTCCTTAGTAGTGTGACTGAAGGGGGAAATGGTTACCATGGCAGCCTGACCAGTTTGGGTAAGTTCCAATGGTGCGGAATGGATTTGATGGAACGGGTGGAAGGCAGTGATATTTAGAGGGCAAAATTCCTTCTGTTTGAAAATGTCATTAGGAGTAAAGTCAGTGCAAGATCACCCTGTTTGTATTTTGTTGCTAAAAATATCAGCAGAAGGAATGTGGCTCCTTTCAGGCAGATGCGTCAGTGCAGAAACTGGTTCCACTCAACAAAGTGAGAAAGTGCCATTTTTTTAAAATCGAATTCCACAATTTCTTGATAATTAAGCAATTAATTTGTGCTGTAGATTGTGGACTGCAGGCAGTATCTTTCTATCTGTGTCTAGAATATGTGTTTTTAAAAAAAATAGGCCTTGTTAGAATAACAAAGACGTGTTATTCCTAATGTGGAAAACTCATTACAATGCAAAATAAATTCCTCTTCTCCCCTCCACACCCTTTTTTTGGTTGCTTTTTGTGCCTGGGAATACCTTGTAATGATTTATGTACTTGGACACATAAATCACTTTATTCCTCCACAGCTCCTAGTTTTTCATCATTAAGAAAATATTCTAATTACAATTCCAAAGTGGATGACCTCACTATCTCACACTGAGCTGTGTCTGCCATAGTTTTGCTCTCTCAGTTAATCTAGAAATGGCCCTTTTCAACATCCAGCTCCCAGCTACACCATTTACTGTGGCTCTTCATCTGCAAGCCCTGATATACAACTCTGTATTTCTTCATCCAAGTCATTACTATATATGGTGAAAAACTGAGGCCCCTGTACAGATTCTGGGGAACACCACATGTGTCACAACACACAATCAAAGAACAGTCCCATAATCCATACTCTCATTTCCTACCTCCTAACCAATCGCTAATCAAAGTGATAAGGTTACTTCCAATTCCATGTGCTTTAATTTTTGATAATCTCTTGCCTGGAACCTTACCAAATTCCTTCTGAAAGTGCATACAGACAAATCACTCTCCTATCCACCGTACTCATGGCCTCTTAAAAATACTCAACTGGATTAAACAGTATGATTTACCTTTCTCAAATCCATGCTCTCTTTCATCAGCTTATAATTGTCTGTCCCTGACGATAGATTCCAGTAACTTCCTCACTGATGTTAAACTGTCTGTCCCGCAGTTATCTGATTTCTCTTCCCTCGCCCGCCCCCACCTTCTTACATAATGAAGTGATATTTGCAAATTTGTTTCACGCTAGAGCAGAGAACAAGGCCCTTGTGGCTTGTTCTTTGTGCCTTTGAGGGAGAATTGTAGACTATTTGGGAACACTAGGCCTAACTAGCTTGTCCCTTTTTCAGAGATCACAAGGTAGTTTTGGATAAGGAAGGCCATTCAGCCGATCTGAATTCATTCATCTATTCAAATGCCCTCCTATTGCATTATCCAATTATAGTATTTACTCCTCTCTATCTGAAAGTCTGTTTCATATTTTGATCACTCTTTTGGGAAGAGTGAATGATAGCAGTTCGAAAATGAATTTTTACTGTTTCAATGCTATGTCCCCTGTCCTACTCTAACCATTTAATTTAAAGGTCGACCCACTGACCCACCATTTCCTTCCATCAGCTTTATTTAAAAATGTAAAATTGTTTTGTGCATATTCCAGAGAAGATAAGCGGCAGATATGTTTGGGACATGGTGGGCAAAGACTTGCTGTGTTTTGGAGGTCTTTTGGAAAATGAATCTAATGAACCCTTTGAGATCTGAATAATTTTTCCAGTTTTCGTAATGCAGAAATTTCAGATACCAATTCAGCATAATAAGATGAATTGGTGTCCTGTAACATTAATAAACAGAGTTATATTTGATACCAAACTGCTGGCATTGCTCAAAGGGTTAGCTATGTTAGGTTCTGATGTTACTATGATGGTCATCTTCTCAGTGCAACGTTTCTGTGTGCAGCTAGTGAGTCTCATTCAGGCGGAGCAGACACAAGCAAGAAACCCATAAAATCAAGAAGGAAAAGACAAGTGACAACGAAGGAAGATAGACTGCCAGTTGGTATTCTTTATAACATCCCTTAAATACCGCACAATGCTGACACCCGCTTCTGAGAAACACTTGCTCTTGATTTTATTTCCCTTCATTTCAATTTGTGTAATAAGATGTACGAAAATGATATGTTGCGGAGTGACACACAAAGAGGTCCTAAACTAGGCCATGTCACAAACTGAAGCCCCTCCTTTTCCTTAATATCCTCATCTAACAAAAATCTGTCAATCTCAGTCTTACAACTTAAGTTGGACCGAGGTATTTGGAAGAGTGAGTTCCAGATTTCTACTACCCTTTGTGTGAAAGTGTTTTCTGTTTTTGCTCTGTATGAACCTGGCTCTAATTTTAAGATTGTCACCCTTTGTTCTGTGTTTCTCCACCAGAGGAAATAGTAGTTCTTCTTCACCCTATCAAATTCTTTCATAATTTCCAATCTTCTAAACTCAAAGGGATACAAGTCAAGTTAATTTAATCCTGTTAGTTCTGGGATCACTGAAGCTGAATCTGCACTGTACCCTTCCAAGATCAATGTGTCCTAAGGTGCCCTGAACTGAATACAGCACTCCAGATGGTGTCTGACCGATGCGATACAGAACTGAAGACTACTTCCTCCCTTTGAATTCCAATCCTCTTGGGATAAAGTCTTCAGTCCCATATTTTTCCATCAAAGTCCTCACTGCAGTAATCTATCTGCAGCAGGTTTCCATCCATACCTGTTACATTCACCAATGCACCATGTGATACCGTGGGGTTATAATAATATTAATGGTTGAACTGGTAGAAGGAGGAGAGAATAAAGGGCAAGGAAGTTTTCAACAAGCAGCTATCTCAGATTGTAATGAATCATAGAAGCAACAGCTAAACGATAAACAACTTACATTTATAAAATGTTTTTAATGTAGTAAAACGTTTTCAAGGTACTTAACAGGAGCACAATCAGTCAAAAAAAATTGACACTTTCTGGATTTCATTGGTGCAGTGGATGAGCACAGTCTTTTCATTGAATTCAGCACAGGGTACTGGGATGAAACCCTCTACCACTTTTCGGTCATTCAGATCCGATTTCAGATAAACCCAATGGCTGTATTCATATTTCATGAGCCTACCTCATTTTCACTGCATGCTGGCTTGGTGAAAGAGATGGAGGAATTGAAACAGCTGTCTGAACTCTCATTGTCTCCCAACCTCCTCCTGTACACTCACCTTTCTGTTTCCTATCTGATCTGCCACAGAGATAAAAATTAAAACTAAAAAAAAATTTTCAAAAAAGAAAAAAATGCAAGATAAATGCCATTTTTCTTTTATACTTTTCCTGTCAAACTTTTCTCTGCAGAACAACAGCAGCTGACTGAGTCTGTAATATAATAACTGCTGCAGGAGAGGGGTTTTAACAAGGCAGTGGCAGTAGTTAGTTGAAGCACTTGCTAGTTTGAGTCTCTAACTCTGAAGCTATTCAAAGTACAATATTAGATGGCTCAATTGAAACAGAATTAGAGTCTGTTTTATGTAATAAATAAGGTAACCAGTAAAATGAACTCCTAATAGCCAGGAGTCCACCGCACAATACTCTCCTAAAATGGCAGTCTGACTTGGAGAGACGAGTTGTGCCACCTACAATTCTTGACTTGTATGCTGCTGACAATTGAGCCTAGAAATTGGTCCCCCTCCTGGCACTGTTCAAACTATTAAGGCCCTAATATGGTGGGCAGGAAGAATACACACATTTCCAATTTTTTTTATTCATTCAGGGGATGTGGGCATCGTAGGCTAAGCCAGTATTTATTGCCTATCCCTAATTACCCTTGAGAAGGTGATGGTGAGCTACCTTCTGCTCAGTTCATAGCACCCTCGCCTTTGAATCAGAGGGTTGTGGGTTCATGTCCCACTCCCGGAAACCAAGAACTGTGATTGTACTCGAAAGAGTTGCAATCTGTGACTGTTGATAACTCGAAAGAGTTTGAACTGATGCTGTCCATGTGGTGTGGGCAGTTAGGGATGAAGTTCCAGGATTTTGACCCAGCGACGGTGAAGGAACAGTGATATATTTCCAAGTCAGGATGATGAGTGGCTTGGAGGTGAACTTCCAGGTGGTCATGTCCCCATGTGTCTGCTGCCCTTGTCCTTCTAGATGGTAGTGATCGTGGATTTGGAAGGTGCTGCCTAAGGAGCGTTGGTGAGTTCCTGCAGTGCATCTTGTAGATGGTACACACTGCTGCCACTGTCCACGATGGTGGAGAGAGTGGATGTTTATGGCTGCTTTGTCCTGGATGGTATCAAGCTTCTTGAATGTTGTTGGAACTGCACTCATCCAGGCAAGTGGAGAATATTCTATCACACTCCTGACTTGTGCCTTGGAGATGGCACACAGGCTTTGGGGGGTCAGGAGGTGAGTTACTTGCCACTGGATTCCTAACCTTTGACCTGCTCTCATAACCACAGTATTTGTATGGCTAGCCCAGTTCAGCTCCTGATCAATGGTAACCCCCAGGATGTTGATAGTGGGGGATTCAGCGATGGCAATTCCATTGAATGTCAAGGGACGATGGTTAGATTCTCTCTTGCTGGAGATGGTCATTGCCTGGCATTTGTGTGGCGTGAATGTTACTTGCCACTTGTCAGCCCAAGCCTGGATATTGTTTTTGCACCATATCGTCCCATTCCACCTCATTCATTATGCGTTTGAACATGGACTGCTTCAGTATCTGAGGAGCCGCAAATGGTGCTGAACATTGTGCAATCATCAGCTGCAAAAGCAGCTTAGCTAGTCCCAGTCACCCATGCCTACCCCTTAGCCCTGCAAATTTTTTCTCTTCAAGTACTTTTCCAATTCCTTCTGGAAGCCGACTAAATCTACTTCCACCATCCTTTTAGGCAGTACATTCCTAATTCTAACCACTTGTTGCATAAAACAGTTTTTCCTCATGTTGCCTTTGATTCTTTTGCCAATCATTTTAAATCTGTGTCCTTTGGTTCTTGACCCTTCTGCCAATGGGAACAGTATCTCTCCAACTACTCTGTCAAGATTCCTCAGAATTTTGAACACCTCTATCAAATTTTCTCTCAACATTCTCTAAGGAGAACAGCCCCACATTCTATCAATCTATTCACGTAACTGAAGTTCCTCATCTCTGGAACCATTCTCATAAATTTTCTCTGCATCATCACTAAAGCCTTCACATCCTTCCTAAAATGCAGTGCCCAGAATTTGACACAGCACTTGAGGTGAGGCTGACCATTGTTTTATAAAGGTTCACCATAACTTTCTTGCTTTTGTACTCTACAGGCGGAATCATCCCAGATTTGCACTAAGCAGGAGGGAAAAGAATGTTTTACCCCACTGGCCGCAATGGCGGGTTTTTGCACTATATCGTCCCATTCCGCCTCATTCATTATGCATTCCCGGGAAACACACCGGCTCACTGGCGGTGTATCCTCTGATTCACCCACCCCGCTGTCATCTCAGGCCTTCAGTAAATCGGACGCCATATTTAAAGGCCGCCCCTGCACAGAGCTAGCACTCTTCAAGGGATAGGAATCTGCTGGGAACTGATGGCTGCCAAAGGGAGGAAACATGCTGCCCCAAATTCAGCGATGCCTCCGTCGAGCACCTACTGGGCACAGTGGAGGCCCGCCTTGATGTCCTCTACCCCCACTCTGGGCGAAGGCCAGCAAGCAAGGTAACCAATCCTGCAAGGTAGGCATGGCAACGGTGGTCAGCACCAACGTCCTGCAAAAGAGGTCGGCCATTCAGTGCAGGAAGAGAATGAATGATCTCCATTCCGCCAGGATAAGTCACTCTTCTCATCACTCCCAGCTCACACACTCACAAACCCATCACACTTCCACAGTGATCTCATTCACTGCCAGTTCAAGGGACATTACCATTCACTCTCTCACACATACCTTCATCTGTCTGTGGATCATGTCTTCATCCTGTCGATGGCACCACTCATCCGCCCATGCATGCCAGGCATCCTTATTATCTAGCCTAGCAGGCATCCTGCTTTCACTTTCTCCATCTCTATTCATGCAGGACAAGCTGGCACACAACAAAAGGGAGAGGTCACAGACTGGTGGAGGAATGCCCCACACCAAGGTCCTCACAGACTTTGAAAATAGAGTCATCCAGTTGGCCGACGACGATCTGGACTTTTCCTGTGCTGACGGTGAGATTGGTGGTGCTCAGCAAGTGAGGACCCAGCAGTGCAACATTTGTCAGACAACCATGCTGTGAGTCACTTCCCCTGTACCGCAGTCCATGCTATGCACTAATTATCTCGCCTTGCTTTTGCAGGCACATCTTGGAAACAGCTGAGGGGGACCACGACCCAGGTCCTCGAGTCAAGCCCCGAAGAAACCTCAGAAGAAGAATCCGATGACACCCTCAATGAGGAGCAGTGCTCACCCACATCCTCCACCAGGGCGGAGACACACACCTCAGTGGGACCTAGCTTTAGCAAAGCCTCGGGGTCACAATCTGGTGAGCACATCGCGCTGTCTGTTCCACAGCAGGCGGCGGCAGATAGTTCCCAGGTTTCCAGCATTCGAGAATAGCTGGAAGCCAGAAATCTGCTGAGTCTATGTTAGGTGAGGCGCCCCTGAGCTTATCATACCTCGGTTGCTGGAGCTGCAAAGGCAAGCTCAGGAACATCAGGAAGGGATGTCTGCTGCACTCCTCCGATTGCAAGGCACGACGGAGGAGTCTGCCTGCCTTCAGTCTGAGGTGATAGCGCCGGCATGCCAATGTACCAAGGTCAACACTGGTATGATGGTGGCAGCCATAGAGACCTTGGTCCAGGACATTGGTCTTGCACTGCTGCACAGGCTGAACTCCACCGCTGACGCCATAGTTGGCCTCCAACAGTGTCCATGCAAGAGGGACGCAGGACAGCACGATCTCACTCCAGCTACCCCTTCTCCTCAAGGAGTTAGCCAGGGGCCCTTAGGCACCCTTAGGGAGGAGGATCAGCAGGTACACACCCTGGGACCCAGGTGACTCCGCAAGTGTCCGGCCCATCCAAATCCCCTCTTCCTGTGACTCCAGCAGCTCCAGCTCCACAGGCCATGGAGGGTGGCACAGCCACACAGCAGGACTCCAAAAGCAGGCCGGGGCTCCTCCAGGTCTCGGCCCTCCAGAGGATGCCCATCAAGGTCATCATGGACAGGATGTAGCAGTCAGCAGGCTGTCTCCACCTCTGCTGTGGGTGTTGGGGAAGCTCCAAGGCATAGCGGCAGGGTTAAGAAGCTGTAGTTGCACAGCATGGGCCCAGGTGTTAATCACTTGTACATAATGTTCACTATTGTAAATAAACTTACAAGACTGACTCTATGCCAATGGCTCCTTGTTCTGGTTAGCATTATTCATGTCACTCAAATGTGAAACCTTGGTCCCTGCACAAGATAAAGGCAGGTGTCTCAGTCCAGGGCCTCTCCCCTGCGCTTTGTGCAACCTTCCCAGCACACTGTTGGTGTGCCTTCACTGTCATTGGTCACATCGTCATGTCTGCACCCCGATGGGGCTTATCATTGCTGCCAGAATGTCCTGGGCTGGCAGCACAGAGTTCTGTCATTCTCCCTGTGTGCTCCCAGCACCTTCGAGGCATGGCTGGCCCCCCATTTCATCAGCATCTGTGTCTGGTGACAGCATGGTCCTGAAGGGTTCAGCTCATGCCATAGGATCAGGAGAAGTTAAAGTTTACATGCTGAATCTACATAATATGACACTGTTTACAGAGCACAAACAATCTGGCATTGGCCAAACAGGAGTCAGGCATTCAAATAAGCTATGTGAGAATCTATGGAGTGTCCCCACTGCATGTTGTCATCGTCCTCCTGGAATGTAGGGACTGTGGGCATCCGCTGTGTCCCCATGACAGGAGCCTTATCACAGGGGATAATGTGCGCTGCCACCAGCCAGACAGGAGCCAAGCGTTCACAGATGCAATATGAGGATCACGGTGCCTCCTCACTGCATGTCATCATCATCCTCCACAAATCCAGCAGCTATGAGGGCCTTCCCAGTGCGCCTACCTCATTTGGCTAGTGCGATGGCCTCATCACCGTCATCCTCCTCACTCTCATAAAAACAAAAAGCTAAAAGCTACTGCGGATGCTGGAAATCCAAAACAAAAACTCGAAACGTTAACTGATTTCTTCTCCGCCGATGCTGCCAGACTTGCTGAGTTTTTCCAGGTAATTCTGTTTTTGCTCCTCACTCTCATCTCTGTCAACATCCTCCTCATCGGAGGAGACTTGCAGCTCCTCCATCTACTCCTCAGCCAGTTCATCTCCCTGTTGCAGTGCCAGGTTGTGAAGGGTGCAGCAGGCAATGCCAATGCGTGACACCCTCTGTGGACTGTATTGCAGGGTTCCACCAGACCGGTCCAGGCATTGGAACCTCATTTTCAACATTGCAGTGGTTTTGCTCCACCAAGGTGCGAGTTGCAGAATGAGCCTCGTTGTACATTCTCTCAGCTGCACTCTGAGGCTGCCACACAGCCATCATCAGCCATGTCCTTTGCGAGTAGCCCTTGTCCCTGAGGAGCCAACCCTGCAGCCTCTCTGGACCCTGGAAGACGTAAGGGATCTGTGACCTATTGAGAATGTAGGTGTCGTGGACGGTCCCTGGGAACCGTGCGCAGACCTGCAGGATAAGTTTGTGGTGGTCGCACACCAGCTGCACATTCAGCGAGTGGAAGCCCTTGTGGTTGGCGTAGTTGACTGGTTATTACCATGGAGATCTGAGTGTAGTCGATGGCACTCTGCACCTGTGGGAAACCTGAGATCTGGGCAAATCCCAGCGCTCTTGCATCCTGGCTTTCCTGATCCCAGGTGAAATGGACAAAGTTGTGTGCCTTTGCAAATATGGCGTCTTGGATGCATTTGTGTGTGGAGGCTTGCGATATCCCACAGAGGTCACCTGTGGAGCCCTGAAAGGAGCCACTGGCGTAAAAATTGAGCACTGCAGTCACTTTCACGGCCACTGGCAGTGGATGCCCTCCATGTCCCTGTGGCGCCAAATCCTGCAGGAGGTGGCAGATGTGACCGACCAGTTCCTTGAACATGCACAGTCTTCTGCGACACTGGTTCTTGGTCATCTGCAGGAATGCGAAGCACCGTCTGTAGACCTGGGGTCTAGCTAGGCGCCAACCAGTGGCAGGAGCTCCAGCTGCCCCTTCTTCCAGAGGGTGTTACTCATCCCTCTGTCTAGCTAGGCGCTTCTGTCGCTCCCTTCTCTTTCGTCTTCACTCTCTGTAAGCCATGAGGCATACAGCTAGTTCACCAGGCTCCATGCTCCTGGTGTACTCCTCCTGCAGGATGAAAGAGAGAGATGCATGGGTGTACTAAGAACCTCTCTTAGTTAAGTCTGAAGGCCCCTTAATGCATCCCAGAGAGTGCTGACCACCACTTAGATGGCCAGAGTTTAGTGCGCTGCATAGCTGCCCGACCCCACCCACCTCTGCCCCACTCCACCTGACCGATTGGCGGCAGCTTTGCCCATTGGACTGCATGCTGTGCTCTTAGCTCAGGTACCTGCACTGCAAGGCTGCCCTGTTAGCCTGAACCATGGGGAATACTGATTCAAACCCGAATGATGATCTTGCAAGGGGTTGGTACAACGTGCCCAGTCGTCCAATTGTTCTGCAGTCCAGTAAAACGCTTTGTAGTCTGAGCCCGAGATGGGGCATTTGGTGGCACTTTCATGCCTCTGCATTGCTTGAGCGGGCAGATAAGCAAGAGCCCAATTCCAAGAATGTCAACGTGGCTGTGCCTGCACTGTCTCAGCTGCTCAGCTGCGGAGGAAAGGTCACTTTATAGCAGGTTTCCCTAATGCGTGGCCGCTTCTCTCCACCACCCACCCACCCCTTGCATATGCTTGTGCACCACCATCAGACTGGGCTGCCTTGCCCCCCCAACTCACCTCAGACACAATGCAGCCCTTGCACCCCCCGCAACTCACCCCAACTACAGTGCAGCTCTTGCCCCAGCACCGCGCTGTCAGCCAGCTGGGAAATAGCGATTTGTCTGTGCCCTCGCCTGAACATGTGGCGCCTCAACCTTGAAGTCGAACAGGCAACCCTCAGGAGCGCTGTGCAACGTTAGTGTGCACTCACCTCTGAGTTCCCCTTGAAGTTCAGCTCACCAGGTGCACACCTTTTAAATGCTGTTGTGAAGCACGTCAGACATGCTTGGATGATCCTGCGTGGGGGGTGATTTCGGCTAGCAGGGCTTATAATGATCTGTAGATGTATTAAAATGACGTTCCTGATGTCGGGCAGCAGGAAACATGGTCCGCTATTGACAGGTGGAGCGGACGATCGCAAACTGGTTTCAAGACGTTGTGAAGCCGATTTTTGGCCTTCCCGCCACATTGTCCGCTCATGCCCACCATGACGCCCAACAGCAACGGGGATGGAAAATTCGGGCCTATGGCTCTATTTATAAAACCCAAGAGCCCCTACTGTGTGTTTGTAACCACTTTCTCAACTTGCCCTGCTACCTTTAACAATTTGTTCACATATTCCCCCACCCCCGTCCCCCAGGTCGCTCTGTTCCTGCCACCCCTTTAGAACTGTGCCCTTTAGTTTAGTACAACGCACTTCTCTATCCACCTCACAGTTCACTATGCTTCCAAGTTTTGTGTCATCTGCAAATTTTGAAATTGTGCCCTATACACCCAAATCTAGGTCATTAATATATTTCAAAAAAAGGAGTGATCCGAGTATCAACCCCCGGAGAACACCACATTATACCTCCCACGAGTCTGAGAAACAACCATTCACCACTACTCTCTGCTTCCTGTAACTCAGCAAACTTCACATCCATGCTGCTACTGCCCCTTTTATTCCATAGGTTTCAACTTTTCTAGCAAGCCTTTTATGTGGCACTTTATCAAATGTCTTTTGGAAGTTCATACTGACCATCCTTAAACTTGTTTTTTACCTCATCAAAAAACTCAATCAAGTAAACATTTGCCTTTAACAAATCCATTCTGAATTTCCTTAATTAGTCTATACATCTATGTGTCCCAGATTCTAAAAGATTTTCCATCACCGAGGTTAATGTGACTGGCCTGTAGTTTCTGGGTTTATCCTTACAACCTTTTGGAACAAGGGTTATGGGGAGCAGACAGCAAAGTGGAGTTGAGAGCACAACCAGATCAGCCATGATCTTATTGAATGGTGGAGCAGGCTCAAAGGGCTGAATGGCCTACTTCTGCTCCCAAGTCCTTTGTTGCTGTTTGTTCCTATGGGTGTAACATTTTCAATTCTCCAGTCCTCTGGCACCATCCGTGTAACCAAGGAGGATTGGAACATTATGGCAAGAACCTCTACATTTTCCACCCTTACTTCCCTCAGCATCTTTGGATGCATCCCATTCAGTCCCGGTGACTTTAGGTACAGCCAGCCTTTCTAATATCACCTCTTTAGCAATTTTTAGTGCATCAACTATCTTAACTACCTCCTCTTTCATTATGACTTCGGCAGCATCTTCTTCCTTTATAAAGCCAATGCAAAGTATTTTGTATCTCAACCTTGCCCTTTGTCTCCATGCGAACGTTTCCTTTTTGATCCCCAATTGGCCTCAATCTTTCTATTACTACACTTTTACTATTTTTATGCTGATAATTGACTTTTGGATTCCCTTTCATGTTAGCTGCCTACCTCTTTTCATACTCTCTCTTTGCCCCTCATATTCTTTTTTTCACTTCCCATGTGAACTTTCTAACTTCAGCCTGGTTTTCAACCTGACATCTATAATGCACAAACTTTTACTGCTTAATGTTACTCTCTCTTTCCAGCAAGCTGTGGCTTTGGTTGCCTCTAATCAAAAACTAAGGCAGACAAAGCAGCAAAAACTAGTAGTAGGCCAGAGGATTGAGAATTTTTTAGGAACCAGCAGCGGATGACTAAAAAGCTAATAAAGAGGGAGAAAATTGATTATGAAAGTAAATTGGCAAGAAATTTAATAACAAACAGCAAGAGCTTCTACGAGTATATAAAAAGAGAGTAGCTAAAGTGAACGTGGGACCCTTGGAGGATGCGACTGGAAAATTGATAATGGCAGATAATTTAAACCAATATTTTGCTTCGGTCTTCACAGTGGAGGACACTATAAACATTCCAAAGTTATCTGATAAGCAAGTAGTTAATGGAAGGAAAGATCTTGTAACAGTCTCTGTCACGAGGGACAAAGTATTTGAGAAACTAATGGGACTAAAGGTAGACAAGTTGCCAGGACTTGATGGCCTCCCAAGGATCTTAACGGAAGTGGCTGCAGAGATAGTGGAGGCATTGGTCGAAATATTCCAGAACTCACTGAATTTCGGGAGGGTCCCAGTGGTTTGGAAACCGCTAATGTGATGCCCCTGTTCATGAAGGGAGTGAGACAAAAAGCAGGAAACTATAGGTCAGTCAGCCTAACATCTGTCGTTGGGAAAATGCTAGAGTCCGTTATTAAGGAAGAAATAGCAGGACATTTAGAAAAGCTTAACGCAATCAAACAGAGTCAACATGGTTTTGTGAAAGGGAAATCATGTTTGACAAAATTGCTAGAGTTCTTTGAGGATATAACAAGCAGAGTTGATAAAGGGGAACCGGTAGATGCAGTGTATTTGGATTTCCAGAAGGCATTCCATAAGGTGCCACATAAAAGGTTATTGCACAAGATAAGAGTTCACGGTATTGGGGGTAATGTATTACCATGGATTGAGGATTTGTTAACGCACAAAAGACAGAGTCAGGGTTAATGGGTCTTTTTCAGGTTGGAAAGACATAACTAGTGGAGTGCCACAAGGATCAGTCCTAGGGCCTCAGTTATTTACTATCTATATTAATGACTTGGAGGAGGGGGCAGAATGTAATGTATCCAAATTTGCTAATGATATAAAAATAGGTGGGAGGGCATGTTGTGATGAGGACATATGGAATCTGCAAGGGGATATAGACAGGTTGAGTGAGTGGGCAAAAACTTGACAGATGGAGTTTAGTGTAGGAAAGTGTGAGATCATGCACTTTGGTAGGAAGAATCAAAAGGCAGACTATTATTTAAATGGAGAGAAACTCCAAAAAAGTGCAGCACAGAGGGATCTGGGTGTTCTTGTGCATGAAATACCAAAGGTTAGAATGCAGGTGCAGCAAGTAATTAAGAAGGCAAATGGAATTTTGGCCCGTATTGCTAGGGGGTTGGAGTTTAAAAATAGGGATGTCTTGTTACAACTGTACAGGGTGTTGCTGAGGCCGCACCTGGAGTACTGTGTACAGTTTTGTATTTAAGAAAGGATATGCTGGAATTGGAGGCAGTTCAAAAGAGATTCACTAGGCTGATTCCTGGGATGAAGGGGTTGACTTATCAAGAACAACTAAACAGGTTAGGCCTTTATTCATTAGAGTTTAGAAGAATGAGGGGTGATCTTATTGAAACTTACAAAATTCTGAGGGCTTGATAGGGTAGAGGTTGAGAAGATGTTTCCACTAGTGGGTGAATCTTGAACTAGGGGACAAAGTTACAGAATAAGGGGACACTCATTTAAAATGAGATCTCTCTGGGGGTAGTGAATGTCTGGAATTCTCTACCTCAGAGAGTTGTGTAGAAAAGATCACTGAAAGTATTTAAAGAGGTAGATAGATTTTTGAAATATCGGGGAGTTGAGGGCTGTGAGGAGCTGGCACGAAAGAGGAGTTGAGGCCTGGGGCGAATCAGCCATGATCTTATTGAATGGCGGGGCAGGCTTTAGGAACCGAATGACCTACTCCTGCTTCTATTTCATATGTTCTTATGTACTTTCCCCTTGATGGGAATGCACCCTGACTCTTTAAAGGCAGTCCATTGTTCGATTACAGTTTTGCCTGCCAATCTTTGATTCCAATTTACCCAGGACACATCCGTTCTCACGCCAGTGAAATTGACCCTCCTCCAATTAAGTATCTTTTTACTCTAGATTGCTCCTTGACCTTTTCCATAGCTAATCTAAATCTTATGATACTGTGATCATTGTTCCCTGAATGTTTCCTTTCTGACACTAGACCCACCTCCTTCCCCAGAACCAGATCCAGCAATGTCTCTTTCCTTGTTGGGCTGGTAACGTAATGATCAAAAATAATCTCCTGAATACACTTTAGA
Source organism: Cetorhinus maximus (assembly GCF_964194155.1). NCBI lineage: Eukaryota > Metazoa > Chordata > Chondrichthyes > Lamniformes > Cetorhinidae > Cetorhinus > Cetorhinus maximus. The sequence continues at coordinate 25,849,748 of NC_135892.1, read as the reverse complement.
AACTCTTCCCCCTCTCTGCCCTTTACACTATTACTATCCCAGTTTATATTAGGATAATTGAGTCCCCCATTATTACTACTCTATAGTTTTAGCCCCTGAAATTTTCTTGCTAATTTGCACCTCTGTGTTTCCCACTAGTTGGTGGCCTAAAGAATACACCCTGTAGTGTAATGGCATCTCTGTTGTTTCTTAGCTCTAACCAAACAGACTTTGTTCTTGACCACTCCAGGGAACCTTGCCTCCTGCACTCTCTCTCCAGCTATGCATTCATCTGTTCTATCCTCCTATTCCTACATCCACAATCGCGCGGCTCCGGGAGAAATTTGAGGTCCTGCTTAGGATCATGTCCCTCTTTCACCCTATGTCGTTGGTACCGATCTGGAGCACGAACTCTGACTGTTCACCCTTCCCCCTCAGAATATTCTGAAGCCACTCCCAAGGTACTAGGGAGGCAGTATAGCATCTTGGAATCAGTTCGACGGGCACAAAAAATTCTGTAGTTAGGGGATATTCTATCACTATTGCTTTCCCGATTTTCCTCTTGTCCTCATATACAACCAAACCACTCATGGTGTTACAGACTTTGCTCTGGCCTCACTACCCAGAGGAATCGATACCCTCACAAGCCTTTAAAATTGAATATAGTTGGAGTGCGCAATGCACTCCGGGGACTCTTGCACTACCTGCCTGGACCTCCTGGACTGCCTGGTGGTCACCCACTCTCTCTGCCCGCACACTCTTAAGCTACAGGGTGACCACTTCTAGAAATGTGCTGTCCGCATAGCTCTCAGCCTCATGGGTGCACTGCAGTGATTGCCAGCTACTCCTCAAGCTCTGAAACTGGAGTTCAAGCTCCTCCAACTAACAACATCTGCTGCACATATAGTTGCCCAAGAGGAAAGGAGTGTTCTAGAGTTTCCACATAGCACAGGATGTGCATTCCATGGGATTGAGATGCCCTACCATGCCTCTATTTATTAGACAATTAACTAACTTAACAGAAATAACACCTAAAAGAAAAACACCAGCTTCTGTACGTAAAAAAAAATAAAAAGCAGCACCTCGTTTCCCCTCTGAACCAAATTCCCACTTGTACCAAATTCCTGACTTTAGCATTTTGTGAATTCTGTACTCAGTTCTGTGGTCACTCTGTGTAGTATAAAATACTGTTTGCTTATATAGAGCTGATGTCTTACTCAAGTTACAACTGCTAACTCAACTTCCTGCTCACAATAATCAACATCTATTCAGGCAACCATTTTCAGCTGATTGACGGTTAGCTGGCCCTGACAGGCAGTTTCTGTTAACTAGTAGCTTAACTAGCTTGCAGTTTCTTTTACAGTTTTTCAAACTCTAAATCAAATTCTCAATGTTAAACTAAATTTCAGCTTGAGAAACAACAGGAAATTCACACTTGCACCAAATTCCTAACTTTAGCGCTCTATTAACACTGCCCTCACTATGATCACTCTGTGGTAGCAAATGCTTTTTACTTATATAGAGTTTATGACTCACACCCATTTTACATCCTTACCCACTGTACTATCCTCATTCCTGGCCCAGGCTTCCACAACCTCTGATGCATGCCCCCATACCTGAATCAGGCCATGACCTGACCCATTCCTCAATCTCTCTTGAGTAGATCGTACTGTGGTCCAAGTGTAGGTTGACTACTGTATTTGCTGACTGCGCTTTCGACATTTTCACTGGGATCTGGTGTTGGCCTCAATCATCCACATGCACCCTGAATGCAGTAAGCTTGGCAGCTACTTCTTCCACTGCAGTAGCCTTGAGAGCTCCTCTGCAGCAAGTATTCTGTCTCCAATTCGGCACAATACCCAACAAGAGTTGAGGATCCCACCTCCAGCTTCCAAATTACCCCAGGGTTGGAAATAGGAATGTGGTCATGAGACCATCTCCAGGACAACTGGAAAATATAGTCACCTAATCCTACCTCACCAAAGAGACCGACAGTGGAAAATCTCCTCTAGCCTCGTACTCCTCCAAGAAAAGCTGCACTCATCTAAGTCTAGCCTCTTGCGCATCTCTGGTTTTAATCATTCCACTATTGGTGGCCAAGTCTTTAACCGCCTCGGTAAGCTCTGGAATTCCCTTCCTAAACTTCTCCAGCTCTCTATCCTCCTTTAAGACACTCCTTAAAATCTACCTTTGGGCAGGCTTTGGATCATCTGCCCTAATAAATTCTTATGTAGCTCAGTGCCATATTTTTATGATGGTGCTGTGAAGCACCAAAGGATGTTTTATTATGTTAAAGGCATTATATAAAAGTATACAGATGAAATCTTTACAAGTGTTTCTGAATGCTAACCTTCAGCTGTTTCCATACTACTGCTGAGCCTACTGTTGGTTTACTGTTGGTAAACTCACCTTAACTTCTATTTTATGTTCTTAATTATCTCTTCAGCCACCTCTGTCAAAATTTTGCTCTTTAGGATTGAAAAGAAAATGACTCACCCATGCATTTTTTTGTCCTATAGTCTCTGAAACTCTGTCTCTGTCACCTTACCACCTCCAAACTCAGGCATTGTTACCGTGATTCTTCACTGTCTCTGCATCCATGGTCATCATGTTTGAATGGGGAAGCTTTAGGCCAGCTTTATTAACAAAGTGTGCATGTTGCTGTCTCAATTGCTGCTTAGTTACATCCACGTATACAGCAAAAACCTGCATTTATACAGTGCCTTCAACAAAGAAAAAACATCCCAATACCCTTCACAGAGGTATAACTGATGAAAATGGAGGCTAGCCAAAGAAGGAGATATCAAGGCAAATTATTTGATTTTCAGGAGTGTCTTAAGGACGGAAAGGGAGGTGTTGAACTTTAAGGGGCAAATTCCAGATGTTAGGGTCAAGATGACTGAAGTTACAGCCACCAATGGTGAACTGAAATGGACAGACTGTACAAGAGCCTGGATATTGTGTTCTCATGGCAGGGTTGGGGGTGCGGGCGGTGGGTGAGTAGCAGTTCTGTATAAGGTTACAGAGAAAGGGAGGGGCAAAGCCATGAAGGAATTTAAAGAAAATGATGAGAATTGGGGGCATTGGTGACCAGAAGACAGTGTAGTTGGCAAGGACAGATGTAACAGATGAGCAGACCCTATAACATAGAAAAATTGACCAAAGCAAGTCACAGAAAACAAGAAACAGGTGTTTTCAAGTCAGCAAACTGTGACTAGTGGAGTGCCGCAAAGATCAGTGCTGGGACCTCAACTACTTAGAAGCGATATTAGAAACTTAGAGGAAGAGAAAGAGAGTGATGTATCTAAGTTTGCTGACGATACAATGCTAGGTGGAAATGTAAGCTGTGAGGAAGACACAAAGAGGCTGCAAAGAGATATAGACAGGTTAAGTGAGTGGGCAACAAGGTGGCAGATGGAGTATAATGTGGGAAGTGTGAGGTTGTTCACTTTGGTTATAAGAACAGAAAAGCAGAATATTTTTAAAAGGTGTGGAACTTGTAAATGTTGATGTTCAGAGAGTCTTGGTTGCACTTGTACAAGGAACACAAAAAGTCTGCATGAAAGTACAAGTAATTAGGAAAGCAAATGGCATGTTGGCCTTTATTGCAAGAGTATTGGAGTACAAGAATAAAGAAGTCATGCTACAATCATGTAGGACTTTGGTGAGACCACACCTGGAATAGTGTGTGTAATTTTGGTCTCCATGTTTAAAAAAGGATTTACTTGCATTGGAGGCAGAACAGCGAAGATTCATTAGATTGGCCCTTGGGAGGAGAGGGTTGCCCTGTGATAAAAGGCTGAAAAGATTGGCTCTATATTTTCTGCTGTTTAGAAGAATGGGAGGTGATCTCATTGAAATACTCAAGATAACGAAGGGGTTTGACAGGGTAGACTCTAGGATGTTGTTTCCCTTGCTGGGGAATCTGGAACAAGGGGGCACAGTCTCAGGATAAGGTGTCGATCATTTAGAACAAAGATGGAGAAATTTCTTCAAAGGGTTATGAATCTTTGGAATTCTCTACCCCAGAGAGTTGTGGATGCGCTATAATTGAATATATTTAAGGCTGAGTGGACAGATTTTTGGTCTCTCAGGGATTCGAGGGATATGGGGGAGTAGGCTGGAAAGTAGAATTGAAGCCCAAAATAAGCCATGAATGGTGCAGCAGGTTCGGCAGGCCATATGGTCATCTTGAGCTCTTATTTCTTATAATCATATGTTCAACCCTCGCTAGAGGTTTTGAAGTGGTACATAAAATGGGTTTTGAGAAGCTTTTTCAAGCAGAACATTACAGGGAGCAATGTTCCTTTTAACTTCTGTTTGCTAAACGCAGTCGACTTGTTGCACTGCGTGGTCCCCTTAAAATTGACATGCTTAAGGAACATTGCTTGTGCGTGGCCTATTTGTTCCAATGCACGCACATTCCTGATTGCTGCACAGCGGCTCATCCTTACACTGTTGATGGAACATTGACAGGGAGGGAGTTTGAGATAGTAGGACTCTGTCAACAGCAATATATATGTAGATACAAATTATAGCACCGAAACAAGCCATTCGCCCCAATTAATCGGTATTAGTGATAAAAACAAAAAGCTAAAAGCTACTGCAGATGCTGGAAATCCAAAGCAAAAACAGAATTACCTGGAAAAACTCAGCAGGTCTGGCAGCATCGGTGGAGAAGAAATCAGTCAACGTTTCGAGTCTTCATGACCCTTCGGCAGAACTGAAGCATAGTTAGGAGAAAGATGAAACATAAGCTGGTTTAAGGTGGGGGGGCGGGGGGAGAGAGAGAAGTTGAGGGTGTGGTGATTGTGTATCTCCACAATCACCACATCCTCAACTTCTCTCTCTCCCCCCGCCCCCCCCACCTTAAACCAGCTTATGTTTCATCTTTCTCCTAACTATGCTTCAGTTCTGCCGAAGGGTCATGAAGACTCGAAACGTTGACTGATTTCTTCTCCACCGATGCTGCCAGACCTGCTGAGTTTTTCCAGGTAATTCTGTTTTCGTAATCGGCATTAGTGTTTATGCTCCACATGAACCTCCCTCGTACTTACCTAGCTTGCTCTTAAATACATCTATGTTAGTCTCCTGAACTACTTCAAACCACTTTCTGGTAAAAGAAGTTTCTCCTGACTTCCTTATTGGATTTGTTAGTGACTATCTCATATTTATGACCCCCGATTTGATTCTCTACAAGTGGAAACATTTTCTTTATGTCTACCCTATCAAACCCCTTCAGAATTATAACAACCTGTTTTAGGTCATCACTTAGCCTTCCCTTCAGCTCCAGCCTGTTCAGCCTGATTGTTATAATTTCTCAGCTCTGGTATCATTTCAGGTTGTATAATTTTTTCACATTAACCAAACATGTACTTACTCCCTGAAATAGGAGCATATTCAGCACTGAAATACAGTGCACACAGTTTATGAATCATGGTCAGCAAAAGGCACATTACTCAAGGTTATTAATAGACATTTTCTTATTGTGTCAGAATAGGTTTTATACACAGATAATTTATCATCAAGCTGAATGCTGATCACTATTGGGAGTGGCATTTGTATCGGCAAAAAAAATCCCACAATCTTCCTTAGCCAACAAGTTAGTAAGCTCTGATGGCAATAAAGGAACCAGTTCCCCAAAACAGCAAATGAGACAATTGATTTTTATGTTACAATACTTTGTTGTAGTGTTGGTTGAGTCAGAACACCAAGAGAACAGTGCATTGGAATCTTTATATCTACCTAAATGAGCAGACCTCTATTTGCTCCTTAGCCGAAAGATGGTACCTCCAACAGCACAACACTCCCTCAGTGAAGCACGGAAGAATTCACCCAGTTTGTGGTCTTGAACTTAGAATATAGCTTGAATATTCTAAAAAGACAGGCTGACACATCATTGTTCCTAGTTCAGTGCTGATTTGACTGGGGCACTTGTTCCTTGATACCAATTTGACTGGGATCCCTGCTTTCTTTGTGTCAACTTTTATAAGGATTCAGGATTTCTTCTGCCTTATTCAGCACAGCCACAGTAGCAGAGGTATGCAGAATCCCTTATAATATAGACAAATATCTGTGAGATTCTCACTAAATAACTTGAGTGAAGTCTAATGCCAATATTATTCTGGAAAACAACCATTTCTTTCACCAGGAGCATGACAGAATGGAAGTAGTGTAGAATGCACAACTTAGATTCAAAGTTTTAAAACCCAGTACTTTTAGTATTATCTTACCTTTCAAACCAATTTTCTGTTTAATACGTCTGTTCCTTTTTTTATTCATTCACGGGATGTGAGCATCACTGGCAAGGCCCATCACTAAATGCCCTAAGAAGAAGGCGGACAGCCAGCTGCAGACTGCGTGATGAAACAATTTCTATAGTAGTGTTAGGTGGGGAATTCAAGGATTTTGTCCCAGTAATGATGAAGGAGTAATAATATATTTCCAAGTCAGTCTGATGTGTGACTTGGAAGTGATGATGTTCCCATGCGTCTACTGCGCTTTTCCTTCTAAGTAGTAGAGATCTCGGATTTGTCAAAGAAGCTGCAGTACATCTTGTGGATGGTGCACACTGGAGCCACATTGCATCAATGGTGAAGGGATTGAATGTTTGAGGTGGTGGATTGAGTGTTAATCAAGTGGGCTGCTTTGTCCAGGATGGTGTTGAGCCTTTTGAGTGTTATTGGAGCTGTGTTCATCAGGGCAAGTGGAGAGTATTCCATTACACTGTGACTGGTGATTTGTAGCTGGTGGACAGGCTTTGGGGAGCCAGGCGGTGAGTCAGTTGCCGCAGAATACCCAGCTCTGACTTGTTCTTGTAACCACAGTGTTACTTGCCACATCAGCCTAACCCTGGACTGCTTCAGTATCTGAGAAATTGAGAATAGTGCTGAACACTGTGCAATCATCAGTGAACATCCTGACTTCTGACCTTATAATGGAGGTAAGGTCATTGATGAAGCAGCTGAAGATGGTTCGACCTAGGAGCTCTTACAGCAATGTAATTGGGCTGTGATGACTGGCCTCCAACAACCACAACCATCTTTCTTTTGGCTAGGTTTAACTCCAGCAAGTAGAGAGTTTTCACTTTCATTAATTTAAATTTTTGCTAGGACTCCTTAGTGCCACACTTGGTCAGGTGCTGCCTTGACATCAAGGGTAATCACTCTCACCCCACCTCACCTCTGGAATTCAACTCACTTGTCCATGTTTCGACCAAGGCTATAATGAAGTCTGGAGCTGAGTGGCCCTGGTGGAACCCAAACTGAGTATTGGTGAGCAGGTTGTTGATGAGTAAGTGCCACTTGATAGCACTATAAGTGACGCCTTCATCATCTTGATGATGTGGGCTGATAAGAGTGAATTGGTTAGATTGGATTTATTCCACTTCTTGTGGACAGGACATACCTGGGCAATTTTTCATTTTGTCAGGTAGATGTTAGTGTTGTAGCTATACTGGAGCAGCTTGGCTAGAAGTGCAGCTAGTCCTGGAACACAAGTCTTCGGCTCTACAGTCCATGTTTGACATGATGTCATGAGACTTCAGGGGGTTTCAGAATTAATGCCTCCCTCCCAACTGTCTACTACTGTCACCACCTTTGGTGGGACTGTCCTGTCAGAGGGACAAGACATATCCAGGGACTGTGTTGGAGCAATCACCTGGCTGATAGTCTTACAGAATTGAAGCTATATCAGTGTATGTGGAACTGTTCTCCCAATTTTGGCACAAAGTTCCGATTACAAAGGATACACAACATAAAAATAGGCATTGGCCTAACCAGTCCATGTCGGTGTTTATGCTCCACCAAGCTTCCTCTCATCTTTCCTCATCTAAATCTACCATCATAACCATCTATTCCCTTCTCCCTCATTTGTTTGTCCAGCTTCCCCTTAAATCTATACTATTCTCTTTAACCATTTCCTGTGGTAGTGAGTTCCACATTTTCACCGCTCTTTGGGTAAAAAAAAAATTCTTCTAAGTTTGTGAGGAGAACTTTGCAGAGTGTACCTTTGTCATGCCTGCATTGATGCCAAATAGTCTATCGAGTTTTATTCTTATTAAACACTTTAATTGTAGCAATTTGATATAATTGAATGGTTTGCTAGGCCATTTAATAAGACAGTTAAGAGTCAACTATGTTGTTGTGATTCTGGAGTCACATATAGGCCAGACGAGGTAAGGACGGCAGATTTCCTTCTTAAGAGGCATTAGTGAACCAGTTGGACTTTTACGACAATCTGATAGTTTCATGATCATCAATACTGTTAGTTAAATAAGCCTGGAATAAAATGCTACTAACTGAATTTAAATTCACACCTCTGGATTACTAGTCCAGTAACATAATCTATATGCTACCATTCCTGTACTTGGAACACGTGGTGCGTGAGTCTTGAATGAACTGCATGGTGGTATTGCTCTCTCTTACTGCAGCTCAATGACAGACAATTACTGAAGGCAGTGGGACCAACTGGCTTGGGGAGAGTCTCAGAGATACAGCAGTTGCTTGATGAAGTAAGTTCCTTCTAGTACTATTTGATCAATGAGAATGCTGAATTGCTCTATATAATAGCACGTGAGTCAGTAACCAGAGGAGACAGATGTAATATAATCAGTGCCAGAGGAGAGATGAGAATTTTTTATGCACCAAGTTGTAATGATCTGGAATGCACTGCCTGAAAGGGTGGTGGAAGCAGATTCAATGGTAACTTTCCAAAAGGAAATGGAAAAGAAAAAAATAGAAGGCTATGGGGAAATTGAACAGATCTTTCAGAGAGCAGCAAAGGCATGCTAAGCCAAATGGCTTCCTCTTGTGCTCTTTGATTCTATATAAAACTACTGAAGGTGTTCTTTTATAACCTCATTACTTCTACCATTTAAAAAAAACATTGTGCTCTCTGCATTTGTGACCTCCTCCAGGGAGCAGATCCAAACTGCAGCAACAATGACGACAGGCCAGCCTTAACTGTGGCCGTGATGAATCAACATCATGAGGTGGTCCCGGTTCTGGTGCAGAAGGGAGCAGACATTAACCAACAGTCAGGGCCGTAAGTAGAAAAAAACAGGCACTCAGTTTTCCAGGGCTCAGTGCATCTGAAGGAGTGGAACTGTTTGGTTTGCGCTTTTACCTTTGGGCAGTGCTACTAGGCTAATTTCCGGGATGAAGGGGTTGTCTTATGAGGAAAGGTTGACCAAGTTGGGCCTATACTCATTGGAATTTCGAAGAATGAGAGGTGATCTTATTGAAACATAAGATTCTGAGGGGACTTGACAGGGTAGATGCTGACAGGATGTTTCCCCTCATGCGGGAATTTAGAACTAGGGAGCACAGTTTGAAAATAAGGAGTCTCGCATTTAAGACAGAGATGGAGAGAAATTTCTTCTCTTATAGGGTCATTTGCAATTCTCTTCCCCAGAGCAGTGGAGGCTGAATTATTGAATATATTCAAGGCTGAGTTAGATTTTTGATTAACGAAGGAGTCAAGAGTTAAGGGGGGACAGGCAGGAAAGCGGAATTAGGGCCACAATCATAAGCCATGATCGTACTGAATGGAAGACAGGCTTGATGGGCTGAATGGCCTATTCCTGCTCCCATTTCTTATGATCTGATCATGAGACAAGTGACATTTACCTGTCATTGAAATATCATGAACTATTGGCATGATGTTGGGTTGCAGCAACAAGTGTGTGGGGAAAGGTCTTCACTGTCATAACTTCTAGCTATTCAGCTTTAAAATGAGGCAGGGACTTTCCTGTAATTTGTGAACCTTACTAGGAAACATTCTCAAGAATTTACAAACAAAACAAAGCTCCATCAATTTTTATTTTAAAAACGCTTGTGCATTTGTTCCAAAGTGTTTAAAACAGTTGGAAAGTATTTTCAATAATGGCAGTTTGCTGTGGCCATGATTTTAACGGGATGGGGTCAATGCATGTGAGGTGGGGGGTGGTGGTGGGGACCAGGGTGAACGACAAGCTCTCATGCCAATGTCCTGGGGAGATCATAGTTCCTGGACCATAATTGTGTAAGATCAGAGCCCCAGGCAAACCAGACAGGAATCACTGCCTGGCCAGTGGACATAAACAGGCATTTCAACTTCAGGATGCCACCCACGGGAAAGGAACAGAAATCTCGATCAGTGGGAAGAGGGTGAGGGATGTTGTTTAGGCAAGAATGGTCAATGTCATCGCTAAATATTTTTCACTTTGCGCAACCTGTTCGTTTGAATGCATGGTACCTTTTGTGTGATCATGTGCATGTACAGCTTACGGGGAACAAGGTTTCCATGTACTCCTGCTCATTCTGGCCCTAGCTACTGTTCCCAGCAGGTTTGGCCTATTGGAAAACCATCACTGCTCCCCTTAGTCAGCTTAAAACAGCAGATTGGCCCTGATAATTTCCTTGGAGCCCAATCTGCATATTTAAACTGGCCTCTGCTGTATTGGGGAAATGGATTAGAGTGCCAGGGAGCGAAAGTTAAAAATTACAGACTGAGCACTATCAAGTGAGGGCGTTCCAGATTTTTGCCACACTGTCAATATAGAATTTACAGCGCAGGAACAGGCCATTCAACCCAACAGGTCTCTTCTGGCGTTTATGCTCCTCTGGCCTCCTGCCACATAATTCACCTGATCCATCTCGGTCTCTTCCTCGACTTCTCTGTCTCCATTTCTGGGGATAGACTATCTACTAATATTCACTACAAACCCACAGACTCCCACAGATACCTTGACTACACTTCCTCAGACCTTGCTTCCCTGTGAGAACTCAATTCTTCTCCAGTTTCTCTGTCTCTGTCGTATCTAATCTGTTGATGCAACAACATTATCAGGTCACAGAGACACTTCACAGAGGGCCAGCCAATCTTTGCAGGAAATGAGACAGTCAAGGAGTAAGGTACCTCAGGCAAATTGATTTTGCTTACGCAAATAGACCAGGCCTTGAGTTGACTATGGTCCCATCCAGTTTCTCATGTCATGTTTTTTGCTACAGTGGTTGCAAACTTGGCAATGTAGCAAGTGCATGCCTAACTTAGGAGAACCATTTACCTGTTGCTGCCTAATCACTAAAAACTCATTAGAATACACTGCTTTGCTGACAGACTTAGTTAAACTTATGCCCCTTTTTTGGTTTCATAGCTCAGTTTGAAGACACTAATCCAATATTTAAAATTTATTTTTATTGTTTTCTTCAAATATAGCCTGAATAACACTGCTCTTCATGAGGCCGCTGAGATGGGAGCTCAAGGAGTGAAATGTGCGGCCGTTTTACTTGGGTAGGTTTCCTTTTTACAATTTATATTAAATAATTTTCCAATGAGTGTTTATGGGGGAAAGAGCAGGACAGTGAGACTAATTGGATAGCTCTTTCAAAGAGCCTGGTTGGCCAGGTGGTCTCTTTTTATGCTGTTAAATTCTGTGACAGTAGGTATAGGGAGTAAATAGTTACAAGTGGTTCATTGGGAAAACAGACATTTAGTACCAAGGGTCTGAAATTATGCTGTTAGATTCTGTGACAGTAGGTATAGGGAGTAAATAGTTACAAGTGGTTCATTGGGAAAACAGACATTTAGTACCAAGGGTCTGAAATTTAATCATTGGGCTGTGCTGTGTATACCCAACTTAGCCAGGGTGACAGAGAGGGTACTAACCTGGGCCTTAGTGTCTTGAAGAAGGGGTGCCGGTAGAAGAGGTGCATTAGCCAGAATTCACTGACGGATTTGCATGAAGAATGGTCATATGGACGAGGCCTGGCAAAGCAACTGGCACCTGGAGAACTGTAGCTCAGCATAAGGCAGTGGACCAGAGAGAGGAAGGTACAAAGTTATTGGTCAGAGGAAGTAGTAGATGCAAGATGATAAAGGCTGGTGAATAAAGTACTGTCTTCAATAAAGATGTACAGTCAAATCAGTCTAATAGTTTTTTCAATTTCTTACAGCTGCAATGCAAGTATAAAGAAGAAAAATGATAAAGCTTTAACAGCATATGATTTGGCTGTCAAGACTGGCAATGACCAACTAACCTTATTGTTTGCTGCAAAAATGGGACAGGGAATGTTAGATAAATTCACCAAGACCAAGCATGTCAGCCTGGATGACTTTTAATGCTCGCTTGAAGGTTTAGACACATTCAGCACCAAAGGTTTGTGAGGTATTCAGTGCAAACGTTTTCAAGAAAGTTTCAATAGAGAAAGCAAGCTCTGACTTTCAGAGAATCAGTGTCCTGCAGCTGTATGTTTCTGGAGGCCGTTGTTGCTTGTTTTGGAACACTCACAATTCTATCCCCACTCTTCAGCCAAAGCCAAAATGAGCTCCTAACCAGTAACTCAGTCCAGATGTTTCATCAAGGAGAGCGAGAGGGAGGAGAGTCCATTTCCCTGTTCTTTATGAAATTGACTGTTGGTCTCGATCTGGTTTTCAAACAAGATATTCAAAAAACAAGCTCATACATGGAATCTTCAGTTACCTTTGATCCAGCAAGTCTTTGATAAGTGTCATGAAAAAATTCTATTGTAAATCCAAGGATTGCACTAATTTTCCATAGAACTCTATAAACATTTTGTAGCAAACAATTTATAATGTAGCCTTAGATGTGCTTATCTTAATCGAATGAAAAATAAAAACCTTTATCTAATTTGTTTCTTTTTTTTTCAGAAGTGTTTTTTCTGAAATAAAGTTATAGTACAACAAAGTGGTTTAATGGAATCCAAGCTCCCTACAAAGTGTCTACATTGGGCTTCTCAGTTACAAGAACCTGAAACACCAAATACACTGCTTCCCAAGAAACCCAAAGTTGACCTCTTGAATGTGGCAAGAGTTTGGTCAGATTTGCATGAAAATTCATTATGAAAATACGGGTTCTCAAGTGGTTCCTTGCTAATTTTACCTTATGTCTTTCCAACACACTGTTGTGGGGCACTTGTGTGCTTTTGTTTCTTTGCCATGTGTGATTTTATTCAAAAGCAGAATACAGTTGTTGACACAAATTTGTCCCTGCAAATTTATTACAAGTCAGTTAAGATGATTGCTTCATATTTTAACTGCTCTGAAAATTTAAAGAATCAGTGGGTCGCACTCTCATATCTGTCAGAAGGTTGTGGGTTCAAGTCCCACTCCAGAGAGTTGAGCACAAAATTTAGGCTGGTACTGCATGCAGTGCAGTACAGAGGGAGTGCTGCACGATTCGATTTGCTATCTTTCAGATGAGATGTCAAACTGAAGCGCTGTCTGCCTCTCGTGGATGTAAAAGAACCCATGTCATTATTTTGAAGAGTAGGTGATTTCTTAGTGTCCAGGCCAAGACTTATCCCTCAACCAACATTACTGAAACAAATTATCTGATCACTATCACATTGCTATTTGTGGGTCCTTGCTGTGCAGAAATTGTGCAGTTCCTACAACAGTGGCTACATTTAAAAAGTACTTCATTGGCTGTAAAATACTTCAGGATATCGTAAAGTCATGAACAGCATTATATAAATTGCAAGTTCTTTCTCTCAATTACTATCTGTCCTAACCTGCAGTAGATGTGCTTTGTTAATGTTAGGAAATAGAGATAATTTAAGTAAGTTATATTGGTATTTGTGGGTGTTAAGAATGAGTTTTAACTTTAATGTTTAAGTTTGATTTATATTTCTGTATGTGTGTGTTAAGAAAAGGTCAAATTGAGTTTTATTTTCACTTTAAAAGGTGCCTGCATTTCTAATGAGAGGTTTATGACTGTTGCAGCTAAGTTAAACAAATGAGGAGAGAAACTGGGCTGTTGCCTAGCAACCTGGGTCCAGAGAGGCAGGTCCCTCCCACAGACACACACAGAAAAACTAAAGAAACAGGAGTTTTAAGTTCAGTTTGAAGACAGCTGCCGAACAGAAGCCACCAAGAAGGGACAGATAGCCAGTCCCAAGCTAAAGGAGAAAGTCCCCAAATCCAGGGGAATGGAACAGGAGAAAGTCCCAAAAATACTTTCTAGTGAAAGGGAAGGACAGGAACCTGGAAAAGGGCATGTTGAGTGAAGTTAAGAGTGAGGGGCAGAGAGAAAGGCTCCAAGCTTCAGATTTAAAGAGATAAAAGCTGCAGAATGCAGATTTAAACCAAGAACAGCTTGCAAGAGGCCAGAAAGTTCAGAGAGACGGCTGAAGGTTTGTAACTCTTTGCTATGGGCATGTGAAGCAGTGGTGTACTGTTGACAGCTGAGTTGGCAAGAGAGAATGCGTGGAAGAAAGCTTGAACGCATGTGGTGACCCAGGGAAGAGGAACGTTGGAAGGAGAGTTTGAAACCTTGGAGGAGAGAAAGTGTCAGTTTGGGACAAGATTCCAAGGCGAGGTCTTGGAAAGTGGAGATTGGAAACCCTCGTGTGGAAGACGGAGTTCAGTGAAACCGGTTGGCTAACGGTGTGACAAGTGTGTCGGGGGAGTTGAGGAGAGATCCATAACATCTGGTTGAGGTGGCATCTGTCAATTGGTTTCAGAGTGTGGTGTGTCTGACTACAGGCTGCCAATTGGTAACTTGTGCTATCCTTACAAAACTCTATATATCTGTAAAGTATTAGTTGCGGGTGAAGGAGTATTGTAATATAGTTCATCTTTTCTTGTTGAATAAATGTTTTAATTCTTTTGTTAAGAGTTCATCAGCTAATTCCTGTGACTCTGTTCAGTAGCTACTCTCCACGTATCTAAACAAACAAATAAAAGTTAGGATCTATCAAGCTGAGTTCCGCCCTAGGATCAGGCTTGTCCAGTGATAACCTCAGTTGGGGATCATAACATTAAACTTGTGATTAACAGAGCAGCAGCTACCTTGGGAGCAGAAATGTTGCAGATTTACCTGTCCTAATAAACAACTACTCTCACGCCATCATATCAAGACAAGTAAAATGGGATTGGTGGCATTGCTAAGTTGAAGAAATGAGACCATACAAGTTACCTATTGAGGACAAAATATAACTTTTCCTCCGTTTTAAAGAACTTGATGACACCAAACACAAACACTTGGGTAATGCTGATCTGTAACTATCCTGCAAAGTATTTAAAGAATCATTTATGCAATTCTGGTGCATTTCTGGGTGGCACCCCATCCACGATTTTAAATATTCACTCCCTTCACCAACGGCACACAATGGCAGCAGTATGTACCAGATGTACTGCAGCAACTCACCCTGGCTCCTTAAACAGAACCTTCCAAACCCGCAACCTCTACCACCTAGAAGGACAAGGGCAGCAGATGCATGGGAACATCACCATCTCCAAGCTCCCCTCCGTGCCACACACCATCCTGACTTGGAATTATATCGCCGTTCCTTCACTGTCACTGGGTCAAAATCCTGGAACTTCCTACCTACACATGGACTACAGTGGTTCAAGGTGGCAGTTCACCATCATTTTCTCAAGGGCAATAAATGCTGGCCCAGCCAGCAACACCCACATTCCACGAATGAATATATATAAAAAAATTCTTTCCACATGCCTCACCTGAAAAAAGTACAAATGCTCATTTGTGTTCTTTCCCTTTATTTGTTTTGCTGATGGCTCAGAATATCGCAGCGCATTACACAGGTTTAATGGGAATTCTTCACTTGCTGCTGGGCAACTGTGAATTTTGTGTAAATTCTGTAATGATTTATGCCAGAATGGCTCTGCAAAACATGTCATAAAGTTTCTTCAAAAGGCAATCTAAAAACGTAATGGTATTTGTGGACATTATTTCTACTTAATTGTCTGTGCTTTGCAAGTTCACGTCAAAAGAGGGTTTGTCAGGGTCTGACCCTTCAAAGCACAACGTCTGTTCTTTAATTTTACATTAACTGGATTCCAAAAGATCATCTCCGCAATCGGAGAAGAAATGCATGTTTGCACTGCTTGCTTTCCAAGGGGTGATACTTGTCATAGAAATCCAAGATGTATTCTTCAGCCTTGAATCCAAACTTCTGATACAGCAGCATAGCAGAGTTACTGGCAGAGACATGGAGAGTCACATCCTTCCCCATGCAAGTCTGTAAAGCAGTAGAAGAGTGAGAGTGTGTGGATAAACAAGAACCTGCATTCAAAATGAACAACTGCAGTATAGAATCATATACTCTATCTGACAAGGGATAAAGTACCTGAGGGTGAGAACAGTGGAAGTATTTTTGCAAAGGTTCACCCACTTGTCCTCCACAGCCTCAACACAAGAGCCCTGGAAAAACAGCTTTATGCATGCTTCACCCTCACCAAGTTAGGGCAGGCAAGCAGGAACATCCTTACAGGAATTCACCCCTTAAGAATTTTCAGCAAAGATGCATAATTCAAACAAATCTGGTGTAAAACAGACTCCATTAGCCAACCATTAAGACACTGTTGGTAGTTGGATGACTTCAACTGCACAGAAACAGAACTGACAGCAACATGTGCACAATGATGTGATGCCTAAACATGAGAATCGGCCAAGGATAACTATGGAGTCTGATAGAGTGAGACACTCCAAGATGAGACATGTTCCATGGTTACTTATAGTAATGCAAGTTATATATTTTTAAAGACTGTATGTTACAACTTCTACCTTCAACGAAGACAAAGTTCAAATTTTAAACCTTTGACTAAGCCACAGGTCTTAGACCTCAGGGGTGGGAAGGATTTTTAATCGCCAACACGAGCCATGATACAGCTCCATTAATTGTATGAGACTATTATACAGTTAATGTGATGTAACAGCCTAACCTGAATGAGGTGGTAAATCATGAAGGTTGCAATCCCAGCTCTCCTCCATTCGGGGTGAACCAGCAGGAAGGATATATAAGCCTGGTTGTATTTCACATCAGGAACCATGAAGCCAAAGCCAATAATAACTTTTTTGTAGAGGACGACAACACTGAAATCTGGGTACTGTAGGCTCTCTGACAAGTCGATGCCTGTGTGGGTTAAAAGTGAGATTACATCAGTAAATGTTTAGAAACTAGCTTCAGGTTATACAGAGCAAAGTGTGACATATGACATCATTCACATTTTGTACAACAGTAATACAGCACTGTACTTAGTATTTCCAAAATATTAAAATTGGAAAGTACAACATCCACTCACAGAAAATACAAATACAAGGAAATTATGGGTGGAATTTTCCAGTCCCACCAGTGGTGGGCATCATGTCAGTCGGAATGGGAAAATTAGGAGCGTGGCCAAAAGTCAGGTGCAAAAATAGGTTTAAATTTTCCACTCCCTACTTTTTGGTGGGTCAGGTAGCCCACTGCGTCTTGTCAGGAAACACATTTACATGGATTTGAATATCATGAGTACTCATTATAGTATGGAATTACGCCCCCCTCCAGATCAAACAGCCACACCGGCATCAAAATAGACCGCCGTGAATCACAACTGGATATAAATGACATGCACCTGACAAACTGCACTTCACTCATGACTTTGAGGTTTGTGTGCGCAGCGCTCGCCTACCTTTCACTGCGCTGCACTCACCACTGCTCCAACTCCATGCCAAGGTTGCTCGGGCAAAACCAGCAAGAAAGCAAGGGGTGGGGGCTGGGCCCTGGAAAGCAAAGGCTTGACTGGGGGACGGGGTGGTGAGACAAGACAAAGGCAAGGGAACGAGCTGGAAGGCAAAGGCTTGATGTGAGGGTGGTTGACTGGGCCCTGGGAGGAAGGGTGGACAGACACATGTGACTGGGGGAGGGGTGAAATGACTGGGGAAGGGTGCACAAAGACACATGATTATGGGGAGGGGAATGACTGGTGAAGAGTGCACAGAGACACATGACTGGGGGGGGGGTGAAATCACTGGGGAAGGGTGCACACAGACACATGACTGTGGGGAGGGGGAATAATGGGGAAGGGTGCACAGAGACACATGACTGTGGGGATGAAATCACTGGGGAAGGGTGCATAGAGACATGACTGGTGGGTGACATGACTGGGGAAGGGTGCATAGAGACACATGACCAGGGAGCAGTGGGGGGGGGGATGGTTGGGTGGGCAGTTAGGGCCAGAACTGGTCTGCAATTGTGCACCAATTTAGAGGGCTGTGCTTGGCAAGCCTGTCCTAGGCCCAAAAGAGGGAGAGGAAGGGCCTGCATCAGTTGTGCACAGCAGGATGTTCAGGGCTATGTCAGTCCTTCACATAAGTCGGTCCTGGGGGTCATTGGATTGGTCCTGTCATGCAGTGGCACAGTAACAGTCAGGGGAAGCATCTGTGGTACATCTGGTAATACAGTGGGGGGCACTCGATGGTCTCATGGCTGTGGATGGAGGGGCGGGGGATGTCTCGGTATATCACTGTGCATAGGGCTTCAAGATGGGAATGGGTCAGGTCGGCATGGGTCATCAGGACACCAACATCAAACGGTTCATGGAGGAGAACAGGGATATCAATAACAATCACAATGCGATCTAGGATCAGAGGTGGAGGAAGGAGAGTGATTGGAGGGAGGGAAACCTGCACATTATGCTCTTCCAGCACGATGGGAGGAACTTCAAAGCTAATAGGGGGAGGGGGGTTGGAAGTGGGTCTCATAATAAAACCTGAGCACCAGTATATTGCAAGCTGATCCAATGATGAAGTACAAAAGCAAGCGATGAAAAAAAATTGACAGGAGAGAGGTCTAAGGGCTTGTGGGCGGAGGCGAATACTGCACTTTTGGGCCGAGTGAAGGGGCACCCTACTAATTTGCACTTTGCTAAATGGAGATCACTGCACAGCTATGACATGTTGGGAACACTCAAATGCCAATTGAAGGATTTGGGCACTTTAACTCATGATGCACACTCTTGTAAGACTCCATTCTGCCCTGGGGCCAGATTTTAATTGTGTTCCAATGAACATTTGTCCCCCTCTGACAAAAGTGCAACCCTCAGAAGAATCCAGTTGTAAAGGGACAACAGCCAAACTGCATATGGCTAATGCCACAAAGACCTCCACAACCTGGAGCTGACAGGTCCAGGCTTCATGCACCTCCTCGATTACAGTCCTTACATTAGTGCAATTTTGGGCTCTAGTCTAATCTAAAGGAGTCAGTCTGTCAGAGCCCTGTCTAACACTGCTAGTGCCTGGCTGTACTCATCCAGATTTAAATCCCTTTCTTAAAGAACTGTCATGCCTGGGGCATTTGGGTGGTGGAGCGCTTCCAGTGAAGCTCAAGGCTGTGCTATAGCTGTAAGGAACAATCTGAGGATGGAATGCCTGGAATGAGGGTTATTCAAGGGCTTCACAGTGACTCCCTAGCTTGCAATGGGAAGGTGATCATTGCAAGATTATGTACAATCATGTATCTGTTCAATGTTTCCACAGGTGCGAGTAGGAGTAGAGAATGGATGCAGCAAGCAACACTGTCTTTTTCCTGGCACACAGGCAACAGAGGAGATGAAGGTAAAAGCAAAATACTGCGGATGCTGGAAATCTGAAACAAAAACAAAAATAGCTGGAAAAACTCAGCAGGTCTGACAGCATCTGCAGAGAGGAATAGTTAACGTTTCGACTCCGTATGACTCTTCATCAAAGATGATGAAGGGCTCGTCGCCGTTAGGCAGAGCAAAGGGAAGAGCCTCGCCCTGAGGAACATGGGTCAATGGGGCCCCATGAAGACCAAGGCTCTGAGGCTGACAGACCCATTCCACGGGGGCGTTGGGCATGACCTAAGGTGTACTGAAAACGCCTCTCATACCTACAGATCTGCTGTAAACGCCTTCGCTTTTCAAGGCCTGTGGTGGATCATATCTGCCACATTCTTGGGGACGAAGCTAACTCCGCAGGGACTGGGAGGTCATCCATTGCCAGTAGCACTAAAGATGACTGCCGCACTGAACATTTTTGCGAGTGGCTCGTTCCAGGGCTCCACTAGGGACCTCTGCAGCATATTCCAAGCATCTGCTCATAAATGGATCTGAGAGTTAACCAATGCCCTATTTGACAAAGCTCACAATTACGTCCAGTTCTCCCTGGATGAAGCCAGCCAGGCTGCCAGAGCAGTGGGGTTTGCAACATCTTCGGCTTCCTACAGGTGCAGGCTGCCATCGACGGCACACGTGTGGCTTTTTAAGAGCTCTCTGGCAACAACCACTATGACTCATCAACAAAAAAGGCTTCCACTCTCTCAAAGTGCAGCTGATCTGTAACCAGCAGAAGCAGATTATGTAGGTCTGTGAGAGAAAACCTGGGAGCTTGCATGACTCTCACATCTTGAGTCACTCGCAGGTGCCACAGATCTTCAAGGGCCGTCAGCGCATCCAGGGTTGTCTCATTGATTCTAAAGGCTACCCGCAAAAGACATGGCTGATGACGTCTATTCAGCGGTCACAAAGTGCCTCAGAGGAGAGATGCAATACGGCTCATTCTGCAACACGTTCCTTGATTGCGCAGACCATTGGGCATGTTGAAGATGCGTTTCAGATGTCTGGATCAGTCAGGCGGCACTCTCTAGTATTCTCCCCAGAGGGTCGCCCGCATCATCGTGGTTTGCTGCGCTCTACACAACCTCGCGCTACAAAGGGGGGATGACTTGCCAGATCAAGAGATGGAGGAGCTACACATATCCTCTGATGAGGAGGATGTTGAGAGGGCTGAGCTCGATGAGGATGAGGAAGCTAGCACTCCAGAGGAGGAGGCCATAGCATGGGCCAGACACGACAGACATGCCCATGAGATCCTTATAGCCACAAGGTTCCAGGACGATGATGACGACTTGCTCAGATGAGCTTCTTTCACCTATGCCCTCCATGCTGCCTCAACATTAACGCTTTTGTTGCTATCCTCAGCATCTCAATGAAGGGCATCAATCTCAGAAAGAGTAGTTACAATCTTGCTCATCATTACCATGGCCTCATCCTTGAAATGCTAAACAGCCTGTGGAGCATATGGCCACTCTGTTATGGGATTATAACTCCACTAACATGCACTGTAAGCAGAGTAGACATGGTTCAGTCTCTTTAAGCATCTCTCTAACATTCCACTGCCTTTGGCACCCTTCAAGAGACAGAAGCAGCATTTCCAATCTCAGTGCACTCGTAGCAGTATGCCTGGAGTGTTGCTAGGTGCCTCAAGGAGGACAATCAGCACTCATTGGTTCTCGCTTTGACATCTGAGGTCTAATCTCAATCCAGACTGCGGGATCTCTCTACAGGCAATCTCTCATGCAAGATTAGTGCTCAGGCGCCACCATCATACTGAGTCCATAGCATGAGGTAATTTTTTTAGAATGCAGTGATCTGTCACTCTCAGTGATGGATGCGAGTCAGGTCACCTTTGTGTACACTGAGAGCGCTTCCGCAACAGCATTGTCTGATGACTGACAATCATTCATGACCGTGCCTTTGTCTGGAGTATCCAAACTTCCCGTGCAGCCTAGCCTTGCATCTGTGGGCCTGAGAATGCAGACACTGCATTTTGGCATTAATTAGTTAATTCTTTGATAACAAACAGCACACATCAGATGTAGTGAAGCTTAGCTCTGATCCCATTTGAGGCTTCCACATTTTCATTCCAGAAGTCTCAGATGTCCACACGAAAACCAGGCACACTGATGAAATTCTTACAATCAGATAACCATGTGGATTGCCCACCGGAGAGCTGCCTCAGAGATTTGGGCAAGCCATGTTAATCCGTCATTTGGGGCCTTGACACAGACCTCTGATCTCACAGTCATTGCCCTCTAGCAGGCAATCAGAAGTCACTGGGTGTTAGCAAGGTCCATAGCTCTGCATTATGCAGGTGGATAACTAGGAAGTACTACAGGGCTGCTGTCTAGCTGTAAACACGGACATGACATAACACTGCAGGCCGGCAGGAGCACATAAGATCCCCGATTGTTGGTAGATATGTAACCCACACTCAAACCTGACAACCATTATTTGGAGGCGATTGAAAGATGCACCGAAAGAGATTGACTCCAATGCAGCTCGACATTAAAACCTATATGGACCACATGGACCATTCCTCAGAGTAGAGGCATCAGGTGAATAAACCAGACTGCAACATCTAAACTCATGAAGCCACATGATATGATTCTCTGATGCAAATCTCAGATATGCATTGCCCAATCACCATTTTCCTGGAGCCAGAGGCCTTGCCCATGTCCCTGATGTGCACAGAAAGGCGACGCACTGTAATGAGATGGTGTGAGACACCATGACCTGAAGCACATGACAGGAGATATGTGAGGAT
Source organism: Cetorhinus maximus (assembly GCF_964194155.1). NCBI lineage: Eukaryota > Metazoa > Chordata > Chondrichthyes > Lamniformes > Cetorhinidae > Cetorhinus > Cetorhinus maximus. The sequence continues at coordinate 25,827,637 of NC_135892.1, read as the reverse complement.
GGGGGATGCATCTGCTACACTTGTATGACTCTAAACATTGCACCAGATAGAAGAGCCATTCACTAGATGAGAAGTTCACACAAACTAAAAGATATTTACATATGTGCAAAGTATACACAGATTGGGAACACCCGTGTCATCTTTGTGATCTCAAAATTTCTTAACTTTTCTTACCCTACTGCTACGTCTAGGTGCATCCTGACATCCTCAGTAGAGGTGGAGGCAACCTGCTGACTGCTATGCCCTGTTGTCTGTGATGACCTTGGCAGGTGTCCTCTGGAGGGCCTTGGCCTGCTTTGGGTCTCCTGCTGTGGGGCACGTGCACCCTCCTTGGCCTGAGGATCTGCAGTTGAAGGGGTCACAGGCAGAGGGGACTTGGAGTGGGTGGATAGCCCACAAGAGTCCTAGGTGGATTGCCCCAAGGTGTCTGGCTGATGCTCCTCCTCCCTGTGGGTGCCCAAGGGCACCTCCTTGACTCCTTTAGGAGAAAGGGCTCCTGGAGGGAGATCGAGGTACCCCGTCCCCCTCTCGCCTAGCCACTGCTGGAACGTTCTCATGGCTGAAGTGATGGTGTGCTGGTCCTCGCGCACATCCGGCAGAAAATGCTGGACCAAGGCCTCCATGGCAGTCACTGCCCTTTCAATGGTGACCTCAATGCACTGGCATGTAGGGGTCAAGACATCATGCTGAACATTGACGGACTCCTCCATCCTCCGTTCCAATCTGGTTACGGACTCTGACAACCCTGCCTGATGTGCCTCTGTCTGTCTTTGGAGCCAGAGATTCATCTTCGGACCCGGACTCAGCAGATGTCTGGCCTCCAGCAGTCCTCCAAATGTCGGTGACCTTGGCGGTCACTCCACCTGCTGTGGACCAGAATCTGTGCTGTGCTCACCAGATGGTGACCCCAAGCCTGCTCTTAGATGCCACAGAGGTGTGTCTCTCTGCGCCGGAAGAGGGTGCTGTGACAGCTCTGCATCTAATGGGTCCTCAGAATCTTCATCTGAGGTGGTCTGGGGCTGGGATTGATGAGCTGGCTGGCAATGTCCCTCCAGCTTTTCTTGCTGGTACCTGTAATAGAGAGGAGAAAATTAGTGATTGCCTGAATAGTCACCCACATCAAAAAGCACTCACAGTTTCGACAGGTGGATGAAGACCTGTACATGTAGCCTCACTGGCTTGTTGGGGACGCCGATCTTGCCTTCGGTGTAGGCATGGTCCCATTCCTCACCAGCCAGCTCTGCCACCTACTCTTCAAAGGGGATGAATGGCCTGAGCTCCGGCATCCTGGAGGTAACGGCAGAGCCGACGAACCCCAACCTGCCCCACCACAAGAAACAGCATGCTGCACGTTTATGCATACATAATGAGCTAAAAGGCGGATGATCCAGCGTGGCAATCCACCAAGCCAGTCAGCAGGAGCCATGCCACCTTTCCCGCTCGCCACTGCACTTCGTCGCCAGAACGGAAAATTCCACCCAATGTGTGGAATATCACCTTTACCAGATCCCCTCCGTAAAATTATGTTTAGGTCTTTCCTTCACTAACAAATCATACAAGGACAATCTCCCTATAACTTGTATTTGCCTGGCTCCCATAGTCTATAGTTCAGAGGAGGTAATGGCCATCCCAAATGTGTGTGTGTGTGTATATATATATATATATCCTCCTCTTGACATATATTCTTCAAAGGATTACAGGCTGGATTTTGTTGGCAAAGATGAAGCAAATCTTCCCCGCAAAAATCTTGGTCTACTTAAGGATTGTAGTCATCAAGAGTTCATTTCCTTCAAATTCATTCAGAGTTCATTTTTGCACATTTCTCTAACTGCATTTAAGTACTAGAATTCAGCAAACACTCTTCCTAACTAGATTACAGAGCAAGGAAGATAGTCAGTACTTAAATTAGATCCAATTGTTTAATATTTAGTTTTGTGTTCGCAATTCTTTCCCCTTCACTCTTCAATTCTCAGGTCTTTAATACAAAATCTTTCTGCCAACAAGCAGGAATGTGGTGTCTGCACTCTGCTCTCCACCAGTACCATATCTCAGCCAGCTGGTAGGAGATATGTGAAAGTAACATGGCAATTTCATGATAACTAATCTTGTCAAAGGTTTAATGATTCGAGTAAGCTTGAAATCATCCAAAACTCTGCTGCCCACATCCTTACTCACACCGAGTCCCACTCAGCCATCACCCCCTGTGCTTGTTGACCTACACTGGCTTCTGGTTAAACAACACCCCGATTTCAAAATTCTCATTCTTATTTTCAAATTCCCCCCTGGCCTAGCCCCTCAAGCCCCACAGTCCTCCAACAGAGCTGTGCTCCTCTAATTTTGGCCTCTTTAGCTTCTCCAATTTTAATTGCTCTACCATTAGTGGCTATGCCGTTAGCTGCTAAGGCCCTGAGCTCTGGGATTCTCTTACTAAACCTCTCTAACTCTCTTTCCACTCCTTAAAACCTACCTCTTCAACCAAGCATTTTGGTCATCTGCTACAATATCTCCTGTTGCGACTTGGTGTCAAATTTTGTTTTATAACACTCCTATGAAGTGGATGGAGCAATTTTGTGATGTTAAAGGTGCTATATAGATGCAAGTTGTTGTTGTTGACTTGTACAGAGGATAGCAGCACACAGACTTACCTGAATATTGGTTATTTACTGTGAAATCTTCTTCACCTTAACAGGTAAACCTCACAGGTAACAACCGATCCAAAATAGACAGCTGAAAATAGCACAATTTTTCCAAGAACCAGGATATAAATAACTTTCTCAAGTCACTTTGTTGCTATTACAATAGTAGGTAGAATAATTGTGATGAATAAATACTGCATGATACTTACTACATTCTCAAGGTATTAATGGAAAAAAGAGCGAGGCAAAGCCTGAATGATAACTGTTATGGCAGTAGTGATTGAAGATGCCGCACATTAGCTAACAAGATACCTTTCTGCTCCACGATTATAATCTGTGCTAAGATTCATCAACATAACAACATAAAAATAGGATCTGGAGCAGGCCATTCTGCCCCTCGAACATGCTCCATCATTCGATAAGGTCATGAATGAGCTTCTACACCAACTCCACTTTTCCGCCTTGTTGCCATCACCCTTGTTTCCCTTAGTGCCTAAAAATATATCGATCCTAGTCCTGAATATACTCATCAACTGAGCATCCACAGCTCCCTGGGATACAGAATCCCAAAGATTCACAACTCTGCAAAGAATGAAGAAATTTCCACTTTTCTCAGTCCTTAATGACTGACCCCTTATCCTGATTTCTAGTTCTATACCCTTCAGCAGGGGAAGCAACCTCTCAGTATCTACCTGCCAAGCCCTGTAAGAGTTTTATAAGTATTGCTGAAAAAAGAGACAATTTGAAGCTTTTCATCTTGCACTCATCAGGATACTTCGCAAGCATACCAACATAAGGGGAAAACAGCAATTTATACTGTATGGGAAGAGAGTGCTGATTGGTTGGCAAGTGGACTTTACCAATCAGAGCCTGTTTGCCAACCAATCAGCACTCTCTTCTCATACAGTATAAATTGTTGTTTTCCCCTTATATTGGCATTCTTGCGAAGTGTCCTGATGAGTGCAAGATGGAAAGCTTTGACATGTCTCTTTTTTCAGCAATACTCAAGTTCTGTATGAAGTCACCCCTCATTCTTCTAAACTCCAGAGAGTTTAATCTTTCTTCAGAGAACGACCTTCTCATCACAGAAAACAATCTTGTGAACCTTTGTTCTCTCCCTTTAAAGCAAATATATCCCTCCTTAGGTAAGGAGACCAAAACTTAACACAATGCCCCAGGTGTGATCTCACCAAAGTTCAATGTAATTGCATAAGATTCCCTTACTCTTACACTACCCTTACAATCAAGGCTAAAATGCAATTTGCCTTCCTAATTGCCTGCTTTACCAGCATATTAAATTTGTGATTTATGTACTTGGACCTAAATCCCGCTGCATTTCGACATTAGTCTCTTTTTAAAAAATATTCTGCTTTTCTATTCTTTTTACCAAAGTGGATAAACTTTACATTTTCTTCCATTATACTTCATCTGCTGCCTTCTTGCCCACTCATTTAACCTATGTTCCTTTGCAGCTTCTTTATATTCTCCTCACTGCTTTAAGTGTTAACTGTGTCTCAGTTGGTAACACCCTTGCCTCCAAGTCAGAAGGTTGTGAGTTGAAGTCTCCTTCCAAGACATCAGCACAAAAATCAAAGCTAACATTCCAGTGCAGTACACTGAGGGAGTGCTGCATTGCCGTCAATGGCGTCTTTCAAATGAGACCTCAAACCGAGCCACAATTTGCCCTCTCAGGCAAATGCAAAAAATCAGGTGGCATTATTTCAAAGAAGAGCAGGGGAGTAATCGTCAGTGTCCAGACCAATATTTATCCCCCAATCAGCATCACAAAAACAAATTACCTAGTTATCACGTTGTTATATATGATAGCTTGCTGTGCTCATATTGGCTGCTATGTTTCCTACTTTACATCAGGTGACTATTCTTCGAAAGTCCTTTATTGACTGGCACAAAGCACTTTGTGATATCCTGTAGTCATGAAAAGTGCTATATAAATGCAAGCCTTCCTTACTTTCCCATCCAGCTTTGTATAGTTATCAAACCTGAATACTTTATACTTGGTTCCCTCATCTATGTCATTAACATAGATTATAAATAACTGAGGAGCAAACACTGATTCTTGCGCTACTCCGCTAGTTACAGCCTGACAACCCGAAAATGGTTTGTTTATTCCTATTCTGTTTTCTGTCCGTTAACCAATTCTCAATCCATGCTGATGTATTAACCCCGATTCCATGAGTTCTTGAAGCTGGATGAGATTTCACTGTCAGGAGAGAAAATGAAAATACCTGGCCAGAAGAATTCATGGCACATCGAGTTTATTGTAGGAATGAAATTTGGGCAGACGTAGCAGTAATCAACAGGGGCTTCAGCTTCTGCTTTCCAGGTAGGGTCACTCCGATGTGGATAGGCCCGAATTTCGGACAGTAGTTGTAGTTTAGGTGGATTACATTCAAAATCACGCCTAATGAAACAAAACAAGAAAGAACTCAATTTGTGAAAGGGAAACCATAATAATTGTTCTTCCGAAAGTTTCAGCTGGCAAAACCATGAAAAATCTAAATAATTGCATTGTTAATTTACTGACAAGAAAAGCCATAAACAGCTCCCTGTACCAGTGAAACCATCACCATTCCATACTACAATGTCTAGGTGGTTGATGTAAGAATATAATTTTTCTTTTCAAAAGGCAAAAAAAGACATTTAGTCCAAACAAGTCAGTCCATTTTTCAATGGGTCAGCTGAACCTATATCCCACAACCTTCAACCCTTTCTCCAGAAACACATTTTACTCCATTTATTCCATCATTTCAGCTTAGAATCATAGAAACTCACAACACAGAAGGAGACCATTTGACAGATCCGTCTGTTTTGACTCTTTGAAAGGGCAATCATGCTTAGTTCCACATCCCAGCTTTTTGTCCGTAACCCTTTAAGTTTCTCATCCTCAGTTACCTGTCCAATTCTTTTAGAGTTATTTATGGAATAAACTTTCACCGCCTTTACATGTAGATCCCCAGATCTCCAACAACTCAGTGAAAGCAATTCTCATCTTCTGGCAATGATCTTAAATCTGATTTCTGGTTATTGACCCATTCGCCAGAGGGAATGTTTTTCTTTACCTAATCTATCAAAACCTATCACCTTGGAAACTTCTATTAGGCCACCTCTTAAGCTTCTCTGTTCCTAATTCTTCCAACCTCTCCTCATAACTGAAATCCCTCATTCTGGTAAACTTCCTCTGTATCTATTTGAAGGCCTTTACAACCTTTCATGAAGTGTAGTATCCAGAATTGTTCACAATACTTCAGCCGAGGTCTAATCAATGATTTATAAAATTTTTGCACAATCATTTTGCTTTCATATTAAAATCTCGTCCCCAGTTATTTAGTTCATTACTCTTTAGATGAACATGATCGGTGCGATTTCTCTTCTTGCCTTATATTTAATTCACAGCCTGAATCTACTGTTGTGATTTCCCCATAAGCCCCACAGTATCCCCTTTAAAACTGTGTACAGATTTCAACCTCAGTGATGGCAAAGTCACATTCAGCTGCTTAGTTCCTAAGTTCTGAAATTCCTTCCTAAATCTTTCCATTTCTTTAACTCTCCTTCTTTAAGACCAAAAGCTCGGCCAAAGAGGTAGGTTGTAAAGAGTTTTTTTTAAAAGGATAAGAGAGAGGTAGAGAGGTGGAAAAGTTAAAGGGAACGTGGGAAGCACATAAGGCACAGTGCCTCAGTTTTTTGTTTGTGAATTAGTGTCGCATGGTGCCATGCTCATAGTTGCCCTTAAGTGCAACATCGACTAATGAAATACTGCTTTTATGGGGACAATTTGAACTTTAAACATTATAATATTACTAAATTGTAATTGTAATGTATGTCGTCGCACATCTTTACAACCAGCTAATGAAATTATAGTCCAACTTCTTCACCAAAACAGTAACTTGAGTTAATAACCCAAGCAACTAAATAAATGACTGTGGTTGCTCCAGAGTTGAAATCCAATGGATAACTCTGTACATTACTTTCATACAGTGGAATGTAGATAATGCACTCAATTCACAGCACATTCAATCCAGACTACCAATGTTCCATTCCCATTCTGCACACAACTACGTAAACCTAATCTAAACATTATTATAATTCAGCTGTAGTGTGTTCAGTTAGTGAATGCTGATTTTCACAGAATCATAAAAATGTACAGCACAGGAGGAGGCCATTCAGCCCATGATTTTAAAAAAGTTTTAAGATAAACTTAAGTTGCAGTAGCATCCAGCTGAGTCATTGTATTATGCAGAGGAAATCCATACCTGATATATGGTTTGAGGACTCGTGATGTGTACGGGCTGATGATGCTTTGGCTCATTAACATGTCTCCTGATCCAGTCAGTCGGTGCATAAATTTTGTCTTGTGTTGCTGATATCCTTTCATGTGCGATAAAGACATCTGCAAAGAGGGAGCAGTGACAAAAAATCAAAAAGACTACTGTCAAACATTGGCCCCACAGTCCTCACCAGCTCAAGCAGGGAGTCACACTGACCTGGAAGCTTCCTGGTCTACATGGAGTTAGCTGACCTCAGTCAGACTGTTGGTGAGGGCCCTGCAGCCAGCCAGTGCACTCAAAAGGTGAGAGGAGAGGAGAGGAGAGGAGAGGCGAGGTGAGGCGAGGAGGCTGGGCATTGTTCTTCATCTTCAAGTCAATTGACTTTTGGCCACTCTCCAAATTTTCCCATCCCACCCGCGATGATGTCCACCACCGGCGGGACTGGAAAATCCCATCTGAGTTAGGACAGGTTCAGGTTCTGCTGACGGGACTCAGTGTCACTCAGAGTCACTTGCAAGAGCTACTAGGGGTAAACTGGCATCTCACAAAAATGTATCCCAGCCAGAGGTCAGCACTTTCTGAATGCAAGTAGAGGGGAGAAAACTGATGGGGTTGGAGGGGCAAGGCAGCGGGAAACAATCTTCAGTAATTTGATGACTGAAGGTTCAACCATAAACTCATTGGAGAATAACGGAGGATCCGAGTCCAAGCAGATTACAGAAGAAGGAGAACTATAATGCCTGGGTAAAGAGGAACTTTGGCATATCATTCCCATTTACTCCACTCCATTGTAGCACTGGTACAAAACAAAGCAATGACATCAGTCTGTGTGTTTATGTTAAAAGGGGGTTATACTCAATATAAGGAAAATCCCTAAAAAAAGCCATATTTATATTCAAATAAATCATTCTTTGTAGGAAATAAAATGACAACACAAACCTCTGTGAAACAGTGGCAGTGTTCACACTCAAAATGTGAGGTCGGAAAGCGGTGTGTCTGAGATGTAGTGAGACCAGGCTGCCTTTGAAAGGGCTAGCCAATTAATCGCACTCTCCCATTCCTTCCCCATAACCCTGCATTATTATTATTAAGTAATGAAATGAAATCATAAAGTGATTGCATCAGAGACGTTAAACCTGCGGACTCTGAGCCTTGGCAACCTACCCCTCTAAGCTGACAAGAGCTTATTTAAAGTTTATCTAAATTCTCTCATTTAATGTTATGTTGATTGAATTGCATAGGTCAGGAAGTTTGGAAAGGGCTGCTTTTAAAACTAAGACCTCATAAGCTAATAAATCCAAAAATCAGTTTATGTCATCAACCGGGGATATATGCAAGTTAATGGGAACATAGGTTTAACATTCATGTGTTCTCTAAGAAAAATATCAATGTGGCTCATGAGTGCAAAAATTTGAACACCCAGTCTGATTCAATCACCTTCCCTCGAAATTGCTGTGGAGATCAGCACTATGGCACCAGGATATTCGCAAGCAAGAAAGTGCAACTTATCTCTTGACACCTCAGCCAATTAATCTGGATAAACTGGGAGAGAGAAGAAAATGGAGGGAATAAAATGATTATGTAAATGTATTTCTAGAAGTGTTTCTCCTCTCACGCCATCAAATGTTCACACCGCTGATACTGATAAACAGTCATCCTTTATCACATATTTCCAATACCTGAAAATATTGAAAGGAAAAGGATTTTCCCCCAGTGCCTTGTTGCTATTGTCACTCACCTGGTAACGGTCCAGGATCCGAAAGTCTTGACTGGTGGTCCGAAAGGTCCCAACGCCCATGGGCATCTCGGCACGGTCACCTGCCTTCCCTCCATAAACCCCGCCAACCAACGACACTGCAGCTTCAACAGCTTGATCCAGGTCAAAGAGGGGCAAACCACGTTCCCTCTTGGCCTGTCTCACAAGCAGTTTGCGACGCAGTCGCTTGGCCTCTACACTCAAGGCGACTGCATGGGGGCAAGATTCCAGCCTTCGAAGTAGAAGTCTCTCATCATACAGACTGAGGGCAATACACTTAGGAGCAGGGACTTGCACATCCCTCTCTGCCTGGATTTTTTTCTTCTCTCGAACATTAATTTGAGACAGCTCAATGGCATCCTCAGGTTCTTCAATATCAGCTTCCATTTTCTCTGCTCTCTCCTCATCCTCCTCCACATCACACTTGATTTGTTCAGCTGCCTTCACTTTCTTCCTACTAATGATCATGGTGCCAGTGGTCACACTGGGAGGTGGCACATATTCTATTCCAGGATCAATAACACCATCCACATCTCCCTCTTCATCATCTGAGCAGGAGGAAATGAAAAACACTCACTTCCAATATAAATTCAGTCTTTTTCTCTTGATCTTGCTTTACATTTACACAATACTGCACTTGTTAATTCTGCAATTTTTTAAAAAAAGAAAAACTACGCACATTTGAAATCTCAAGTAAAAATAAAGAATGCTAGAAATATACAGGTGAACTTCATCTCCAACACATATTCACAACTACTATCTTGGCTTTGCTGTTTCTCATGGCCTCGCATTCCCTTGGTTTCATTTTTAGGCAAGGCCATCCCCAGAACTGCCTTGTACCTGTTAATACTCATATGCCCCTGCCCTCTTCTGAGCCCCACTTCCTTTTGCGCCACCCCCAGGAAAAACTCTTCCTCACGTCATTGATAATTGCACTTCCAAACTCCCAACTGCCTATCAGCTGGTCCCTCCCATTGCCACGATACTTAAGTAGTCATGGATTTGCTCAACCACTCCCTCACCTCCACTTGGCACCTTTGTCCACAGCAAAACCTTTAATCTCTCTCATCCTGGTCATTTGTCCAGGTATAGTGATTAAAGGAGGCAGCTATACAATCAATGTTTACATTCCCAACAATGCAGTAACACACTGGCATAATACAGAACTCTGTACTGCCATGCCACACCCAAATGTGCACGAGACACTTACAGAATCAATACTAAACAGATCCCGTTTCAAGGCAGCACTGGACAATTGAAGAACTTGTTGCTGTCTTTTTGCCTATACCATTGATGAGATGGCAATGCTATCAGTGCCAGCCCAACAAAACAGATCTATGTGTAAAAACACGCATGCTATGTCACTGACTATGCACACAGGATCCTCAAAACTTGTACTGGAAATGGAATCGTTGTTGAAGTTCCAGAAAGACACCCAGAATTTACCATCTGGGTGTCTAATGTAAAGTGGGATTTTAATGTCAAATTCTGGATGACAATTGCTAAGTATTCACATGACACAGAAAGCATTCCTGCAAGAAAAACAAATTATGAGGAAAAAAGGCTTATGAACAAATTAGAGGCCAGCAATAATTCTCACCTTTACCACAAGCACAAAGAGAACTCTCTTACTTACCACTCTGCCTCCCAGAAGTAATAATGAAAATTGATTATTTTCAGTATATAAAAATGCTATAGGCCCTGAGTAAAGGCACATTCCTAGATATGCAGGTTCACCTGTCACCCCTGTGATCGCTGAGCTACACTGGGTCATTGTCCAGTAATATATCAATTTTATCATTCTCATCCTTGTTTTCAAATTCCTCCCATTGCCTTGTTTCTCCCTATCTTTGTAACCTCTTCCAGGCGTACAACACTCCAAGATATCTGTGCTGCTCTAATTCTGGGCCCTTTCACACCTCCGATTTTCAGTGCACCGCCACTGATGCCATGCCTTCAACTGCCTCGGCCCCAAGCACTGGAATTACCTACCTAAACTTGGCCTCTACCCCACTCTCTCCTTCTTAAACCTAGTTCTTTGATCAAGTTTGTAGTCATCTATTCCAGCATTTCTTTATGCACCTCAGTGTCAATTTTGTCTGATAATGTTCCTGTGAAGCACGTTGGGATGTTTTACCACATTTATGTAAATCCAAATTGTGTTAAAATTCTACTTAAAGATTCATTTAATACACTGGACCTCAATTTTTTTTGAGAATATATTACCTTCTAAAGATGCCACCCACCATATCTCTTATCCTTGAAAGCTCCCTGCCCTGCCCCACCCCACAGCAAAGAATGCAGATGACTGGGCAGCTTTGAGTTTTCAAACAATGCCAGTCCTATCAAGCAAGGGCAGCATGGTGGATATACCATATCTGGGTGCTGCCCAGCATCTCTCCTTTCTTCACCCCTCATGCAGAGATCAAAGCTGCATCCAGTCACTTTGTGCCAATCTTTTCCTGTGTACAGATGAACCCCCACGCCAGGATACTTTGCACTCTTGTAGAAATTGTGTCTGGTCCCTTATATTTATTGCACAAAAGGCTGCACTGTCATCCAGCCAACCAAGCAGATGGATTTTGATCAAAAGAAAAATACTGCAAATTGTGTCTTAAATGCCTAATCAAAAAATGAGGTGGCATTCATTGAGCTTGTGCTGAGCTCCACTGGAACACTGTAGGAATCCGAGGATAGAGAACTCAGTGGAGTGAGATAAAGTTTTACAGTGCCTTATCGAAAGATGAGGTGCACTTCTTATTTTTGTGAAAAACGTTATCTGATAACAGTGGTAATTAACTGCTCTGCAGAGACTGCTGGCAGCCTTTTGTCACCTGTCTATTGTCACAATGCACACTGCATTCCCAGCCAATAAATATTGTGAAACATTGCCTGATGACAAGGGCCCAAACCAACCTTTCTAAAACAGATAAAGCACCAGCACCAGGTAAATGGAGGAAAAAAGATCACCTTGGAACTGGTGTTCTTCACACCTGAAATTATTCTAATAAATGAAACTGGAAAAGATCAGAGATTGGATCAGGGAACCTGTGAATGATCAGTAAATAACACTGGCACCAAAATGGAATGGAAAAATATTCTTGTAAAGAGGTTCTTCAATAAACATCACTAAAACAGGATCACCTGGGCATTACTTCATTATTGTTTGTGGGACCTTGTGGTGTTTTCCTATATTATAACTTCAACAGCACCTTCAAAACCCACAGCCTCTAACAGGCAGAAGGACAAGGGCAGCAGGCACACAAGAACACCCCCACTTACAAATACCCCTCCAAGTCATACATCATCCTGATTTTGAAATATATCATGGTCCTTTCGCTGTTGCTGGATCAAAATCCTGGAACTCCCTCCCTAACAACAGCACTGTGGATGTAAATACACCACATGGACTGCAGCAGTTCAAGGAGGCAGTTCACCACCACCCTCTCAAGGGCAATTAGGGCTGGGCAATATATGCTGACCTTGACAGTGACACCCATGTCCAATGAATGAATAAAAAAAACTACATTTCAAAAGTACTTCATTGGTTGTAAAGTGCTTTAGGACATCTTGAGGTGGTGAAAGACACTACATAAATACCAAGTTCTTTCATTTTATAAGTTTTCCAATCTCCAACTTTAAAATCACAGTGTCTAGCAGACTTTTTTGATTTTGTTGAATTTTCATAACAACTTCTGCTTAAAGTCAAAAGGGCAGTTTAACCACAGCTGTCTTTACTCACGTCACTCTCTGTATTTATTTACTGATTAAAATTTAATGTGATACACCATCTATTAGGCTGAAAAGTCTGACAGTCCAGCCTTATTGTATAACTCATATAGTCATTGTGATAATAACTTGAAGTGGAAGAAGATTCCAGAAATAAGTAGCCCCACTGTCTATTTCAAAAACTTTATAAAAATACTTCTTACTTTTTTTCCAAATCAAAAGAAGGAGACATTATTAAGTCTCCTTGCCTCCAGACCTTTCCATGGAGAGAGCTCCATCTTTTCCAGAATGGATCCATTCATTGCAATGGGAGCCACCATCTTACATTTCACGAGAAGCCTAAAATGGAGCTGCCCGATCCCAGGAAACACACTATTCAACTCTAAGAAATTTAACCAGATTGGCACTGGGGGGACAATTTGTACAAATTATGCTCCTCTGAAGCTTTTTTGCTCAAGTGAAACATAGCTCTTCCTGCTTTAAAAATATTAAGCAAAAGAAAGATGTGCATTTAGATAGCATCTTTCACTACTTCAGGACATCCCAAAGCACTTTACAGCGAACAAAGTAATTTTTGAAATGTAACTCTGCTGTAATGTAGGGAAATGCAGTAGCAAATTTGTGCATTGCAACAAGATTATGACCAGATCATTTGTTTAAGTGATGTTGGCTGCAGGGTGAATATTGATCAGGAACACCTGGGGAAAGTCCTCTGCTCTTCCAGGATCTTTCAACATTTACTTGAGATGGGCTTTACTTTAAAAATCTCATCTGAAACACAACACATCCGACTGTGCAACTCACCCTAGGATAAGCTTTCCTGTCAACAGCCTATAGCCAAGTAAAGTCCATTATAATCCATCGCAACCAAATTAATTCTTACCATGAAACAGTGCTTGGGGGGGCATGACATCAGGAATAAGGTCTGCCTCAGACAAGAGACTAGGAGTGGCTGAATGAGATAGTGGGGTCCCAGGCGCAGAGAAGTCCAGTGAGGGGGATGGAGAGGGGCTGGTAAGTGGAGTCCGATCTGAAGAACTCAGGGAAGAAAAGTCGATCACTTCTCCTTTCTCCAGGATCAGTTCTGACCTGCGAGTCCTGCTGGAAAACTTTACTGGGGTTGATGACGTGCTCCTGTCAATGAAGGTAGCAGCTTCCTTCTGAGCACGCCTAATGTCCTTAGCTTCCTGAGTGCGGGAGCGTTTCTCCTTCAATTCCATGGCTGTTTCCACAGGGTTGCGACTCACTCGTTTACGTAGCCCTTCTACTGTAATAATTGGATCCAAGGGTGGTTTGACAGCTGAGAAATAAAGCAAATCAACACATCACTTGATTAAACATTTCATCTAGACAATGTTGACAGCTAGTTTCCCATACCGTTGAAATAAATAAGAACCAAAGTGTCATTCACAAATATCAGGTGCAGAGCAAGAATGCACAAATGGTGGAGTAGATCCAAATTCAATATACAAAAAAAATTCAAATGGCGTACTGATGCATTCAAAAGGTATCAAAAGGACAAAATTCACTAAAATGACAGACGATTAGAAATTGGTAAATTTGCTAACTCTACTGGCTGGTGATGAAACTGATGTAGAATACAAATGAAAAGTTTTCAAAAACAAGATAATAAATGTGCAAGGCAAATTATGTATCCAAAGAAAAGGAGGGCGTATGGTAAGGAAAAGCCAATAAAGATGTAACCAAAAAGCTCTATTAATTAAAGGCATTTAATGCTCAGCTAAAGAGAGTTAAGTACAAGGAAAAGTTAAAGAAAACAAAAGCTGCCATTAGGTCAGCTGACAGGATAATAGAAGGCCGTACACAATTGTAGAAGTAATAGGAAACATTTTTTCAGTTATGTGAAGATAAGAGAACTGTCAATGTTTATATTTGGCCAATGAGGATGTTTAAGGACAGGTTGAAAGGCTCATTTGGTATGGGAGCACTTTGCATTGGTCTTCACTCAAAGACCATGTTTAACTGTTAGGATTTAATGATTTTATTAATAAAACTAGAAACATTAAAATGGATAACAACATTGTTTTAGATAGAATTAAGTACCTGAAAACAAATGCGAAGAGCCAGGTCAGATGGCAGCCACCCAAAGGTTCTCAGCGAGATGGAACACATGCTATGTGAGCTCCCAGCCAACATTTTTAATGACTCATTGTACTTTGGGACAGTTCTTGATGACTAAAAGGAGGCTAAAGTGGCGCCATCTTTAATAAATGTGACAAGAAGGACCAGAGTACCTGTAGGCCGATTAGTTTGACATCAGTAATAGGAAAAATGTTCGAGGGAATCATTGAGGACACAATGCATAATTACCTGGATAGAGAGGGTCACTTACAGATACCTATCATGGCTTCAGAAAAAGGTCATGTCTTCTAAATTTGATCATATTTCTTGAAGTGCAATAGGGAAAACACAGTAGACACTGTCTACTTAGGTCTACCAAAAGGTTTTTGATGAGGTACCATACAAGAGAATTCTCTACAAAATCAAAGCCTTTTCATGGTAATATATTGAGCTGGATTGAGAACTTGTCTGGAAGGACATAGGCAGAAAGTAGTTATAGGTAGATTTGGATCTATTTGGAGATTTGTTACCAATGAGTCCCACAGGAATCAGTGTTCCGACCATTGCTCTTTATTATTTCTATTAATGATGTAGATGTTGGGGGCACCATCTGCAAATTTGCAGTTGATACTAAAATTTATGCAGACATCAGGTCTTCTTGTCTGCTTCAACTGGATCATGATGTGTTGGGAGATTAAGCTTACGACTGGTAAATGATTAAACAATTTCATTTGGAATTGTGCAGTATTATGCATGTGGGCAGGCCAAATGTTCAACATACACATACCTTTCAGGAACAAGCATTAAAGAAAATGGAGAAATAAAGGGATCTGGGCATTCTAGTGCATACATCTCATAAGTTCCATAAGCAATGTCATGAAGTAATGGTTACAGCAAATAGGATGTTGGGATGTATTCACAGGGCAATAGATTAGACAAGGCATAGCATTTTACCCTTGTACAAGACCTCGGCCAGGCCTCACTTGGTATACTGTCTCCAGTTTTGGTCTCAAAGAACAAAGAACAAAGAAAAGTACAGCACAGGAACAAGCCCTTCGGCCCTCCAAGCCTGCGCCGATCATATTGCCCGTCAACTAAAACATTTTGCACTTCCGGGGTCCATATCCCTCTATTCCCATTCTATTCATGTATTTGTCAAGCTGCCTCTTAAACACCACTATCGTACCTGCTTCCACCACCTCCTCTGGCAGCGAATTCCAGACACTCACTACTCTCTGTGTAAAAAACTTGCCCCGCACATCACCTTTATAGTTTTCTCCTCTCACCTTAAATCTATGTCCCCTAGTAATTGACTCTTCCACCCTGGGAAAAAGCTTCTGACTATCTACTCTGTCCATGCCACTTATAATTTTGTAAGCTTCTATCAAGTCTCCTCACATGGTGGGTGATATTGAGGTTTTGGAAAGGATACAGAAGCAAACAGTAGATTAATTCCCAGTTTAAAGCAGGTGCTGTCAGACCTGCTGAGTTTTTCCAGCAATTTTTGTTTTTGTTTCAGATTTCCAGCATCCACAGTATTTTGCTTTTATCCCAGTTTAAAGCATCTTGGTTATCAAATTCGGCTAAAAGAGCTAGGATTCTACACTTTAGAGAAGCGTACACTTATCAGTGATCTGATTGAAGTTTATAAGATGATGAAGGGAATTGATTGTATTAGAGTTGACAGTTTGTTCCAATTAAATAGGTTAGGGAGGTCCAGGGCTCAGAATTTTAAATTTTATAAGGCCAGATCTAGATGCCCGGGGAAACTATGAGCACTGAGCTTGCAGATGGATTAAGCTGCTGCCTTTGTTGCTCAAAGTCATTGTGTACAGTTTAGTACAATAAAGAACAGTTGTTGGTAGCTGAGACTGAATACCTAATGTCAGATTTCACTTTCCATTGATTTGGTGGCGAACCATCACTAGATAGAAGGGGGTTTGCCTTTGGTTATTTAGTAGTGTGTGGTAGATCTGATTTAGATGTCAGGATGTGCTTCTTTTTCTAGAGAATAGTGGGACTTTGGAACAAACTGCTGGCTCATGTGGTGGACACCAATTTGGTGAATTCCTTCAAGTGAGAATTGGATCTGTTTTTAGTTGAGGCAGCGATCACGTCTTACAAAAGGGATTCAGGGTCTTCCTCCTGGGCTAGTTTTGATTGCCCAGATGGGCCGGAGAGGAATTATGAAAGCTATTTTTATTAGCTTTTTTATGCCGCTTCCAGGAGATCACATGATTTGGGATGTGGTGGGGAGTGTATTTATTGTAAGAGAGAGGTTGGGTGGGCCAAAGAGTGTCTTTTGCTGTCTGTCATTGTTCGTTTATTTGTATCGTTATTACATACTCCATTTAGATTATAGGTTCACAGGTGTTATGAAATAACACAAAGTAATCTTAAAAATATAATTCAATCGCTGGGTTTAGCTCTGTAATGTTTTAAAAAGAATGCTTAGCATAGGATCCTAGAACAGGCTATACTTTGAATATTGCTCAAGACCCCCTATTTTCTCGAGGTAATTAATTTTTGTTTCTGACCATTGACTTCTAAATAGCTAAAACCCTTTCTAATCTAGTAATGATTGGCCTCCCTAATCATTGGAAGGTAAAATCTGACACCTGAGTATTCAGTCTCAGCTACAAGCGACTGTCCTCTGCTGTACAAAACTGTACACAATGAGTTTGAGCAGCAGCAGCTTCATCCACCTGCCAGTTCTGGTTTGGTCACAATTTTCTATCCACATCAATTTTACACAGTTCCCTTCTATCTTTTCAATGGTGCTAAGTAAATGCTTACTGATTTGCTCTTGGGAGGGCCTGGAGGGTACAGAGGCATCTTACACAGCACACTGAGAATGAGTGGAGTTGGGAAAATTGCCAGAGGGAGAAGAATGTTGTGAGGAATGATCACCAGGGAAAAAAGATTGGGTGAAAAATATTGCTGTGGAAACAAGGGAAATAGGACCAATGTGACAGGAAACAGAAACATAAAAGGTTAACTGAGACAAAGGGACAAATTAACCAAGAATGAAATAGGGAAAGAGGAAGAGAGTGACAGATAAAATGTGAGTAACAGATATGCAGGACAATAGCAACAATGAAAAACAAAAAGTAAAGGGAGAGATAGAGAGAAAAATACAAAAGAAAGGGAGAGTAACAGAGGAATAGGAAGTGTGTAAGAATAACACAGAAAGGGGACGTAACAAGATACAATAAAAGAGTAATGGCGAGAAAGAGAAGGGCTACTAGCAGAGTGAGCTAGCAGACAATGGGAGAAGATAGGAGACAGAAACAAAGAGGAAGGATGACAGTAAGACACATGAAGAGAGTAACAAAAACATGGGGAGAGTAACAGAAGAGAGGGAGAATAGCAACGGAGATAGAAACGCAGAGTGAAGGAAAGGATAACAGAAATCTCAAGAAGGAAACACAAAGATGAGTGTAACAGACTGACACTTTTATTCACTACATAACTACCAGGGTTGAGTTAGCTTACCATCTATACCTCAGTAAAATGATGAATGCAGCAAATGCACCTTGTCTGAACAGAATTCAGAATCCCTGCTTAATGAGTAAAGTTCTGTCTTAAAAAATAAGCGAATCACTAAACAGAATTGGGAAAAGCATTAGAACACATGAATTCTGATTTATTTTTATACAAGTGGATTCATGCACAGGATCTCCCTAGAGTAAGAGCCCAGTCCTTCAGCACTTGACTAACACAACCTATTAAGACGGGAGAAAATATCCACTCAACTCTCCAAACCTTCTTGAGCCAGCCCTGGGAGAAGAGTTTAGAACTGCCACTGTGCCCAGCAAGTGAAAGAATGTGGGTGTAGATGATAGCAGGTCCCACAATTTTAGTTATTACCAGATAAATAATATTGAAACTTATAAATAATTAGAAAATTTAAAAACAACACTTTAGGACAGCTCCAACAGTTGTGGACAGATCTACTGTGTGGAATACAGTGTGAATGCATGCACAGCTGTTGATAAACATCGTGAACACAACCAAAAGAACTCGTTTTAGTAGAACCTCTGCTTGAAGTTCTAACTTTGACAACAGTGTTTACACCAACAGGCTTGTTGTTTTTGTATTTCTGCGAGCAGGAACAGCTGAAGCACTCTCCCCACTCCATTCATATCAGCCAACCAGTGTTCAGGCATTAAACTATACAGACCTCGTCTAGCCACTGGACAAAGTACTACTTCCAGTTAGTCGCAAAGCTACCCCAAAACAATAGCACGAGGTACAACGAGCTAACTGATTACTTCTAAGTTCCCATTGTTTGTTTACAAAATATTATTTGTGCCACATATTAAGAGCCTTGCTCTTCTGAATTTCAACTACTAGCTAACAAATATTACTGCTTCTAATGATCCATTTTGTTGCTTTAAATTTGTAGCCAATTACAGGTTAGGGGTGATTTTTACTTTGAGCAATAGTGTAAATCGGATGATAGTGGATCAACTGCCCGTTATACACCTTTCCTGATTTTTATTTCTATTAATGTCAATGCTCAGCCAGGGGGATAATAAAAGGCCAATGTTGATGATTATAGCACGATGGGTTTGCAAAGAGACTAGGTACAGTTGCTGCTCCCTGTTATCCACCGTTGCCCAGTCACATGGATGAATAATAATTAATTGGGTGATGTCAACCACTTTCATGGATCCATACCCAGAGAGCAGCCATTGGTTTAGAAAATAGTTATGACCCACTTTCAGGCACATAGGGCAGAATTTATCCCTTGTTGGGCGGGCTTGGCGGGGTCAGTCGGGAAGCCTACCGCCACCCCGCAATCGAGGCTGAAAGTCGAAATCACAGACGGAGGGAGGAGGGCGAGCAGGATGAGCGTAAGTGCGCGCTTGATAATCTCCCTGAGGCACAGAACTGCCTCAGGGAGGTGAAGAGTTTTTAAAAAAAATAATAGATATGAAAAATGTAATAAAACATGTCTCTCATGTGACTGTCACATGAGCAGGGACATGTTACTAATTAAATTTAAAATTTTTAAACTTATTTCTTTTTGCTTTAGGAAACCTCATCCTGCCCGTGGGTGAGGTTTCCTAAAAAGTGCAAAGGCCGTAAGGCCTTTTCGCCTGCCCGCCAACCGTAAGGTTGGATGGGCAGTGAAAAATTGAGTTCAATTATCTTTTCAATGGCCTTAACAGGCCTTTTAATTGTCGATGGACGAGCTGCCAACTCTAGTGCTCCCGCCAAACAAAATATCGCGCGACTGCACGTTGAAGCGGGACGCTCACCCGACGTCAACACGGTTCATTTTACATTCGAGCAGGTCGGGCACGCTCCCGTCCACCGAGGTAAAGATTCTGCTCATACAAAGTGACATGTATATAGTGCATACACTGCAACCATGATATGTGAGGCCAGCCTGAAGTCACTCCTCCGCAGGCAGCCTGGAAATTTTATACAGACTGGTAATGCAACTGGGCCAAAGTTAGGTCCTGGGGCAGCAAGGGTAGAGCAGTCAGGATACTGTGGAGTGAGCAAACACACTCTCACTGTTCCTCGCTCCACAGGAATATTTTAAAAATTGATGACAACCGCTTGGTATTCAACCCAGAGTCCTGTTCCACGCTTCCAAATTTCACAGAGGGGTTCTAAAAGAGTCACATACATCTATAAGTCAAGGGCCTAAGACCTGTTTTAGGTGGCTGCCACAGACACCTGAAAAATGGACCAGCCCAATATCAGGTCAGACAACTTTAAGTGTGCTTTGGGACGTGGGGCAATAATCCCTTAAATTGCGTCTCACTGTGCCTGTTTTATGCCAACAGAATGAACGCCATTTTCAAGCCAGCATTTTCAGGGGTGGTGAAAGAAAAAGACTCTGAGAGAAAAAAGAACATTAACCGAAAAGCAGGCACCTTTTCTGCACAGTTTAAACAGTTTTTGCTATGGCAACACACAAATAATGGGGAAAAGGGAAAGTTCCCCAAATTTCTGAGAAGTCAAATTAAGTTGCTGAGCTCTAGACTACAATTCAAGTGCTCTCATAACATACTTTTGGTTGGCTCCCAGACAGGTGTTTATAATGACATGTCCCATCTTTGCAGACTGATCATTTTAAGATTCTTTTGGTCTAGATTTTTTTTTATTTTGATGCTAAACTTGTCATAAAAACAGAACAGGACATTCTAATGAGTAGCACTGTACATCCCAAACGTTTAGAGAGATATAACTTGAACAATCACAGTTGCCTGTCCTGCTTCTTGTTCTGATCAATAGCTTAGAACTGCTATTGGGAGATAATATTGGGAGTAGACATTTTTCCCTTCTTATGATAGCATGAATGTGAAATATTGTTCGATCCCTGGTGTGGAACTTGATAATGTATCAAAGGGGAAGTTCTTCACAGTATGTCAGTTCTGAAGCTTAACACGGAGCAACATGAGGTGCCAAATAACAATTGCTTTCTGAAGGACTATGAGCTAGTTCATCAGGTTACTATTCACTTTAATATTGTCTGCAATGTGGCTGTAAAAGTTTCTATGCACCCAATGTATCTATCAACTTATTAGTGAAATGCTACAGGTACATTTTGATTCACCTTCCCTTAAAAATTCTGCCTTTACAATTATCTTACATCTAATAAAACATTAATTTAATAAAACATCTTGCATCTTGCACAAACCCACCTCTTGCCTTCAGCGTGGTGCTTGATGGCCTCTCCCCTTCTGGCCTCATGACAGGAGGCTTGTTGTGGACCAGCTTCCACCAGCCTGGCTCGCCAAATTGCTGAGCACCCGAACGGAAATACATGGGGCTGCCCACAGAGAGGCAGCCTGCAACGGTGCTCCACCAGGTCGAGGTCTTTTTCCTAAAACATAATAAGTACAAATATGACTGAATTGAAAGAAAGAAAGACTTGCATTTATGGAACACTTCTCATGACCTCAGGACATCCCAAAGTGATTTACAGCCAATGAAGTACTTTTTTGAAGTGTAGTCACTGTTATAATGTAGGGAAATGCAACAGCTAATTTGCTCTCAGCAAGATCCCACAAACAGCAGTGTGATAATGTGCAAATCATCTGTTTTAATGATATTGGTGATAAATATTGGCCAGAACACTGGCATAAAATAGTCTTCTCTTTTCAACAGTGCCACAAAATCTTAAACATTTGCCTGAGAAGGCAGACGTGGCCTCGATTTAACATCTCGTCAGAAACACAGCACCACACTCCCTCAGCAACACACTGAAGTGTCAGTCTGAATTATGTGCCCTGGAGTGGGGCATGAACCTAAAATCTTCTGATTCAGAGGGGAGAGTGCTACCACTCAGCCCATGACTGACACCATGACATATAGTTAACGTTACTGTCTGAAGATATTTTGACATGCTACAATTATTACTGTGTCTTCATGTTCCTCAATCACTGCACACATACACTTTACAAAAATATTACAACCATATAATACTGACCTTTCTCTTTTTTTAACCTTCCTTATTAAAATTTCCTCCTAACTTTTCTCTATTTTCTGCATTTTCTTCCAACTAGAAAGCCATAACCATCCAGGCTGTGAATGTTTCCAAGGTGGCCACCAATACCATCCTATAGCTGGGCAAGTAGGTCCAGGAATTTAAAACTAAATAATAGATATCGTTCAGGCAGGACCTTATACACACAAAGCCAATATTTCTCATCAACACAATGTTGATTATCTCAAATAAAATCACAGCCAGATGCACAGTGCATCCTTAACATCCAAGCAAGATAGAAAAGTGAAGGATTTTCCAAAGAGAGAAATTAATCTTCTTGTAACAATATATGGTATAGGAACAATATAGGAAACCGCATTATTAAATGGAAATTAAAATTTCATATGGTTTTCAGCCTTGGTATGTTCTATGATTCTGGAACTTTTTCAAGGATTTTTCGCATCAGTTTTCATTTAACATTCTCACCCTCTTTAGATTTTTCCTTCCTACATGAAGACAGTCCACTTGTCTGTATTGAAATTCAGCTGCGATTGGGTAGGTGTCATTGAATTTGAAGAATCTTCAATTCAACAGTGGGGTCACATACTTACAATATATCTGCCTAGAATTCCAATTGTCACATTTACTTTCCATCTAGAAGTCACAATTTTGTCTCTTAACTGGCTTCTCATCCGTGCCTGCTTCCACTGACTCTGGCTTCCTCTTCTGAGGGCCTCCAAGAGCTGTCTTCCTCCTTTTCCACTGCCTCCTCTTTATCTGATTATGGGTCTCCAATTGACACTCTTGCTCTCTATGGCTTTCATCTATTTATAACTTTGAAAGAAATAATTTCTCTGATCTACATTTTGGTGTTATATGCAAGTTTGCTTTTTGAATCCTTGGGGTCACCCTGATGTGACCCTGGCGTCAGATAGACAAAATGGGACAGAAGAATGAAGCAGGGGCAATGGGAGAGGGTCAGGAATGAAGTAGGAGATGCAGGAATATACCAGGATGTGGGAAATAAGCAGGAGGATGAGGAATAGCTGATAAGCTGGAAATGGATGAGGAGTAGGGTAGGGTCCAGGAGGTGAGGCAGTCATTGCAAAGCAGAGGTACTTGCAGCAAGATGGTAGTGGGAGGATGAAGAAATCGGAACAGGAAGAGGTAGAGAGGCAAAGTTCCATGACTCAAAATCCAAGGCTGGTGCAAACAGGAGGGTGTAGGGGGAGTAGTAAAAGAAAGTGATGGGAGGTGGCACAAAGCAAGAGGGAGTATGGGCGGAGAAAGATAACAGCAGGTTAGGCAGAAGACATGGCATAGAAAAAAAGGTGTACAATAGCAGAGCAAGAGGCTGGCTAGCATACAGGACAGTCAGGTACAGATTGAAAGGGTAGGATATAATATTAGCAGACTGTGGTGCAAAGGAGTAGGACATGAAATGCTTTGTGCTCTGGCCACTGATCCTTCAATTCAAAACATAACTGGAGCCCAAGTTCAAATCCATAGCTAAGAGAGAGATGCCATGTTTTGACTTCCCATTTTCACTCGTTTAAAAAAAAAATCACAAGACTTCCGAACAATTAAAAAAGATTGTGGTTCCTGAGGGGAAATATATTACCTTTCTTTCCAACACTGTGCAGAATATAATGCTGGGTTTGCCATGGTACTTTGCTAATGAGCAGGCAGCAACAAAAAAGGCATTCATTTTATGTAAATAAAAGGTGGAACCTCTGAACATTATCATCCCTGACTGCTGTTGCAGTGGCAGAAAACCTCTAAATTACAGAAAAGGGGCAACTGCTGAGCTGGAGGGGCAGGAATTCTGAATAGAAAACAGGAATAAGAAAAGACCGCAGAACTGGAATGGAAGCAGCAAGCATGAAATACTTGAACCAAGAAACATGACTCTCACTGTGATTTGTCAGGATCATTTCTGACAAAACCTACTATTTCATCCTCTCTTTTTACATCCAATTTTCATGCTCATACCTAGCTGAGTAGCATAACATGAAGTTTACAGGAGTGCCAAAATGACCTATGTTTGATGGACAACCAATAACATAGCAAGAATCAACATTTGATGAGTGCTTAAAGGGCAAATTAAAGAAGTACAAGTGGCAGTTTATAGATTTGTCCCATTCCTCCACTTCTGTGATGTTTGAATATTGCATCTTTCAGTTGGAATTGGTTGGTTAGCACAATTACTACACTGCTTCATAAGCCAATGAATACACTAGGCGAAAAACAGACCAACACTGTAATCAACTCAATTGTCACACATTGCATGAGAATTATAATTGTTCAGGCACTTCGGGCTGAATCTATGCCTGTGTGGTGCTCGCATTTTACCTGTTTCCTAATAAGAAGGCCCAATGCTTGTCAATAAAAGCACAAATATCTTCCTTCCAACGGAAGTAGCCTTGGCGACCAGTTCCTTCCAATGACAAGTTGTACATAGCCAACATCACAACCTGAGAAGGGCAGAAAGCACAGGCTTAAATAAAGCTTTACTCCACACAGAAGCCTATGAGAAAAAGGAAGACTTCAATTTATATCATACTTTTCATGACCTCAGGATGTCCCAAGGCACTTTACAGTCAATCACAGAATAGTACTGAAGAAGGCCATTTGACCTGCACAAGCTCCACTGAAAAGCAATCCAGTTGGTTTCACTCCCCTTCCCCATAACCCTGCACTTTGTTCTCCTTCAAGTTTGTATCCAATTCCCTTTTGAGGGATACTATTGAATCCAAAGGTCTTCCATACATGCATTAACAATAAAAGGGTTGTCAGAGAAGCATTGGGGCCAATTAGAGATCAAAACAGAAACCTGTTGTTGGAGTCAGAAGGCCTGGCTGAGATACTAAATGAGTATTTTGTATCAGTGTTCACCAAGGAAAAGGACGTTGTCAAAGATATGGAAAATGAGGCTGCTGGAATACCAGATGAGCTAAAAATAGATAAAGAGGCAATACTAAGAAGTAGATAAGTCACCCAGTCTGGATTGCATGTATCCCAGGTTGCTGAGGGATGCAAGGATAGAAAATGCAGAGGTGTTGATCACAATCTTCCAATTCTCATTAGATACAGGGGTAGTGCATTTCAATTAATTTTTAGTAGGATTTCCTGTAACTTCATGTTTAACAATCCTTTTAGATGCCTGTTCTATAACTCTATTTATTCCCTTGCCATCAATGAATGTCCTTTATCGTTTTCTAGTACTAAAATTTGGGGAAGTCCACGGTATACCTCCTGCCAATTTCTGTATATGCTACGAATATATTTTTTAGGCTGAAACTCAAACACTGAGGGAGTGCAGCACTGTCTTTCGGATGAATCATTAAACTGAAACCCCGTCTGGCCTCTTAGGTGGATATAAAAGATCCTTTGAAACTATTTCGAAGAATAACAAAGAAGTTATCCCTGGTGTTCTGGCCAATATTTAGCCCTCAATCAACATCACAAAAACGGATTGTTGGGTTATTATCACATTGCTGTTTGGAGAAGTTTGCTGTGTGCAAATTGGCTGCCGCATTTCCTACACTATAGTAGTAACAATATTTTAAATACTACAGCACTTCATTGACTGTAAAGAGCTTTGGGATGTGCAATGGTCAGGAGAGGCATTATATAAATGCAAGTCTCGTTTTTTGTTTAATCTTATGGGCTTCAATCTTGCTCACAAGCCTAATATGTGGTACTATATCAAAATGTCTTTTGAAAGTTCATATTCACAATATCAACTGCACTGCCCTGATCAAAAAACTCAATCAATTTTCCCTTAACAAGTCCATGCTTATCCAAGTGGTTGTTAATTTTCTCCAGATTCTGGTTTCTAAAAACTTTCCTACCACTGATACTAAACCTATTTTATACTCGTATGGCTGGAGAAGCAGTTATAGTTTGATGTTGAGGTTAACAATCCATTCAGCAGCTTCAGCTGATGCAGTGTGATGCCACCAGGACCTCTCAGGGCAGAAGTTCAGTAAATGGGCAATGGTCTGACTTGGATAGCCACAGACACAATTTGAGTTTTTCTTCACGTTCTACTTGTGGACCCAGTGGCCACGTGTTAAACTGTGCTACATGTTAAGCTGACTGGTCTGTAATTGACAGGTTTATTATCCTTTCCCCTTTATTTGAACAAGAGTGCAACATTTACAATTCTTCAGTCCATTGGTACCACTCTTGCATCTGAGGAGTTGTGACGAGCACCTCTGCAGTTTATACCCTTACTTCCCTCAACAACCTAGGATACATCCAATCCGGGCTAGCTGACATATTCACTTTAGATACCGCCAGTCTTTCTACAGTTGAACATCCTTTACATCCGAAAACCGAACACATCCAAAAACCGAGCTTTTTTGAACAGACCTAGGAAGAAGAAGCATACTAAAGGGAGGATGAGGCAACCATGGCTGACAAGGGAAGTCAGGGACAGCATAAAAGCTAAAGAGAAAGCATACAATGCGGCGAAGAGCAGTGGGAAACCAGGGGATTGGGAAGCCTACAAAGACCAACAGAGGACAACTAAAAAAGAAATAAGAAGGGAGAAGATTAAATATGAGGGTAAACTAGCCAGTAACATAAAAGAAGATTGCAAGAGTTTTATATATATATATATAATATATAAAGGGTAAGAGAGAGGCAAAAGTGGACATTCAGCCGCTGGAAAATGACACTGGAGAAGTAGTAGTGGGGAACAAAGAAATGGCGGAGGAACTGAATAGGTACTTTGCGTCAGTCTTCACGGTGGAAGACACGAGTGACATCCCCAAAGTTCAAGAAAGTCGGGGGGCAGAGGTGAGTATGGTGGCCATTACCAAGGAGAAGGTGCTAGGAAAACTGAAAGGTCTGATGGTGGATAAATCATCTGGACCAGGTGGATTACACCCCAGAGTTCTGAAGGAGATAGCTGAAGAGATAGTGGAGGCGTTAGTGGTGATCTTTCAGGAATCACTGGAGTCAGGGAGGGTCCCAGAGGACTGGAAAATCGCTAATGTAACCCCCTTGTTTAAAAAGGGAGTGAGGCAAAAGACGGGAAATTACAGGCCGATTAGCCTGACCTCGGTCGTTGGTAAGATTTTAGAGTCCATTATTAAGGATGAGATTTCAGAATACTTGGAAGTACATGGTAAAATCGGGCAAAGTCAGCATGGTTTCATCAAGGGGAGGTCATGCCTGACAAATCTGTTAGAATTCTTTGAGGAGGTAACGAGTAGGTTAGACAAAGGAGAGCCAATGGATGTTATCTACTTGGACTTCCAGAAGGCCTTTGACAAGGTGCCACACAGGAGGCTGCTCAGTAAGATAAGAGCCCATGGTGTTAGAGGCAAGGTACTAGCATGGATAGAAGATTGGCTGTCTGGCAGGAGGCAGAGAGTGGGGATAAGGGGGTCCTTCTCAGGATGGCAGCCGGTGACTAGTGGAGTTTCGCAGGGGTCAGTGTTGGGACCACAACTTTTCACTTTATACGTTAATGATCTAGATGAAGGAACTGAGGGCATCCTGGCTAAGTTTGCAGATGATACAAAGATAGGTGGAGGGACAAGTAGTATTGAGGAGGCGGGGAGGCTGCAGAAGGATTTGGACAGGTTAGGAGAAGGGGCAAAGAAGTGGCAGATGGAATACAACGTGGGCAAGTGTGAGGTCATGCACTTTGGTAGGAAGAATAGAGGCATGGGCTATTTTCTAAATGGGGAGAAAATTCAGAAATCTGGAGTGCAAAGGGACTTGGGAGTCCTAATCCAGGATTCTCTTAAGGTTAACTTGCAGGTTGATGCAGTAGTTAGGAAGGTAAATGCAATGTTGGCATTTATTTCGAGAGGACTAGACTATAGAAGCAGGGATGTGCTGCTGAGGCTTTATAAGGCTCTGCTCAGACCACATTTAGAATATTGTAAACAATTTTGGGCCCCGTATCTCAGGGAGGATGTGCTGGCCCTGGAGAGGGTCCAGAGGAGGTTCACGAGAATGATCCCAGGAATGAAAGGCTTAACATATGAGGAACGTTTGAGGACTCTGGATCTATACTCGATGGAGTTTAGAAGGATGAGGGGGGATCTGATTGAAACTTACAGAATACTGAAAAGCCTGGATAGAGTGGACGTGGGGAAGAGTAAAGGGCACAGCCTCGAGTAAAGGGAAGACCTTTTAGAACAGAGATGAGGAGAAACTTCTTTAGCCAGAGAGTGGTGAATCTATGGAATTCATTGCCACAGAAGGCTGTGGAGGCCAGGTCATTGAGTGTATTTAAGACCGAGATAGATAGGTTCTTGATCGGTAAGGGGATCAAAGGTTACGGGGAGAAGGTGGGAGAATGGGGTTGAGAAACTCATCAGCCATGATCGAATGGCAGAGCAGACTCGATGGGCCTAATGGCCTAATTTCTGCTCCTATGTCTTATGATCTTATGGACCCTAACGTGAGCCAACACAAACCTCACCAGCCTTCAGCAGGGGAAGTCTGTGACCCGAGCTGACACGAACCTCGCTGACCAGACTCAACCTTATGCACAGAAAGTGTATAGAGCAATGTGACATACTACAGATGTAATAAGTGTTAACAGATAAGAAGTAGAGTGTGAGAGTTGGCAAATGGAGAAACAACCTAGTATTTGTGGTTTATAGCTAACCTAGGCTTAGGCTATTGTAACGTAAGTAGGCTTAGGCCTACCGGTGGCTATATCACATCCGAAAACTGAAAATATCTGAATACCGAAATGCAATCGGCCCCAAGGGTTTCGGGTAAAGGTTACTCGACCTGTAGTGCCTTTTTATTTTTTTTCAGTCTCATGGGGCAGAATTTTCTGGATGGCCGGGGTGTGGGCGGAACGGGAGCAGATCCAATCACCGCTCATGATCAGGTCTGCGCTGCCATTCTACGCAGGCAGGCAAATTAAGACCCACCCAGCGTACTTCACGACTCCCATGCATAGTGGCAGTGGGCGGGTGGCAGTGGGCGTGCTCAACCTGCCGTGTCCAATGGTGACCCAGTGGCCTGTATAACGGAAGGCCTGGCAGCCTTGGAAAGGCTGCTCGCAATGGCTGGGCGAAGGGCTCTGCAGAGGGGCAATGGAGGTTATGCAAGTCCGGAGGGTAGACCATCGGGGCAGGCCAGGCCGGAAGGCAGGCCATCAGGGCAGGCCAGGCCAGAAAGTAGAACCAGTGTGTCCCTCGTTTTTCCGATGAGGCCAGTGTGTCCCTCGTTTTTCCGATGACTGCCTTGCTGCCCTCCTCGAGGAGGTGGCAGCACGGTGGGAGGTGCTGGTTCCCCAGGGCAGGAGGAGGCCCCCACACATAATGAAACATGCCTGGGAGGAGATGGCGGAGGTGGTGAGCTCCCGGGATGTGTTGCGGCGCACTTGGATCCAGTGTCGCAAGCGCTTCAACGACTTGTTGCACTCTGGAAGGGTGAGGGCAATGTTAGCATTGGTAACTTAACCCAGCAGGTTGGCTTTCCCCCCTGCTGCCGACCCCCCCACCAAGTCTGAGTGTAGTGGCTGCATTGAATCATTGACGGCATGCGTCCTTTGCTGGGTGGGCCAGCAGATATTGCCCATGCCAAGGTCAGCCTGAGAGGGTGGTGAAGAGATGGGTTCTGCGCCCACAGCATGTGGTACACTGAGACCCACATGACTGTTTTGGGGGCAACCTGGAGGAGCTGCACCAAGGTGCTGTGCTTGAACTGCAGGACATGTCCAAGTCAGGGAGATGACATGCTGGGAGGGGAGCTTCAAGGCGGCGTGGCAACGAACCATCTCTGCGCTCCACGTGCTTGCGTCTCCTTGCCATGGAAGGATATACCATGTGGTGCCTAATGTGATGTAGGCAGTGGGGAACTGGCCTAGCACCTTTGTGTGAGTGTTCGGCAGCAGCGGGGTGAGGAGGCACTGGAGCCCTGATATTTCCCACTTTGGCTGGGATGGGCCATGCGCGAAGAGAGTCCATGTGCAATTTGCACAAATCAATGCTCTTCTCTCATTTTCAGGAGAAGAATGCTCATAATGCTGCAGAGCGTGCGAGGACTGGCGGGGGCCAGGTGCAGATTGCCATTCTTAGCCAGTTTGAGCAGGAGGCCCTGGATTTGGAGAAGCGCCATGTGCCCAGGTCCACTGATGTTGGTGAGGCTGGGGTGCACGGCCAGGTATGTATCCCCAGTAGTGAGATCAGCATTGTTCTCCCAACAGCCATAGCAGTGCTTAATGTTAAGTGATTTAATTTTGCAACATGGCTTGACCATTGCTTATGGAAGGATGAGTGCATAATGATCCGGGGGACAGGGATGCACTTTATCATTGTCTCCATGTTAACTGATCCACTGTGCTTGTTCTTCCTTTGAGCATCAGCAGAACAGGGCCAGGAGGAGGAGCAGCAGAGGCCCCCTCTCACACCTGAAGGGCCCTGAAGTCTCACCAGCGTCACACCATATCTGCCAGGCAGGCACCAGCGCAGATACTAGCACCTCGGTCGGAGTTAGAACATCGGCTAGTGTCCCGGGGCACAGTGGTGAGGGCACTTCACAGTCACTGGAAGAACTGGCAGAGACAAACAGTGCCCATGGTGCCAGCAGTCAGAGGAGGACTGCAGAGGACCAGGCACATGCTCAGTCGGTGCCTGATGATGTGCCTCTGGGGTTGTCCGCAACGTAGGAGAGGCAGGAAATGTGGCCAGGTGTGCGGGAGAATCTGGGGAAGATACATGAGGCTATGCTTGGCTTGGTCTCCATGGTGGAAGAGTCTAAGTGGACGATCGCCAAAGCAATGAGCCACATGTCCAAGCACCATGTTTCCTCCATGGAGAGAGTGGCAACTCTCGTGGGGAGGCTCCTTCAGTAGAGCCATCAGGGCTTCCTGGGGTTGCGCTCTGACCAGCAAGCCCTCACATCGGCATTGACCTCAGCTGGTCAGTGCCACTATGGGAGATGGTGTGGGCTTCCCAGCTCAGTACCCATCCATCCACAGTGAGCAGGGAGGTCCAAAGCGACCTCATGTCGGCGCAGCAGCTGCCTGTCGTCTCTGCGGGCACCTCTCCAAGCACTCCAAGTGAGGCTGGCAGCTACTCCGCCCCTCTCTCAGCGACCGTAGCATCCGGTGAGGCTGCGACGACTGGGGAGCTGCCAGCTATGGAACTGGCAGATCGGGGCCAGTACAGTCTCCACGGGCAGAGGACGCCCGCCAAGGTCATCGAGGCCAACAGGACAGCAGGGTCAGCAGGCTGTCTCAGATGCCACTCCCAGCGATGGGGCAGTACCAAGACATAGCACCCCGAAACGTAAACATAAGGCACCTTAGGCACACTGCGGGTTTATTACTGGTGCTTTTGTGTTGGCCCGAGATGAGGTCTTTAGGATTTGCTTTGAATTGGAAAACCCTTGTCATTTTGTTTCATTAAGTTTATTTGCCTGTGATATTAAATTCAGACATGTGATCATGGCTGAGGGTGCCTCTTTTCTTCTGCATGTGTATGGTTTCCAAAAATGTTAGGATTGCTTTGTGAGACATTCAGCTTTATTAACAAGACCCTTAGCTACTGTTCCTAACCTGGAAGATTTGGTACTTAGGTGTCGAGTATGGAGCCTAAGGCCCAGGCTTGTCCTGGAGGTCCATCTGTGGTATGCGAGCTGAAGGTTCGTTGGATTAAAGCCTCCCGGGTGTCCCTGCCTCCCTGGAGCACGCCCAGGTCAGCGTCTACCCTCTCAGCATTTCCCTGTGCATGCTCATCCTCGGACTCATAGCTGAACTCATCATGTGCAGCCGCAGCCATTGCGTCGATGTCTTCATCGTCCACTGCATCCCCCCTTTCCAGCGCAAGGTTGTAGAAAACGCAGCATGCAACCACTATCACTGACACATGATCTGGGGGGTACTGGAGTGTGCCCCCTGAGCGGTCAAGGCATCGGAAGCGCATCTTGAGAAGACCGATGGCTCTCTCCACCACAACCCTTGTGGCGGCGTGGATCCTATTGTACCGCTGCTCAGCTTCTGTTCTTGCTTGGTGGAGAGGCGTCATGAGCCACCTTCTGAGGGGATAGCCCTTGTCACCCAGCAGCCATCCATCAAGCTGGGCTGGAGCACTGAAGAGCCCCGGCACCTGGGAGTGTCTGAGGGTGTAGGCGTCATGGGAGCTGGCTGGGTACCTTGCACAGACTTGTAAAATCAGCATCCTGTGATTACACACTATCTGCATGTTCATGAAGTGGAAGCCCTTCCTGTTGACCGAGGCACCCGGCTCACCTGCTGGTGCCTCGATGGCCACATGTGTGCAGTCTGTAGCACCCTGGACGCGGGGGAAGCCAGCAATCACCGCAAAGCCTCTGGCTTGCCTGGTCCCAACGGAAGTGGATGAAGGTCAATGCACGCCTAAACTGAGCATCTGTAACCTGCTTGACACAAGTGTGGACAGCTGATTGGGAAACACTGCAAAGATCACTCACCGACCCCTGGAAGGAGCCAGAGGCATAGAAATTGAGAGCAGTTGTGACCTTTAGAGCCACTGGCATGGGGTGTCCATCCACACGGTTAGCAGAGATCTCAGGCCCAATCATCTGACAGATCTAGATGACTGTCTTCCCTTGAGAGATGGAGCTTCCTTCGGCACTGCACCTCAGACATACTGAGGTAGCTGCTTCGCTGCCTGTATACCCTGGCAGCAGGTTAGTGGCGTCTTCTGCGGCCCCCTTCCGCCTTGGCCTATCTCTTGGCCCTGCACCTCTTGTGCCTGCGCCTGTCCTCCCAAAGGTGGCTCTCCTGGGGGCTGAATGTACACTCCTGGCCTCCTCCCCCTTCTAGCCCTCCCTTCCTCCTCAGAGGAGGTGCCTCCAGTGGAGGGTTCATCTCCCATTCCCAGGCTATGGGAAGGCTTCCAGAAACCTACAAGCCCAAAAAAGATTCCTCACTGCAGGGTGCTGACCTGAAGATTAAGAGTCCAGGCAAGGCAGCTGATATGCATTTTGAAGTATTGCAGATCACACAGGCAAGTTTCAATAACTTTGAAAAATCAATACTTGAGAGAGCACACTCGCGACCCCAGTGAGCCCTCTTATCCCGCCTGTGGATGAGGTTTATACAAGTGTGTCCTACCCGACTACCCGTTGCGCCCGTGTGCCGACCCAAAGATTGCACGGGCGCCGAAAAATCGGAGTTGATTGGTGAGTCAAGGGTCTTAAGTGGCCCATTAATTAATGGCGGGTGCGCAGCAGATATCATAGTGTGCCCGCCCAACGAAATATCGCGATGGTGCGCGATGACGTCAGGACGCTCGCCTGATGTCACCATGCATCATTTTATGCGCAGACATGCAGGGCCCATCCCCACATGCCAACGGGAAAATTCTGCCCATGTAGTATGTTGGTAACCTCCTCGTTAATTATAGCTTTGGCAAAGTCCTCTTCTTTGGTAAACACAGTTATAAAGTTAGGACGTAGGAAGAACACAGGAGCAGGAGTAAGCCATTCGACCCCTCGAGCTTGCTCCGCCATTTAACTAGATCATGGCCGATCTTCTACCTCAATGCCATTTTCCCA
This sequence comes from Cetorhinus maximus, assembly GCF_964194155.1. Taxonomy (NCBI): domain Eukaryota; kingdom Metazoa; phylum Chordata; class Chondrichthyes; order Lamniformes; family Cetorhinidae; genus Cetorhinus; species Cetorhinus maximus. Next base: position 25,794,172 of record NC_135892.1, on the reverse strand, counting down.
CACTATCCCCATACACTTTAATGTCATTGGTATCGATCTCTGCTTTGAACATACTCAACCTCTGCTTTGAATATTCAAGTTCTCATTTAATACCTCATCACACCTTCTGACTCTACCAGTAGATCTCCAGCTTGGTTCCTAATCAGCCCTACCACTCCTTCAACAATCCCTATACTGTTAATATGGCTCCTGAAGACCTTAAGATTCCCTTTTATTTAGCCATCAATCCATTCTTATAGTATCTCTTTGCCCTACTTATTTTCTTTTTCACTTTACTTCTTATATTAAGCAAGATTCCCAGTTGTATTATCAAGTTGACATCAGTCATACGCCTCCTTTCTATGCTTCATTCTACTCCCTAACTCCTTTGTCAACCAGGGAGCTCTGGCTTTGGTTGCCCTCCCTCACCCCTTGTGGATCTGTAACTAGAATGCACTTGAACCATCTCCTCTTTAAAGGCCACCCATTGCTCCATTATATTTCTGCCTATCTGTCATTAACTCCAATTTACCCAGGCCAGATTCCTCCTCAATTCTTTTCTTTTATTCATTCATGGGATGTGGGCGTAGCATTTATTGCCCATCCCTAATTACCCTTGTTCAGAGGGCATTTAAGAGTCAACAACATTGCTGTGGGTCTGGAATCACATGTAGGCCAGACCAGGTAAGGGTGGCAGATTTCCTTCCCTAAAGGGAACCCTATAAGTGAACCAGATGGGTTTTTTCATTTACAACAATCGACAATGGTTTCATGGTCAACATTAAACTTATAATTCCAGATTGTTTTTATTGAATTCAAATTCCAATCCAGGTCCCCAGAGCATTACTCTGGGTCTCTGGATTACTAGTCCAGCGACAATACCACTATGCCATCATCTCCCCATTCATTGAAATTAGTCCTCCTCCAGTTAACTATCTTTATTCTAGATTGCTCCTTGTCCTTTCTTATAAGTAACCAAAGCCATAATCTTGAATGCAGTCACAGTTGTAATGTAAGAAATGTGGAAGCCAATTTGGGCACAGCAAGCTTCCACAAAGCCAATGTGATATAGTAAGATCATCTACTTTACTTATGTTGGTTGAGGGATAAATATTGGCTGGGACACTGGAGAGCATTCCCTTTCTCTTTTTGGGAATAGTGCAATGGGATCTACTTTTTCCAGTTGAGAGGTCAGATGGGGGTCTCCGTTTAGCATTTCATCCAGAAAATCACACCACTGACAGTTTTTTTATTCTTTCATGGGATGTGGGCATCGCTGGCTAGGCCAACATTTGTTACCCATCCCTAATTGCCCTTGGGAAAGTGGTGGTGAATCACCTTCTTGAACCACTGAAGTCCATCTGGTGTAGGTACACCTACAATGCTGTTCGCAAAGAAGTTCCAGGATTTTGATCAAGTGACAGTGAAGGAACAATGATACTGCTCTAAGTCAGGATGGTGTGTGGTCTGGAGGGTAATTGCAGGTGGTGGTGTTTCCATGCACCTGCTGCCCTTGTCCTTCGAAGTGGCAGGCATTGCGTGTTTGAAAGGTGCTGCCACAGGAGCATCAGTGAATTGCTGCAGTGCATCTTGTATATGCGTCGGTGGTGGAGGGAGTCAATGCTCAAGTTGGTGGATGAGATGCCAATCAAGTGGACTGTTTTGTCCTGGATGGTGTCAAATTTCTATAGTGTTATTGGAGTCACACTCATCCAGGCAAGTGGGGAATATGCGACCACACTCCTGACTTGTGCCTTGTAGATGGTGGAAAGGCTTTGGTGAGTCAGGAGGTAAGTTACTCACTGCAGGGTTCCCAGACGATGATCTGCTCTTGTATCCACAGTGTTTAAAATGCTGGTCCTGTTCACTTTCTGGTCAATGGTAACACCCATGGTGTTGATACTGGGGATTCAGCGATAGTAATGCCATTGAATATCAAGAGGAGAGGGTCAGATTCTCTCTTGTAGAGATGGTCATTGCCTGTAACTTATGTGGCATGAATGTTACTCGCCACTTATCAGCCCAAGCCTGGATGTTATCCAGGTTCTGCTGCATGTGGACTTGGACTGGTTCAGTATCTGAGGAGTCGTGAATTATGCTGAACATTATGCAATCATCAGCGCACTTCCCTACTTCTGACCTTATGATGGTAGGAAGGTTATTGATGAAGCAGCTGAAGACTGTTGCAAATGCTTCAGCCTTGTCTTTTGCACTGACATTTGTGCTCTCCCATCATTAAGGATGGAATATCTGTGGAGCGTCCTTCTCCTGTTAGTTGTTTAATTACACATGAACATACGAACTAGGAGCAGGAGTAGGCCACTCAGCCCTTCAAGCCTGCTCTGCCATTCAATAAGATCATGCTAATATAATTGTAACCTCCCACCTACCCCAGTAACCTTTCACCTCCCATGTTAATCATGGATCTATCTAGCTCTGCATTAAAAATATTCAAAGACCCTGCTTCCAACAGCCTTCCATTTTGGAACAGAGTTCCAAAGACTCATGACCCTCTGAGAGAAAAAATTTCTCCTTGTCTCTTTCTTAAATGAGCGACCCCTTGGCCAGAATTTTCGGCTTGGCAAGCGGGGGCAGGGTGAGGCGAGGCGTAAAATGACATGAGGTGACGTTGGGCGTGCATCCCGACATCACCGCGCATCATTTAGATTTTCAGTTCAGCAGGCACGCAGCCGAGTCGGCTGCGCACCCACCAAACTGTCAAAGGCCTATTAGGGCCATTTAAAAACTAATTAAACTAAGGTTGGCGGGCAGGCGAAGAGGCCAGGTGGCCTTTGCATTTTTCATGGGACCTCATCCATGGGCAGGATGAGGTTTCATGAAGTGTTTATAAATTGAATAAAAATTTTAATAAAAATTCATTGACATGTCCCAGCACCTCTGTGCCTCAGGGAGATTTCTGTGTTCTTTCACGCGCATGCGCAAAAGAGCGCAGGCCTCGACTCAGGGACCCCACCCCCACCCGCCTCGACAGGGAGCGCTCAGCGCTTCCAGGCGCAAGTCACACTGGGTGGGTCTTAATTGGCCCGCCCACGTAAAATGGCGACGCGGACCCGATCAGGGGCGCCGATCAGGTCCGCGCCTGCCCCTGCACAAACCCACCCCCCCAGAAAATTCTCCCCATTACTTTTAAACCATGACCCCTAATTCTAGATTCTCTCACAAGAGGGAACTTCCTCACCACAGACACCCTGTCAAGACCCCTCAGGATCTTAAAGGTTTCGATCAAGTCACCCCTCACTCTTCCAAATTCCAGTGGATAGAAGCCTAACCTGTGCAACCTTTCCTCATAAGGCAACCCGCACACTCCTGGTATTGGTCTAGTAAACTTTCTCTGAACTGCTTCTAATGCATTTACATCTGTCCTTAAATAAGGACACCAATACTGTACACAGTACTCCAGATGTGGTCTCACCGGTGCCCTGTATAACTGAAGCATAACCTCCCTACTTTTGTATTCAATTCCTCTCGCAATAAATTATAACATCCTATTATCTTTCCTAATTACCTGCTGTACCTGCATACTAGCCTTTTGTGATTCATGCACTAGATACCCAGATCCCTCTGAATCTCAGCGCTCTGCAATCTCTCACCATTTAGATAATATGCTTCTTTTTTATCCTTCCTGCTAAAATGGACAATTTCACATTTGCCCACATCATACTCCATTTGCCCACTCACTTAACCTATCTATGTCACTTTGTAGCCTCCTTATGCCCTCCTCACAACTTACTTTCCTACCTACCTTTGTGTCGTCAGCAAATTTAGCAACCCTTCCTTCGGTCCCTTCATCCAAGTCATTTAAATAAATTGTAAAAGTTGAGGCTCCCGCACTGATCCCTGTGGCACACCACTCGTTACATCCCGCCAACCAGAGAAAGACCCATTTATAACTACACTCTGTTTCCTGTTAGCTATCCAATCTTCTAATCATGCCAATATATTATCCCCTACACCATGAGCTTTTATTTTTAGGGGAAAAAAAATATGAGCTTTTATTTTCTGCAATAGCCTTTGATGTAGCACCTTATCAAATGCCTTCTGGAAATCTAAGTACAGTACACCCACCAGCTTCGCTTTATCCACAGCACATGTGACTCCTTCAAAGAACTCCAATAAATTGGTTACACATGATTTCCCTTTCACAAAACCATGTTGCCTTCATGACTGGCTGCAGCAGGACTGCAGAGCATCTGATTTGTTGGTTGTGTGGTTGCTGAGCTATCACATGCTGCTTCCACTGCTTGGCATGCAATTAGTCCTGTGCTGTAGCTTCACCAGGTTGGTACCTCAATTTTAGAGATGCTTGGTGCTGTGCTTGGCATGTCCTCCTACACTATTTATTGAGTCAAGGTTGATCCCTTGGCTTGAGCCTCATGGTCCAGCATATCCCGCAATCTACCATGAGCTTACAGATTGTGGTTGAATATCGTTCTGCAGGTGTTGATGCCCAAAATGCCTCATGGATGCCCAGCTTTACACTGCTAGATCTGTTCTGATCCTATGCCATTTAGCATGGTGGTAGTGCCACACAACACAATGGAGGGTATGCTCAGTTTAAAGTTGGGACTTTTGCTTCACAAGGACTGTGCGGTGGTCACTCCTAACTATACTGTCATGGACAGGTGCATCTTCCACAGGTAGATTGGTGACGACAAGAGCAAGTAGGTTTTCCCCTCTTTATGGTTCCCTCGCCACCTGCCACAGGCCCAGTCTGGCAGTTTTGTCCTTCAGGACTTGGCCAGCTTTGTCAGTAGTGGTGCCACTCTTAGTGATGGACGTTGAAGTCCCCCGCCCAGAGTGTATTCTTTGCCCTTTCCACCCTCAGTGCTTCTTCCAAGTGATGTTCAACATGGAAGAGTACTGGTTAATCAGCTGAGAACATGCGGTAGGTGATATCAGTAGAAGATTTCCTTGCCCATGTTTGCCAGTGTAGCACTTCCCATTACTACACTGGATTGTCAGTCCAGGGTATGTGCTCAAGTCTCTGGAGTGGGAGGACCAATGACCTTCTGACTATCGAGTTTAAAGGAAAAACTAAAACTTGAAACCAGAGGCTAAGGTTACTTTTCAAATTGAGGAACTTATCCTCCTGCATTTGCCTTGCTGAATCACAAACTTGATTTTAATCACAAGTTATGCCATCTTTTGCAAAGATTTGAGAAATGTTGGCAAATTAAATTTACTTTGTGAAGAAAAGCCATCATTTGAGGAGGATTGAAATGATACAAAAGGACAGTTAATTTTTTTAAGCAGCTGTAGAAACCTGTACATTGACTGTTCTGACAAGGCAAACAGGCATGAATGTACAACAAAAACAAAAAATGCTGGAAAAACTCAGCAGGTCCAGCAGCATCTGTGGAGAGACAAACAGAGCTAACGTTTTGAATCCGTATGACCCTTCTTCAGAGCAGAATTTTTCCAGCATTTTTTGTTTTTGTTTCAGATTTCCAGCATCTGCAATATTTTGCTTTTATCAGGCATGAATGTACACTTGGTGCTTGGCAAGTAAATTTAGGGAAAATCGCTTTTGCAAAATTAGAAACCAGCTATCCTTCTGACTCCAAGAATGACAAGATAACAGGTTTCTGTTCCTCTTCTCAATAGTGAATAAGTTGTTTTCCCATTAAACAATGAAATGCTTTAAGGAACACTACTCAAATTCTCATTGTTTACCTTCAAGACCCTAGGTTTAAATCCAGTGCATGAAAATGAAAATGAATGCTTGCTGCAAACATTATGAATGTAGATAGGACATTCTCAATCCCAGTTCTTTATGGGCATGGACTCGCACATAACATATTTGTCCTCTCACCCCTGTCAATAGCGTTCTAAATCCTTAGGTACAGTTAGAAAGCAGCCTGAGATGGTTTTACACCATTGCAATCCCACAACCTCCCCCCACCCCTCCACAGTTGGTGAAGTAATGCTACCATCATTGTGGTATCATTCCTTGGGTTCATGGGTGCCATACCATCATGCTACAATTTCACAAACGTCAGTATTCTGTCCATTTTATACCATACAATCAATTTTTTTCCATTAAATGATATGATCTGTACCTCAACTTCCTTTACCTGTCTTAGCTCCATATTCTTCAATGTTACTACCAAAAATCTGAAGTTCCCATTATTCCAGCATCCACAATCTTTTGATTTTTGTGAGGGGAAGAATTCCAGATTTTCACGCCCTTGTCCGTGAAAATTTGCTTTCTGATTTCCTTCCTGGATAGCCTAGCTCCAATTTTACAATTACACCCATCATTCTTGATCTCCCCACCAGAGGAAATAGCTTCTCTATATCTGTCCAATTGAATACCTTCATTATTTTAAACACCTCAAATAGATCAACACTCAATTTTTGCATTCAAGGGAATAAAAGTTTAAGCAGCCTGCCCTCATCATTTAACCCTCTAAGTTATTCTGACCTTTTTACTAGCATTCCCTTGCCACCTTTTTCTGAAGAAGAATTAGTGACTCCCAGCTTAGTCAACATCCTCTTGGTTAGCCAGGTTACGAAGAGTGTTCCATGTACCTCGGGGTCAAAGTTCAACTAGTGAAAGAAGGTAGCCCTTATTATAATGAGCAGCCCACATCATGGTGCACAGCATTCATAAATAATAATCAAATAAACTCACAACTAATGTAGAACATCAGACAAAGGTTTAAGAACAGAGCACAAGTTTTGGACCTAAAAGTGCAAATAAACAGGTGATTTGATTGAGAAGATACAACCAATGCCCATGGTTACATTTTGTACTTGCATATAAAACGCATTGAGCATAGTTTCAACAATAATACGTACTTGTTGCCATGTAAGCTTCAGTCTCTCAAAGTGTTCCTTCCCATCTTCTGCACAGTCTGAACAACAGAATCGGAAGAAGTTATCACCCCGCAAGTAACTGGGGTGTTCTCCTCTCAACTGAGCTGGAGAGAGAGAAAAAAGAGGTTGAAAGAGAGAAAGAAAGGACTTGATTTACATCAAAACTGGAAAAAAAATGAACCACTTTTACAAGGTAACAAGACATTCCAAGTCAACAGATTGCACAACATACAGGAAATGCAATGACAAGCTCCAAGATGTGAATCATCGCAAGTGAAGCCGATGAGACATCTTATGTTTAATGCCACGTATTGTGTGCCTCTCCAAAGTGCTTCTTCCCATCTTCCACTATGGTCAACTCCACAAGTTGATTTCATGCCTCATTCCTGACCAGAATTAAGGCAAGTGATTGTTTTGAACTGATCTGAGTGATGACCAAAACCTGGTGTTTTTATTTGCTGCTTCTGGGGACGGGGAAGGGCGGGGGGGGGGATCTTTCTATGCAAAATTTCCAGCAGTCAGGCAGCTATGCAAAGATAAGTATTCACATAGGAACAGGAATATGTCATTGAGCCTCTTGAGACTGTTCTATCATTCAGATAGATAATGGCAGATCTGTACCTCAATTTACCAACTCTATTTACCAACCTTAGCTCAAAATCCCTTGATAGCTTTAATTAACTCCTTTTGGGAGAAAAGAGTTCCAGATTTCTACTGCTCTTTGTATGAAAATTACTTCCTGATTTCACTCATGAATGGCCTAGCCCTAATTTTAAAATTATGCCTCTTTGTTATGGATTCCCTATGAAATTAAATACTTTCTCTGTATTTTCGTATTTTTCTGAATTGCATTTGCAAGATCGCCACTAGCACTATCCATATCAGTGAGGTTATCAAATTACATATGCTATAAAACAGCAAGAAAACACTGTTTTGCTTCATGAAAATACTATCAAACCAAGGAATGCAAACAGTGACTGATACAAACATTAGTAATGCTGCATTTTTAATCTTTGTGTTACTTTTTTTTAGCCTTTTTCCAGTGACTGTGTGCAAGTATTTGGCAGCCATCACATGCTCTGTGGCACAAGGATAGCATTGTGTCAGAAAGAAACAATTTGCATTTATTAAGCATCTTTCACAACCTCAGGATATCCAAAAGTACCTTATAGCCAGTGAAGTGCCATCATTGTTATAAGGTTAGCCAATGGCTATGTAATATTAGTCGATTTGCCTACAGCAGGGTGCCACATATAGCAATGCGACAATGACAGATTATCTGCTTTAATGAACTGTTACAACTTTCTTTAGTCGCAAGTCCCTGACTGCACCTCTGCTTTACCAGTTCAGAACTTTCCTCATTCCACTATCAGCAGCAAAGCCTTCAGTCATCTTGGCCCCAATCTGAGGACTTTCTTTCTAAACCCTTTGACCTTAACATTTCTCCCCGCCTTCAGACATGTCTTATTTACAGTATTATACCCCCTGCTACTACTGTTTGTATGTCTGTATGACCTCCTACTGTGAAGTGCCTAGAGATATCTCATTTTGTTGAAGGTATGATATAATTACCAGTTAAAGGGGATACAAGGAGAGAGAGCTGGCGGTGCTTGTGCACATATTTTGAAGGTGGCAGGACAGGTTAACAAAAGCACACGGGATCCTGGGCTTTATAAATAAAGATACCGAGTACAAAAGCCAGGAAGTTATGATAAACCTATATAAAAACATTAGTTCAGCCCCAGCTTCTGTACTGCGTCCAAGTCCGGGCATCATACTTTAGGAGGTACATGAAACCTTTGAGCAGGGTACAGAAGCGGTTTACTAGAGTGGTTCCAGAAGTGAGGGATTACAGTTATGTGGATAGACTTTGTTCTCCTTGGAACAGAGGAGGCTAGGAGATTTGATAGAGGTGTTAAAAAGCATGAAAAATTTAGAAAAAGTAAATAAAGAGAAACTGTTTCAAACGGCTGAAGAGTTGATAACCAGAGGGCACATATTCAAAGTGATTGACAAATAAAAGAGAGGCCATGGAGAAAGCTTTTTTTAAATGTGATATGTGGTTAGGAGTTGGAATGCACGGTCTGGCTGGGTGGTGAATACAGGCCTTCAAAATGAAAGTGGATAAATATTTGAAGGGGAAATTAATTGTAGGGATATGGGGAGAAGGTAGGGGAGTGGGACTAACAGGGTTGCTCTTTGAAAGAGCCAGTGCTGAGTGGTCTCCTTCTTAGCTCCTTCTACTCTATGATTATTATTCATTTCCTGATTTAATGAATGCAGTTGATGCCAAGGATCATAGATTTCAGCATATAATTCAGACTAAGGTAGTGTTGCACTGTCGAAGGTGCTGCTTTCGGATGAAACGTGAAAAAACAGATTCTTGACTGCCTCTCAAGTGAATGCATAAATCCCTTGCATTATTTTAAGATGAACAGGGGAGTTCTTCCCCCTCCCCCCGTGCCCTGTTCAACCATCTTCACAAATACAGGTCATTTAGTTATTTATCTCATTGCTGTTCGTTGGTAATAAATTGTTTGCTGCGTTTCCTACATTTCAAAAGTACTTCACTGGCTTTAAAGTGCTTTGTGACATCCTATGGCTGGGAAAGACATTATATAAATGCAAGATAAAAGCAAAATACTGCGGATGCTGGAAATCTGAAACAAAAACAAAAAATGCTGGAAAAACTCAGCAGGTCTGATAGCATCTGTGGAGAGAAAGACAGAGTTAACGTTTCAAGTCCATATGACTCTTCCTCAGAGCTAAAGGGAAGTGGAAATATGGTGAAATTTATACTGCTTAAGGTGGGCAGAACAGGTGAAGCTGGATAGAAGGCCAGTGATAGGTAGAGGCAAAGGAAGATGTCATAAACAAAATGTCAAGGGGTTGTTAATAGTGGTGGTTCTGGCTAAAGGAGGTGCTAATGATGACATTAAGAGTGGAAAGCAGAATGTGATAATGGCAGGACCAGGGTAAGCACTCTGGAAAGTGATAGATGGCCCTAGTGGGGGTGTGGTGGGAGGAGGGGATGGCGATGGGAAAAAAGATCGAGAAGGCTAAAAGCTGGGGATAAAACAATGAATAAAATGGAAATAATGTTTTTTTTTTAAATAACAAAGATAAGTGGGGAAAATAAATAAAGTAAATAAATAAAAATTTAAAAATAAAAATGAATAAGAAAAGGGGGGGGAATCAGAAAGGGGTGGGGCTGAAGGAGAGAGTTCATGGTCTGAAGTTGTTGAACTCAATGTTAATTCCGGAAGGCTGTAAAGTGCCTAATTGGAAGATGAGGTGCTGTTCCTCCAGTTTGCGTTGAGCTTCCCTGGAACATTATGCAAATGCAAGTTGTTCTTTCATCTTTCTTTCAGTGTTGTTTTAAAATCTATTTAAGGTAAGGATTGCAAATCACAGGAGGGAATGTCACATTTCAGCCAGCATGCTTCATTATTGCAATTCTTTTTCTGAAACATGGCACTTTAAATTTTGTCTTAAACTGATCGCACCACCACCATACCTAGTGACACACCAGCAAGCTGCAAGACTTCGCCATGGTGTTAGACACACTAAATATTGGGCAGAATTTTCCCCCTATTGGGGTGGGGGGGGGAGGAAGTTCAGTAGCGGGCGCGTGGAGGCGTGCCTCCGATCGGTGTGCCACCATTTTACTTGGGCGGGCCAATTAAGGCCCGCCCAGCGTGATGTCCGCAAGGAAGCGCTATGCACTCCCTGTGCAGGCTGGGGGGGGGATTCCCTGAGCCGAGAGTGCGTTCTTTCGTGCATGCGCGCCAAAGAGCGCACTCATCTCCCTGAGGCTAAGTGCTGCCTCAGGGAGATCAGCTCCACAATAAAAAATCTTAAAAACAGAAAAAAAAAATTCCCTGACATGTCCCCTCATGTGGCACTGTCACATGAGTTGGGACATGTCCATCACTTTTAAATACACTTTTATTAAGTTTTTAAAAACCTACATGAAACCTCATCCCGCCTGTGGATGAGGTTTCACGCTTTTTCCAATGCCCACCAGGGCTCCCGGCCTGCCCGCCAACCTTAAGGTTGGATGGGCAGGTCCACTAATCATGTTAATTACTTTGTCAATGGCCTCAATAGGTCATTGACAGGTCGGCGGGCGCACAGCTGATTTGGCTGAGCCCCCGCCGATGTGGAAATTGAAATGAGGCGGGGTGACATCGGGAGTTCCGCCCGACATCATCCCATGTCATTTTACGGGTTGGCAAGCGGGCCCCGCCCCGCCCGGGAAATCCTGGCCATTATTTCCAAACACAAGTCAAATGTGGAATAGCTAAATTCATCAATATGGTGCTGAATGTTACTCACAGTGAACATAGAGTTGTTCATACATCATAAAATCAAATAACACAGAACAGGCCACTTAGGCCATCAGACTTGTGCCAGTTCTTTGCAAGAGCTATTCAATTTAATACTACTCCCTTTTCCCATAGCCCTGCAAACCTTTCCCTTCAAATGATTCCCTTTTGAAAGATACTATTGAATATGCTTCCATCACTCTCTCAAGTAGTGCATTCCAGATCATAACTACTTGTGTAAAAAAAAATCATCTTCTTTCTGCTTCCTTTGCCAATTATCCTAAATCTGTCCCCTCTGGTTACAGACCCTTCTGCTAGTGGAAACAGTCTATCTACTCTGCCAAAATCCCTCACAAATTTGAACACTTTTATTAAATATCCCCCCAACCTTCACTGCTGCATCAGTGTACTACAAATGTGAAACAGCGCATATGATGAAACATCCTGCATTTTTTCTTGGGTGTAAATAGGAGCCACCACAAACATTACATGAAAAGCGAAGATGAACACTTACAAATGGCCTATTAGACCATGTCTCGAGTCCCAACATGCAAAACCAGAAAGGACATTGACAAAATATTACCTCATGCAAGGCTGTGCAAGGGATGCCAATCTTATTTTGTCAATGTCTTACTGCGGAGACAGCTAATACTCAGGACTCAGCTTTAAGGTCCTGCTATAAAATAATCCTAAAAGTTGCAGACTAGATTTTTCAAAATGCCTTAAGATTTACCTGAATTCTGAGTTATTAGGAATCTAATATATTACATAGTATTACATCATATTTATAACACAGAAGCAGCCTCTTCAGCACCACAGATCCATGGCAGTATTACACTCAAAATGTGCCTCCTCCCATCCTTCATCTAACTCTTATCAGCATATCCTTCGATTCCTTTCTACCTCATGTGTTTTTCTAGATTCCCCTTAAATGCATCTATGCTATTCACCTCAACTATTCCTTGTGGTAGCAAGTTACACTCTGGGTAAAGAAATTTCTCCTGAATTCTTGAACTGAATTTATTAGTGACTATCTCATATTTATGGTCCCTTGTTCTGGTTTTGCCTACAAATGGAAATATCTTCTCTACATCTACTCTATCAAACCTTTCCATAATCATACATCTATCTTTTCTTTTCTCGGGAAATCTAGATAGTTATAACCTCCCAGTTCTGGGATCATTCTGGTAAATCCATTTTTTATAATGTGCAGGCTCCAAGTGTGATCTTCCCAAGATTCTCTACAAGTCTAATAAAGCTCCATTGGGTTTCAACTATAACTTGCATCACTACTTTTAGTGATTTCTGTTTCTGTACCCCCAGATCCCTTTGCTCTTTTATCCCATTTAGGCACTTACTTCCAAGGAGTATGTGACCTCCTTATTCTTCCTACCAAAATGTCACTTAACTATATTGAATTTCTTTGACCAATTACACCCCCAATCTACAAGTTTGTCTTCCTGCATTTTGTCCTGTACTCCTAACATTCAAACAAAGTGAGCTGATCTCAGTCATAGGTGTCTGTATCCCTTTGCAGCATGCCTGCGAAATTAGGGGTTATGTCCCAGCTGGTGTTGCTCTTTTAGTGATCTATTCTTTCAAAATCTGATTGTTGGGGGCTCTTTGAGCTGAGCGATATCATCACTAGGGAATGAAAAATGTCTCCACTCGAGTATCTGCATCAAGTACTTCCATTTCCAGTACAGCATGGACAAATGCAGAGTAAAAGAAGACAAGCTTACATTCATCTTGCACCGTTCATGACTTCAGGTTGTCCCAAAGTGCTTTACAGCCAATTAAGTGCTTTTGAAATCAATGTCGTAATAAAGAGAACACTGCACAATTTGCGCACAGAAAAGTCCCATAAATAGCATTGAAATAAATGGCCAGATAATCTGCTTTAGTGATGGTGGCTGAGGGTAGGCCGGGACAACCAAAGAAACTTCCTTGTTTGCCTTCAAAATTGTGCCAATTGGATATTTTACATCCACTGGACCTCCGTTCAACAGTCAGCACCCAAAAACAGCACCTTTAACAGTACTGTCCTTCACTACTTCTTAGGAATGTCAGCAAAAAAGATTTTGTGCTGAGGTCTCTGGAGTGGCCGATCACCTTCTGACTGAGAAGGGAGAGTGCGACCTGCTGACATTCCTTGCCAAGAACTGTATTCAAATCCTCCACAGTTCAGGTAGTTAAGGCATTAAGTAGCTGATGCAAACAGACCAAAAAGGCAAGAGGTTCAATCCTTGGTGAATATTGAGCTTGGTACTATCTGCTGGGTTGGCCTTGGGTAGCACCAATTGACATATGAGGCCCTGATTTAGGAAGGCAGAAACAGGTGCAGCTCCTGCTCTCCAGAGTGGTCTGGAAGGATGAAGAAGTCAACACTAGGTCAGGAAGGGTTTACATTCAATGGTGATTATTTTTCTCCCACTCCCACCCTACCTCATGCTTATTAAAAGGTGAGTAGCACAGTTAATAAAGGATGAGTTCACTACATTAGTGAGAGAGGATCTTCGATCGAAAGATCAAGATGTGAAATCAGTTTGGTTGTGGCTAAGAAACAGCAAGGGGCAGCAAACATTGGCACGAGTTATTTATAAGCCATCAAACAGTAGTGGTAATGTAGAGCAGAGTATAAATCAGAAATTTAGAGGTGCAAGTAACAAGGTAATACAGTAATCATGGGGGACTTGAATCTACATATAGACTGCGTAAACCTAATTAGCACCAATGCTGTGGAGGACGAATTCCTGGGGTCTATGTGAGATGATTTTCTAGAACCAATTAGAGAACAGGCTATTTTAGATCTAGTATTGTGCAATGAGAAAGGGCTAATTAATAATCTCGTTGCAAAGAGTGGCCATAATATGTTGGAATTTTATATTAAGTTTGAAAGTGATGTCATTCAATCCAAAACTAGGGTCCTAAATCTAAACAAAGGAAACTACGAAGATATATGGAGCAAATTGGCTGTGGTAATTGGGAAACTGCATTGAAAGGTAGGCAATGGTTAGCATTTAAAGAATTAATACATGATTTACAACAAATTTACATTCCTTTGAGGCACAAAAACCCAGCAGAAAGATTATCCAACCATGGCTAACAAGAGAAGTTAAAGATTGTATTAGGTCAAAGGAAGAGGCTTATAAAGGGGGAAGGTGGTAGCGTAGTGGTATTGCCACTAGACTGGTAATCCAGAAACCCAGGCTAATGCTCTTGGGACCTGAGCAGATGGTGAAATTTCTGGAATTAAAAAAGTCTAATGATGACCATGGTGATTGTTATAAATGCCCCTTAGGGAAAGATATCTGCTGCCCTTCCCTGGGTTTGAAGAAACCTTGGTGAATTTCTTACCTTACACGTGACTCCAGGTCCACAGCAATGTGGTTGACTCTTAAATGCCCTCTGAACAAGGGCAATTAGGGATGGGCAATAAATGCTGGCCCACATCCCATGAATGAATAAAAAGAAAGTAGTAAACCTGATTGGAAGCATTTTAGAATTCAGCAAAGGAGGATCAAGAAATCGATGAAGAAAGAGAAAACAGAATTTTTTTTTCATTCATTCTCGGAATGTGGGCTTCGCTGGCTGGGCCAGCATTTATTGCCCATCCCTAGTTGCCTTTGAGAAGGTGGTGGTGAGCTGCCTTCTTGAACCGCTGCAGTCCATGTGGTGTAGGTACACCCACAGTACTGTTAGGGAGGGAGTTCCAGAATTTTGACCCAGCGACAGTGAAGGAACAGCGATATATTTCCAAGTCAGGATGGTGAGTGATTTGGAGGGGAACTTCAAGGTGGTGATGTTCCCATCTATCTGCTGCCCTTGTCCTTCTAGATGGTAGTGGTCGTGGGTTTGGAAGGTGCTGTTGAAGGAGCTTTGGTGAATTTCTGCAGTGCATCTTGTAGATGGTACACAATGCTGCCACTGTGCGTCGGTGATGGAGGGAGTGAATGTTTGTGGACGTGATGCCAATCAAGCGAGCTGCTTTGTCCTGGACGGCGTCAAGCTTCTTGAGTGTTGTGGGAGCTGCACTCATCCAGGCAAGTGGGGATGATTCCATCACACTCCTGACTTGTGCTTTGTAAATGGTGGACAGGCTTTGTGGAGTCAGGAGGTAAGTTACTCGTCGCAGGATTCCTAGCCTCTGACCTGCTCTTGTAGCCACAGTATTTATATGGCTAGTCCAGTTCAGTTTCTGGTCAATGGTAACCCCCAGGATGTTGATATTGAGGGAATCAGTGATGGCAATGCCATTGAACATCAAGGCAATAAGGAAGTAAAAACAGGCTGTAAAAGCTCCTATAGGTATGTAAAAAAGAAAAGATTAGCAAAGACAAATGTGGGCCCACTACAGCCAGAGACAGGAGAATTTATAATGGTGAATAAGGAAATGGCAGAGGAACTAAATAAATACTTTGGGTGGAATAGTCCCAGATTTGTACTGTGTGGTAGCTGGCGGGAAAAACAACGTTTTATCCACCAGCCGCAATGGCAGCTTCTCATGCCATATCGTCCCAAGCCCGCCGCATTAACTATGCATTCCCAGGAAACACGCTGTTTCAATGGCAGGCGTGCTCTCATTCGCCTGCCACACCATCACCTCACTGCTTCATCATGCTAGGCATCACATTTAAAGTGCAGCTGCGAGCACACTCTCAGTGTTTCCTGCCCAAGACCACTGCACAGAAGACAGGATGGCCCTGAAAGGCAAAAAGAATGCAGCCCCCACACCCCCCCCCCCCCCCGCCCCCCCACCCCCCACCCCCAGATTTAGTGACACATCCCTCGAGCACCTTTTGGACGCCATAGAGGCCTACCATTATGTCCTCTACACCCGTTCTGCCCGCAGGATGGGCAGCAGCATCACATTCCAGCACGGGAAGTGGCGCAGCAGTGGTCAGTGCCAATGCCCTGCAAAAGAGGATAGCCACCCAGTGCCTCAACAGGATGAATGGTCTCATCCTTTGCGCCAGGGTAAATCACTCTTCTCATCAATCTCACTCACAACCCATTACACATCCATAGGGATCACACCTCAAGGGACAACATCGCTAACTCTCACACATACCCTCACATCATCATCAGACTCATATCGTGTTGAACTCACCTCCTCATCCTGTCCATGGCTCCACTAGGTTGAGTGACCCACATTAGGCCCCTCACTCATTTTGAGGAGTGTGCTATTGCTGGTGAGGACATGGACCGTGCCTGCGGTGATGGTGAGCTCGGCGGCGAACACCCTCGTGAAGATCCTACATCATGTCATCCCTCTCTCAATGCAAATGTGAGTGCTCTCTCTCCTGCTTATAACTGTGCTGCCATGCACTAATTATCTCTACTTTGGTTCACAGGGAGTTCTGCCAAGCAACTGACACCCTCAGCCAGTCAGTCCCTCAGCTCCATCCAGGTCTTCACCTCCAGCAAAGAGGACGCCTCCTCCATTGAAGAGCTGGAAATAAGCAGCCTGGAAGACTCATCACAGCGCCTACCCACACCCTCCACCAGCGCAAAGACAACACTTTGGTGGGACCTAGATGTAGAGGGGGCTTGGGTTCACAATCTGGTGGTCACCGCATGGACACGTGTCTGCAGCAGGAGGAGGCAGGTGCGGCTGAACTCCCCAGTTACTCGGTGTGCTGCTGGGAAAGAGGCATCTGTGAGGTGCGAGATGATGAACCTCTGGATTTGGCCTTCCAACTCATTGTGGAGAATCAGCAGAAGGCGGGGGAACGTCACGGGTCACGCAGAGCTGTTGGAAGCCCTCAGCTCAGTGGTTCGCGAGTCGGAGGAGTGCACCTGCCTGCTTTCTGATGAACTGGTGCCCACATGTGCGTGCATGGAGGTCTCCATGGGAAGGATGGTGGACGCCATGGAGACCCTCGTCCAGCAGAATTCGGAGATGTGTGCAGACCTGCACTCCATTGCGGGAGCCATGGGTGACTTCCTGCAGTGGCAACGTGAGGGGGAATGGGGCACCTCGACATCCCTCCAGATGTTTCTTCCCCTCAAGGAGTCAGGCCGGGGCCTCCTGGCACCAGAAGGGAGGAGAAGCGGCAGCTGGACACCCCTGAGTCATCCACTCAGTAATCTCGGAGGCTGTCCTCTTTCTCCGAGTCTCCTTTGCCTGTAAGCCCCTCAGCTTCATCCTCTGTCACCGCAGAAGGAGCAGCTGGCCAATGAGTGACTCTGGAGGGAGAAGTGTGTGTGTGTGTGTGTATGTGGGGCAGGGTCTTTTGGAGCCTCGTACAAGCATTCTCCCACACACGCAGATCCTCCCCATGTCACACTCACTTCAATGTCCTGAGCATTTTCAACGTACCAGCTGGGGTTTGATTTCAGTTGTCCATCTGAGTTGACTTCCATCTCCACCCACCCACTGATCACGCTCTCATGCAGCACCTGATCTCGCGCAGCACGACTCACATTTCACTTTCGATTTAGACAGCATGATGGTGATGCAGTATTTCATTCATTCCCCCGTTCCTTTCCCCTCCCCTTGTCACCCATTTACTTTCCCCCATCACTGTTGACCCATTGGGCATCACCTTCCACCTACCCTCCGTGACCTACCAGTCACAACCCTTTTCTTTCAGGGAAGTCCAGGTGAACATGCACATTCCCTTCCTTCCTGAAAATCCCACCCCCATCCACATTACCCTCCCCTCTCCGCACTCCTTTCCTTACACCTTCCACGCCCCCCACCCACTTAAACCTACCTCCTCAGTTGCCGTCTTCTCCCCATTACCTCCCTCGCCCCATAACCCCCCTCCCAACCTCACCCCACCGCTGTGTCTGCCTCCAGTTCCCCACCGACCGCCCTCGACGTCCCTTCTACTCATATCATCGAACTGTCACCCTCCCGCCTCACTCTACCCTCGGTCATTCTCACCATTCCCTCGTACCACATCCACACTCAGTTCGCTCCCCAGGAGGCAGTCATGGACTCATCAGAGCCCTCCCTGGCACAATCACCTGGACATTCCCCCCATCTCTGGACCCCTTCCCCCCTCAGAACTCTTTCCTCCCTTGGAATTCCTTCCCCTCCATAACTACTCTCCCCCCAGCTTACTCATTCCCACTTTTCTGACTCCTTCAGACACCCTTACTCCTTCCTCCCCTCTCCGCATTCCTTCCTCCCCCTGGACCCCTCCCTTCTCCGCACTCCTTCCCCTCTCCAGACTCCCTCCCCTCTCCACACTCCTTCCTCCCCCAGGACTCCCTCCCCTCTCCAGACTCCCTTCCCTCTCCGCACTCCTTCTTCCCCCAGGAGTCCCTCCCCTCTCCGCACTCCTTTCCTTACACCTTCAACCCCTCCTTGAACCTACGTCCTCAGTCGCCGTCTTCTCCCGTTACCTCCCTCAGCCCCCCACTACTTTCATTCCCACCTCCCAACCTCACCCCCCTGACATCTTTGCTCCCCCACCCGACACTTTCGTCGCCCCCCCGCAACACCTCTTCCTCTCCCAGCCGTTCCTGGACCTTCCTCTCCCACCCCCGGGTACATCTTCAGCTGGGCCTTCCTCTCCACCCTTCGACCATCAACCGTTATGGGCAGGCCCTCAACCGTGTCTTTCCAACTTCCGTGAGCTGCTTTGCAGCAGAGCCAAGTCCATGAGAATCCACCCAGCATGCAACGGACGTTCCTCCAGTGTGCCATTGCTGTCGGGCTCCAGCATCTACTACTCCTCGGATGTCCGCTATGTGAGCAAGGCCCTGACGGTAAAAAGTCCCGACTTCTACACATCACACTTGTCAAGACGTATTCTGCACTAGAGTGCTTTCCTGCTGACGTGGGCGGACGATCCAGCATGGGGGAATGATTCCGGTGGGCTGGCCTTATAACGATATGCAGATATATTACTGTCCAATGACGGAAAACGCAGCCCATCATCAACAGGCTGAGCGGACGAACGCAACCTGGTTTCACGACACCATAAAGCCAATTTCTGGCCTTCTCGCCATATTGTCCATTTACACTGCTGCACACGCCCGGCACCAGCAGGTACGGAAAATTCCGCCCTTTCTGTCTGTCTTCATGAAGGAAGATACAAAAACCTCCCAGAAATACTAGAGAACAAAGGGACTAGTGAGAATGAGGAACTAAAAGAAATTAGTATAAGTAAGGAAGTAGTACTGGACAAATTAATGGAATGGAAGTTTAATTAAAGTTGATAAATCCCTTGGACCTGACGATCTACATCCCAGAGTGTTGAAAGAGGTGGCTGTAGAGATAGCGGATGCATTGGTGGTCATCTTCCAAAATTATATGGATTCGGGAATGGTTCCTGCAGATTGTTGGGTATCAAATGTAACCTCAATATTTAAGAAAGGAGGGAGAGAAAAACAGGGAAGTACAGATCTATTAGCCTGGCATCACGAGTAGAGAAAATGCTAGAATCTATTAGAAAGAATGTGACAACTGGACACTTAGAAAATAATGGTAGGATTAGGCAGAGTCAACCTGGATTTATGAAAAGGAAATCATGTTTGACAAACCTGTTAGTTTTTCGGGGATGTAACGAGCTGAATAGATAAGGGGGAAATCAGTGGATGTGACGTATTTGGGTATTCAGAAGGCTTTCGATAAGGTCCTACACAAAAGGCTAGTAAGCAAAATTAGAGCACCTGGGATTGGGAGTCATATACTGGCATGGATTGAGAATTGGTTAATGGACAGAAAACAGAGAGTAGGAATAAACAGGTCATTCTCAGGTTGGCAGGCTATGACTAGTGGGGTACCGCAAGGATCAGTGCTTGGGCCCCAATGATTCACAATCTCTATCAATGATTTTGATGTGGGACCAAATGTAATACTTTCAAGCTTGCTGATCGCACAAAATTGTGGAAGTGTGAGTTGTGAGGAGGATGCAAAGAGGCTTCAAGGCAATTTAGACCCTGTTCCTCAGGGTAGTGTCCTCAACCCAACCATCTGCAGCTGCTTCATCAATGAACTTCCTTCCATCATAAGGTCAGAAGTGGGGATGTTCATTGATGATTGCACAATGCTCAGCACTATTTGTGACTCCTCAAATACTGAAGCAGTCCATGTCCAAATGCAGCAAGACCAGGACAATATCTAGGCTTGGGCTGGCAAGCGGAAAGTAACATTCATGCCACACAAGTGCCAGACAATGACCACTTCCAACAAGAGAGGATCTAACCATCACCCCATGACATTCAATGGCATTACCATCACTGAATCCCCCACTATCAACATCCTGGGGTTGTCATTGACCAGAAACTGAACCGGACTAGCCATATAAATACTGTGGCTACAAGAGCAGGTCAGAGGCTAGGAATCCTGCGGTGAGTAACTCACCTCCTGACTCCTCAAAGCCTGTCCACCATCCACAAAGCATAAGTAACTTTCCAATCTCTTACCATTTAAGAAATACTCTGCATTTCTGCTTTTCCTACCAAAGTGGATAACTTCACATTCTCCACTTGGCTGGATCAGTGCAGCTCCAAGAACACTCAAGAAGCTTGACACCATCCAGGGCATGCAGTCCGCTTGACTAGCAAACATTCACTCCCTCCACCACTGACGCACATTGGCAGCAATGTGTACCATCTACAAGATTCACTGCAGAAATTTACCAAGCCTCCTTAGACAGCACATTCCAAACCCACGAACTCTACCATCTAGGACAAGGGCAGCATACATGTGGGAACACCATCACCTGGAAGCTTCCCTCCAAGCCACTCACCATCCTGACTTGGAAATATATCGCAACTATTTCACTATCGCTGGGTTAAAATCCTGGAACTCCCTCCCTAACAGCACTGTGGTTATACCTACACCACGTTGGCTGCAGCAGTTCAAGAAGGCAGCTCACCACCACCTTCTCAAGGGCCATTAGAGATGGACAATGAATGCTGGCCTAGCCAACAACGCCTACATCCCATGAATGAATTTTTAAAAAGACAGGCTAAGTGAGTGGGCAAAAATATGGCAGACAGAATATAATGTGGAAAATTGTAAAGTTATCCACTTTGGTAAGAAAAAGAGAAATGCAGTTATTTCTTAAATGGTAAGAGATTGGGAATGTTCGATGTCCAAAAGGACCTGGGTGTCCTTGTTCATAAGTCACTGAAAGTTAACATGCAGGTTCAGCAAGCAATTAAAAAGGCAAATGGTAGGTTGGCCTTTACTACATTGATTTGATTTGAGTACAGGAGCAAAGACATCTTGCTGCAATTGTATAGAGCCTTGGCGAGACCACACCTAGAGTACTGTGTATAGTTTTGGTCTCTTTACCTAAAGAATATAGTTGCCATAGAGGGAATGCAATAAAGGTTCACCAGGCTGATTCCCGGGGTAGCAGGATTGTCCTATGAGGAGATATTGAGGAGGCCAGGCCTGTATTCTCTAGAGTTTAGAAGACTGCGAGGTGATCTCATTGAAACATACAAAATTCTTACAATGTGCAACAGGGTAGATGTAGGAAGGATGCTTCCCTGGCTGGGGGGATCTAGAATTGGAGGACACAGTCTCAGAAAAAGAGGTAGGCCATTTAGGACCGAGATGAGGAGGAATTTTTTCACTGAGGGTGGTGAATCTTTCGAATTGTCTACTCCAGAGGCCTGTGGAGGCTCAGTCATTTAGCATATTTAAGACAAAAGTTGAGAGATTTCTAGATATTAAAGATATCAATGGATATGGGATAGTGCAGGAAAATGGCATTGAGGTGGAAGATCAGCCATGATCTAGTTGAATGGCAAAGCAGGTTCAAAGGGCCAAGTGGCTTTCTCCTGCTCCTATTTGCTATGTTCCTATGAAGTAGTTTATGAACAGCCATTTGGGCGAATTGCTGAATAAAAACCAGTCCCATGGGAAATGCACCCAGCGAGGGGTGACATCAGAAAATGAGTGTTGGAGGAAATGGAAATAAGAGAAAAGAGGATACCGTGCATATCTCAATTTTTTAATATTTTAAAACAATGTAAATCTCCAAAACTTCATTAAATTGGTTGATGTCAAATGTCAATGCATGATTTTTGAATTACACATGCATCATTCGAACAATTAGGCTAATAATATTTGTATACATCCATCTCAGTGTTTTGCAACTAAACCTACATCATGAATGGACAATCCAGTATCCCTGATCCTGAACTCTCAGCTAGCTTGTACAAGCAATCACCACCTGGCTTTGTTCATTGTTTGAGCTGGGTGCAAAGGATATGTGTGTGTTGGTATTTCCTTTCACAGGCTGAAACCAGTAGCAGTTCTACTGCAGTCCTAGTGATGCTAATGCTGTCAGGACGGCATGTCAATTTTCTTACACACATGTTCAGTGACAACACATTGACTGAATGGTTAGTATTGGGTATTTAAGTTTTGAAAAAAGATCTAACTAATATACGTAAGCATTAAAATTTAGGTACTATTCAAGGTACATTTTAATAACTCTATATTGAATTATTACATAAAGCACAATAAGCAGCTATTCCTAGTATATCAGTATCTGATAACACAGAAATATGGTACTGCACAGGACACAGGAAGGTTTCCAATAGCAGCTCTACAACAGGTTGAATTGAGAGAGCACAATGGTGCAGTCAAAAATACATCTGTCATCAGTTGTGGTACTATTTCAGATATGCTCTCAATGGGATTTCCTTTGCACATGCCTCCTCTTGCATTCTTTTTTGTTAATAACTGCACCTGACAGCACCTTATCACATCCCTTAGCACATTGCAAAGACTTAACAAATAATCACATTGAAATGGTGCTGTGTAGGGAAATGCAGCAATCATTTTGCGCACAACAAAATATCACTAATAACATGAAATGATTTTTTTTGCTCACACTAGTTGAGGAAGAATGCTAGCCAGAATACCAGAAGAAATCACGTGTTTTTCTTACTGAATATGGAATAGTACTGTCAGGTCTTCAACATCCACCTGAACAACCTTAGTTTAATGTCTTATTCACTTGAACAGCACTTCCAATGTAGAACACTCCCCTTAGAATTGCACTGGAGCATCTGCTTAGATCATACAAAAACATGCTAAAGGGAGTGAAATAAATTGAACCTTGAATAAATCCAATGTACAAAATTAAAAAGCAAAGAGCTTGCACCTTTCATGGCTGCAGAAATCCAAAACACTTCACAGCCAATGTACTTCTGAAATGTTGTCATGCAGGGAAACACAGCAACCAATTTGCACACAGCATGGTCCCACAAGCAGCAATGAGATAATTACCACAATCTATTTTAATGCTATTGGTTGAGAGATAAATATTAGCCAGGACACCAGGGAGAACATCCCTGCTCTTCTTTGAGTAGCGGCATCTCTTTTATGTCCACCTTACATCCCTCAGTAAATGCCAGCATTTACTGCCTATACCTAGTAGTTATTGAGAAAATGGTGGTGAGCCGTCTGCTTGAACTGCTGCAAACCTTGTGGTGGAGGTACACCCACAGTATTGTTAGGATGCAAGTTCCAGGATTGTGACCCGACTCAGTGACAGTGAAGGAACGGTGATATAGTTCCAAGACAGTATGGTGTGTGGCTTGGAGGGATACTTGCAGGTAGGGGAATTCCCGGGTGCCTGCTGCCCTTATCCTTCTAAACGGTAGAGGTTGCAAGTTGAGAAGATGCTGTCAAAGCCTTGGTGTATTACTGCAGTGCATCTTGTAGATGGTACACACAGCAACCAGTGCGCTGGCGGTGGAGGGAGTGAATGTTTGTGGAGGTGGATGGAGTACCAATCAAACAGATTGCTTAGTCCTAAATGGGCTCCTTGAGTACCGTTGGAGCTGCACTCATCCAGGCATGTGGGAAGTGTTCCGTCACACTCCTAACTTGTGCCTTTAGATGGCGGACAGGCTTTGGTGAGTCAGGACGTAAGCTACACGCTGCAGAATTCCCAGGCTATGACCTGTTCTCATAGTCACAGTATTTGTGTGGCTCATCCAGTTAATTTTCTGGTTAATTGTGACACACACACACACCCCCCCCCCCCCCCCCCCCCCCACCCAACACAGCCCCGTCTCTCCCCCAGCCCCACTCCCCCCAGGATGTTGATGATGGGGATTCAGTAATGCTAATGCCATTAAATATCAATTGGATTGGATTGCCTGGATCTTGTTTGGCACACATGTTGCTTGCCACTTCTCAGCCCAAGCTTGAATGTAGTCAAGGTCTTGCTGGATGCAGATACAGATTGCTTAATTATCTGAGGGGTTGCGAATGGAACTAAACACTGCATAATCACCAGCGCGTATCCCCATTTCTGATCTTGTGATGTAGGGTAGGTCATAGATGAAGCTGCTGAAGGTGGTTAAGCCTTGGTCTCTGCCCTGGCAAACTCCTGACAGTTGTGATGTTTGGCCTCCAACAACAACCACCTTCCTTTGTGCTAGGTTTGGCTCCAATCATTGGAAGGATTTCCCTGATTTCCTATTACTTCAATTTTACTAGGGCATAACTTCAGTCAAATGCTGCATTAATACCAATGACAGTCATTCTCACCTTACCTCTTGAATTCTGCTCTTATGTCCTTGTTTAGACTAAGGCTTTATTGAGTCTGAAGCAGAGAGAGCTTTGCAGAACCAAACTGAGTACCGATGAGCGGGTTATTGCTGTGCAAGTGCCACTTCATATTACTGTCGGTGACCCCTTCTATTGCTCTGCTGATCATTGGAAATAAAGTGAAGCAGTGGTAATTAGTCAGATTCGATTTGTTACCAGCTGGGAAATAAAGCCCATTGGAAATCAGATCCACTGCAGGACAAGATTTTACAGCAGCTGAAGCTGGCAGCAGAATTGGGACTGAGTTTCCTGGCAATGCACAATGTATAGTTCTTCATCCACAATGGACTCTGTACTGACTGCTACTTCTTTCAAACCTCCAAAGGATACGAAAACAAATTTTATAAGAACATGCTGCATTAGATAGCGTTGGAAATCTATACGGAACAGAAATCAGAAAATGTCAGAAATGCACAAAGTCAGTCAGAATTTGAAGAGAGAAAATATTTTTGATTTAAATCCTTTGCCAGATCTAGAAACTGAAAGGTACATCTCTCCCCTCATTTTATTTAGTCCTGTTAAGAGACTCAATTAACTTTGAGTTTGCAGTTCTGATGGAGATTCTGCTTCCATATTTTCTCCCTTCATATTCTGACAAACCTGCTATGTTTATAGCACTTTCTATTTTTTTTAGGTGCCCAGAAGGTAATTACTTCTTTATATTTGTAAGAAAAAAAACTCCACTAAACCTACCAGTGCAACTGTGAAGGTCAAATTCTAAACCTGGTGGTAAGTTGTAAATATAAACAAAGCAGCACCATCTGAATATATTGTTTTGATTGAATGTAGAGCAAGCACCTTTTGGGACAATGACAAACTAAGCAGCTGAGTACTTTCAGCCCATTGCCATACAGGCCATTAAAGTGGGGCTACTGAGGAAGGTATCAGCCCCAGCATAACACTTGCTCTTAGCAAATTTTGGAGGACTGTGTGCATTGAGGGCTGAATTTTATTTGGAAGGCATGGGTCATGGTGACAGCATCAGATGCAGGTGCCACTGCTGCATGAGTGACATGTGGTTGGCCAATTGATGATCTGGGATTTGCCAACTGACATGAAGGGGTGGATAACGAGGCTGGTGCCACCTGACTGAAAGGCAGGTGCTGTGCCTTCTTCAAAAGGGCTGCCAGTCCTGCATGCTGCCTTGGTGCTAAAGAAAGCCTCAGCAAAGGCACTTAAGGCCACTGTGGCTGAACTGAAGACCCCTGCACCCCTGTGGTAGAACTGAAGACCCAAAGGGAAGACTGGGAAGCTGCTACTGCCATGGCAGAGGGAGACCTCAGGTGGCCCCACAGTTCAGCGATGCCTCCCTGCAAGTTCTCCTCTGGGCTATAATGGCAAAGGAGGAGCTTCCTCTTCCCAAGGGACAAGACCCTCCCCGCTGACAAAGCAAGCCTGGGCAGAGAAGGTTAGCAGCAGTGGGGTCACACCTGATCCTGGATGCACTGCTGCAAGCAGGTTACTACCTCCTTCACTCTACCAGGGTGAATCCTCCGTACCACTCCCCTTTTTGGGGCTTGCATCTAGCAACATGGAATGGTGCAATAGACGGCAAGAAAGTGAGTACCTGGGCAGAGGCTAGGGGGTGTGGCAGTGGCAAACCTTTCAGATGCATGGCTTCATCTCGGCAACAGCCAGCCATCTGACTTTTGTCAGCCTCACTAATATGCCTTGACAGCAAGCATAGAATGGCAAAGAATGGGGCAGACAGTTTAATGATAACAGTGTAAAAAGGTCCATGCAGGGAATAGTAATAAAAAAATAAAATTGAGGTCACTTTATCTGAATGCAAAGAGCTTTCACAATAAGATAGATTAACTACAAACACAAATAAATAGCTTAGATCTAATTGCCATTACAAAGGCATAGTTGCAAGGTGACCAGGGCTGGGAAGTAAACAGTCCAGGGTACACAACATTTCCCAAAGAAAGGCAAAATGGAAAAGGAGAGGTAGCCCTGATAATAAGGGTGGTATTAAGACAATAGTATGAAAGGATCTTGCTCAGAAAATCAGCAAGTATAATTAATGTGGGCGGAGATTAGGAATTGCAAGGATAAGGAAACACTGGAGGGAGTAGTTTAAAGGCCTCTTAAAGTAGTTATACCACTGCACAAAGCATTAAACAAGAAATTATTGGAGCTTGTAATAAAGGCAGCATAATAGTTGTAGGGGACTTAAATCTGCATATAGACTAGACAAATCAAATTGGCAATGGTGGTCTGGAAGATGACTTTGTAGAATATTTTTGTGACAGTTTCCCAAAGCCATATTTTGTGGCACCAACTAGCTATTTTAGATCTAGTATTGTGCAATGAGGCAACTGTAATATCACAGCAAAAGACCCACTGGGAAACAGTGATCATAATACAATTAAATTTCACATTTAAGTTTGAAAACAACATACTCCAATCACAAACAAGAATCTTAAACTTAATCAAAGCCAGTTAAATAGGGAAAGCTGGTTAAGATTGAGTGGGTAAATAGATTAAAAGTAAATAAACAGTGGGAAACATTTAAAGAAACTATTCAAAAGGTTCAGCAAAAATACATTCCATTAAAAAATAAAAACTCAGCAAGAAAGATCAATCCATGGCTTACTAAGGAGGTTAAGGATAGTATTAGATTAAAAGAAGATGCTTATAATGTTGCAAAGAATAATAGTAATTCTTAAGATTGGGAGTGTTTCAGAAACTGGCAAAGGGCCACCAAAAAGTTGAGAGAAAGATTAAAAATAGAATAAGAGTAAACTAACCAGGAATATAAAAACAGCTTTCACAAGTATCTAAAAGGAAGTGAGTAGCTAAAATAATGTTGGTTTCTTAGAAGCAGAGACAGAAGAAATTATCATGGTGAAATGTGGAAGTGGCAGAAATAGTGAACAAATATTTAGTCTGTCTTCAGACTAGAAAATATAATTACATACCAGAAATAGGGGGTAATCGAGCAGCTAATAAGAGTAAGGAAATTAAAACGATATTTACGGAGACAAAAGTACTAGAGAAACTCAAGGGGCTAAAATCTGGCAAATCCCCAGGACATGATGGCCTACATCCCAAGGTTCTAAAAGAGATAGCTGCAGAGATAGTGGATGCACTATAACTTTCCAAAATTCCCTAGATTCTGGCAAATTGGAAGTTAGCAAATGTAACACCGCTATTCTAGAAAGTATGAAGAGAGAAAATAGAGAACTACAGGCCAGTTAGCCTAACATCAGTCATCGGGAAAGGGCCAAAATCTATTAAGAAAGTTTTAACAATGAACTTAATAAAGCATAGTATGATTAGAACAAGTGAACATGGTTTTACGAAAGATAATTCCTGTTTGATAAATTTATTATAATTTTTTTTTTTAGGTTGTAACTAGTAGGGTAGATAAATGGGAACCAGTAGAGGCAGTACACTTGGATTTCCAAAAGGCATTCAATAAAGTGCCACACAAAAGGTTAATAGACAAGATGATGGCTCATGGAGTTGGGGGTCATATAGTAGCATGGTTAGAGGGTTGGTTAACAGACAGGAAGCAGAGAGTGGGGATAAAATTTTCAAGTTGGCAGGCTGACAAGTGGAGTGCCGCAAGGATCAGTGCTGAGGTCTCAGCTATATACAATCTATGTCAATGACTTAGACAAAGAGACATAGAGTAGTGTTTCTAAGTTCGCTGACGTTACAAAGCTTGGTGGGAATGCAAGTTGTAAGGAGGACACGGAGAGCTTGCAAAGAAACAGACAGGAGTAGACAACAAGGTGGAAGGTGGAGTATAATATGGGGAAGTGAGAGGTTATTCACGCTGGTTGTAAAAATATTTTTAAAAGACCAAGAACTTGTAAATGTTGATGTTCAGAGACTTAGTCCTTTGTCCCCTCCACCGTTAGGTCAGACTGCCTGAAGGTGCTGGGGATATGGTGCGGAGGGATCAGGGCATGCGGTAGAAACTGGAAGGAGCGAGTGGCTATGGTGAAAAGAAAACTGGGCATGTGGGAGCAACTGTCCCTGTACATTGTGGGTAAGAACCTGTTCATCAAGTGTGAGGCACTCTCAGTGATGCTGTACGTGGCGCAGGTCTGGTTCATTCCTCACTCCTGCGCGATGGTGATCACCCAAGCCATCTCCCGCTTTATCTGGAGGTCGAAAATGGACCGTGTTAGCAAGGACACGATGTACAAACCTCTAGATAAAGGGGGAAAAAACGTGCCCAATATCACCCACATCGTGATGGCCACCTTTGTGTGTAGCTGCATCAAGCTGTGCATGGACCATTGGCATGCAAACACCAAGGGCAGAATTTTCTGCCTGCCGGGTGGGCAGGCCCGACCCAATCTCTGGCGGGCAGGGAGCCGATCCCCGCCGCCATTTTACTTGCGCATGCCAATTAATGCCCCACTAGCATGACGTCCGGCAGGAAGCGCTATGCACTTCCTGCGTGGGCGGGGAGGGATTCCCCAAACGTGAGAGTGTGTTCTTTCACGCATGCGCACGAAAGAGCACACATCTCTCTGAGACTAAGTGCTGCCTCAGGGAAATCGCTTACACTCTGAAAAATGTTAAAAATAAAAAAAAAAATTCCCTAAAATGTCCCCCTCATGTGACAATGTCACATGAGATGGGACATGTTCATAATATACATACTAACTTTATAAAAATGTTTAAAACCCTGCATGAAACCTCATCCCGCCGGTGGATGAGGTTTCATGTTTTTTCTATTGCCCGCTGGAGCTCCTGGCCTGCCTGCCAACCTTAAGGTTGGATGGGCAGGTCCTTTAATTGTTTTAATGATCCTGTCAATGGCCTCAATTGGCCAATGACAGGTCAGCGGGCGCACAGCTGATTTGGCTGTGCCTCCACCTTCCTGAAAATTTAAATGGGGCGGGATGACGTCGGGGGTTCCTCCGGACATCATCCTGCGTCATTTTACATGTCAGCAAGCGGGTCTCGACAGCAAAGTTCAGCCCCAAGTGTCACTACGTGCTGTGGTTCTACCTGTCCCCAGTGTTGCGAAGGATGGGTCTGACCACGCAACCGTAGAACGCTCCAAGAAGTTGTACCATGCCACGCCACCTGTCCCTCGCGGAAAAATGTACGCAGAGAAACACCTTTGACCACAAGTCTACCAGGCAGTGGTCGGGACATAACGTCCTAGAGGCCCTGCGGAAAAAGGAAATGGTGGATCTTGTTGGATGGTCCCCCGGGGAGACTGTCAGTCATTTGGCAGAATGCCTCATCACCAGGACTTTCCAACAAGCACCAAGACGTAGCTTGGCTAGTGGTAAGAAAGGCCATCCCCGTCAGATCCTTCCTACACGCCAGGAGTCTTACCCCCTCCACATGTTGCCCTCGAGGTGGCTGTGGTGGGGAAGAGACCGTTGTCCACCTCCTTGTGGAATGTACCTTTGCAAAGAAGGTCTGGCGAGAGATGCAGTGGTTTCAGTCGAGGTTCATCCCAAGCAGTTCTGTGACATAGGACTCTGTGCTCTATAGGCTGTTCGCAGGCGACAAACATCAACTGCAGCTGGAGGATCATCAACTCAGTTAAAGGTGCTCTTTGGTCTGCCCAAAGCTTATTGGTCTTCCAGCGCAAAGAGTTGCCCCAACCGGGTGCTGCAGACTGGCACATTCCAAGGTCCAGGACCACATGCTAAGGGACGCATTAAAACTTGGGGCAGCCGCCAAAGGGGCAATGGGGAAGGGTCGCTGTCTAAGACCTTTCAGCCATAGTGCACCAAGGGGCTAGGAACTGTATAGACCCCTCGGGCTGTATGACTCACATTGAATGTAGGCAGTGAATATTACATGTATCACAATTGGATGGAAGCACCTCAGAATGCAACATGATCTATGTAGACAACTTAAATACCATTGCACTGCGTGACTGTCTGTTATGATCATTTTGAAACGTCTGTAATGTTCCTTGATTGTAATGAAGCACCTCAGGGTGCGGCATGATCTGTGTGAAAAACTTGAATATGATTGCACTTTTGTGATGGCCATTTTGAAATGTAAATGTAAATATTTTATGAATTAAGTACATTTTTTCAAAAAAAAGTGGGTGTTCTCGTATAAGGTACACAAAAAGTTAGCATACAGATACAGCAAGCAATTAGGAAGGCAAATGGCATGTTGGCCTTTATTGCAAGGGGATTGGAGTTCAAGAATAAAGAAGCCTTGCTACATTTGTACAAGGCTTTGGTCAGATTGTCCAGAGCCTCCTTTGCGCGTCTTTCAAGTCACATCACCTCTGGTGCAGGGGTTCCTCATCCTGTGCCAAGTGCTCAGCAGCCTCCTTCACATGCTCCTCATCAAATGAGGAGTAGTTATCACGATTTCCCTATTATGCAAGACCTCCCCCTCTGCAGTGCTAGAGGTTGTGCAGAGTACAAAAGATCACCATGATATGAGGCACCCTCATTGGTGCATATTGAAGGTCTCCACCAAATTGACCTTCAGCAGCTCAATGGCCGGCTCAATTGTCACTAAAATGGGCCAGTGATAAGTACTGTACCTCTCCTCTGCTGCAGTGCGAGTGTTCCTCACAAGTGTGAGTTGCCATGTTTTCAATGGGTAGCCCTTGCCCTGAGAATCCATCACTGAAGGCACATGGGGAGCCAAAAATTCAGTGGCTGATGGGCCTATCAAAGTATGCAGGTGCCATAGCTGCTTCCGGGAACCAAAGGTTTCACTTTCAGTGGTCGCAGGCCAGTTGGACATTGCTGGCTGGGGGAGCCTTGCTGGCCACATACGTGCAGTGGATGACACCTTGCCTTGGGAGAATCCAATGATGGCCCCGAAGCCAATGGACCTCACCACCTGACTGTCCAGGTCGGTTCAGTAGTGCACCAGCCCTTTGAAGAAGGCATTGGTCACCTCCTTAAACCACCAATCATCTCCAGCCTGGGAGAACCCACGCATGTCCCCAGTGGATCCCTGCAAAGACCTGAACATACTGCAGTTGAGGCCACAGTGATCCTCAGAGACACCAGCATCGTGTGTCCACCAAACCCAACGGATCTCAGCCTGCCCTGCAGCATGCTGCATAAATCAGCAACTGTTTCTCTGGAAAGCATCAGTCTGCACTGACATTGTCGCTAGGATATCTGCAAATAGTTGAGTCCAGTACAAACTATCCTGCAGATAGGCCATTCCACGAACAGCAGGCTGTTGATCCTCCCCCATGCGCATCACTCCAGAGTGTCCACCCGGAGGCTGGCCCTCTTGCTGTTCCTGCTGTTGCTGCATTGTACCTCAGGTGCCTGATTTCCCCTTCCTCTATGCCACTCACAAGGGGTCACTAAAACTGGGTGGATCAGTCCCACGCCAGGTAACCTTTCCCCCTCTCTTGCGCTATCTTTGTAATCCACCTTCCCTGGGACCTTCCCCTTGCTGCTCCCTTGGGAGAAAGTGCCACTGCCCCCCTTTGTCCCTTGCAGAAACTGCTGATGCTGGTACCCTTACACAACCTCCACCAGTTGGTGATGGCACCATTACAGGCTTTCTGCTGCTGGTCGGCAATGGGTTTAGTTCCCCATGCTCCCCCTTCCTGCTCATGTTGCCTTTCAGAATGGTTGAAGGAAACAGCATTGATGCCTCACCTCATTGCCACCACCTTTAACCAGTCAGGGCTCTGAAGGCCCTTTAATCTTGTGCACTGCTCATAAAATACAACCTGCATTGTAAAATTCCAATCAATTGCATTTAAATTCATGTCAATTACCTTCTAAATAAGCTCAAATAATGGCCTGCTGTATCTCAACACAATGTTCATAAATCTTTCCCACCACTTGTAAAATTGGGAAGCAACTTCACAATGTCGCACTTCCCTACAAGCGCATCCTGTCCGTATTTCTTGGATGCCCCACCACTGCCTTCCACCCCACTCTACAGGTCTGGTAAAATTCCAGCCTGAGTCTGTAATCATCCTCATGCTAGGTTCATAACATTATGTATAACATGTAAAATGAGCACTGTGCAAATAATTACATGAAAATGTTTGCTTAAGAGCAGAAACTCTCCAAGCCTTCCCCTTAATACAAAATAAGGCTAGCCTCCATGTGCTGCACATTTATACACACTCCTATTCATATCCCTGTTTAGATAACTAGTGGGAGCACATAAAATTAATAGGAGACAGGAAGTGCTGGGAAATACTCTGACGTAGATTTTGGCCCAAGGCTATTTTCATCCCCAGACTTACAGCACATGCCCAAGCCAAGAGGTCTGTCGATCAGCAGGAATTGGTCCTTGGGCCATAGCTACACATTCAGGGTAAGCTGTCAGCACCCATTGTGCCTCCACAGGTCGAGGCCACCTGCCTCACCTACAGCAGCCCTCAGGTGGGTTCAAGAAGGGGGCAGGGCGATTGCCAAGTCAAGTCAGGCAGACACTCCAGCTCCTCCTGAGAAAGGTTTTGTTTTTAAAAAAATAAATTAAAACATACCTAGGAGGTCACAGTGGCCATCAAAGAATCCTACACGGGGAAAGCCTGGTCAATGGTAACTAATTTCACATAGGAGCTCTTCAAGAGGCAGTAGGCTCCCAATTAATTGATTCAAAGAGCCTAACTCTTATCTTAGGCTTCCAGCCAGCGTGCCGAAGAAACGGACCCCACAAATCCTAGAGTGGGTTAGCACCTGTGCAGATTGGATGCAGGCGATCTCACTGAAATTGGAATGCTTTGCACCCATTTTGAGCCTTAAGAATTGTTGCAAAACATGCCAATTTCTATCCCACCTCTCTTTCTAAGGGAACAAATAGACCACAATGCCTCTCACATATTTTCAAACCTTCTAGGAACCTACCATTTTAGACCTATGCAAAATCCCAAGCTACTCTGGTACAGTCAGTTACGGAAGCAACTAATGGTGTCTGAGTCACATCACTAACAATCAGCACAAAGTAGCTATTTCAGGATAAAGCACCCCATCTACAAATGGCACTTCTCTTTGTCTTACCTTCTGCATCTTGGTATGATTTATGGATCATATGACTCAATTTTCACAATCTTAATAGTTATATTTTCTGAGTGCACAAAAGTGCTAAAGAATATCGAATGCCTTCCATTTTCAACTGAACATTCAAGAAGATTGACACCATCAGGGCAAAGCAGCCCATTTGATTCACAAACGTTTAAACATGCGCCACTGATGCAGTGTCAGCAGTGTGTACCATCTACAAGCTGCACTGCAGAAACTCACCAAGGCTCCTTAGACAGGACCTTCCAAACCCACAACTACTACCATCAAGAAGGACAATGGCAGCAGACACATGGGAACACCACCACTTGGAAGTTCCCCTCCAAGTCACTCACCATCCTGCCTTGTAAATATATCGCCGTTCTTTCACTGTCGCTGGGTCAAAATCCTGGAACTCCCTCCCGAACACAGTGGGTGTAACTACACCACATGGACTGCAATGGTTCAAGAAGGCAGCTCACCACCACTTTCTCAAGGGCAATTAGGAGTGGGCAATAAATGCTGGCCTAGCCAGCGATGCCCACATCCCATGAACGAATAATAAAATAAAAGAACTTTTCCAGTAGTTTCCACAAAGAATCAACCAATTTTCCACTGTAACTTTGAGAAAGATTGGGGACCATCAGCTGAGGTCCTGCTCCCCTTATATCAGAATAACAAGAAATATTACTCTTAAGGATATTTCAGGAATAACATACGTACTTGCAGGTATCCACTTCTGACACTTGTCACAGTAAAAAGACATATCTTCCATCCAGGACCCTTCCCCTTCATCACCCAGCTCACTGTTCAAGGAATCCCCACTCTGATCGTGGGACAAGTCCACTGAGGCCTGGTCTTCTGACTCAACTATCAGTAGAGTTTCCCCTTCAACCTCTCCTTCCTCCAACCCTTCAGAAGCAGTCATTCTTGCACATTCATCCTCCATTTGGCGAGCAGTTAAGCTTTTTGTCTCCTCGTTTTCTTCCATACTCCCAAACCTCTGGCAATGTTTACACTACAAAGGGTCAGCAGCTAGAATGGCATAGCAGTTATCCAAAGAGCAGCTTTATTCATCTTAAGTTAAATAATTCTCTCAAGCCTTTTTCCACAATTACGGAGGGTGAAAAAATCC
Organism: Cetorhinus maximus; assembly: GCF_964194155.1. Classification (NCBI taxonomy): domain Eukaryota; kingdom Metazoa; phylum Chordata; class Chondrichthyes; order Lamniformes; family Cetorhinidae; genus Cetorhinus; species Cetorhinus maximus. The sequence continues at coordinate 25,759,402 of NC_135892.1, read as the reverse complement.
ATCATCTGTTAAACATCCAAAGCCATCACTGCATGTTCAAAAAAATGAGGCTACTGTTTTGCAGATTGTTGAGAGCTCCCTGGGGCCAAGGTGCTTCTCTGTAGTCGATCTGTTTCCAGTTTCTTTGTCAGACTAATCTGCTCCTCCAGAATGCGAAGATTCTCTCTTTTGCGCTCTTGTCGTTCAAGATCTCTGAAAACTCCTTCTCGCAACCTCTATAGAAAGAAAGATAGATGTAACTTCATTCAAACACTTGTTTGGTGATCAATACAAAAAAGTCATGTTAATTTGCTGAATATTACAAAGCAGTTTTAGAGAAGCACATCCCAATCATTCAAGTGACTGATGGTTCAAACTGGGAAGTCCACAAATGCAATTTCTCACAAACTCTTTTTTTTAAATTATTCGTTCCTGGGATGTGGATGTCACTGGCTCGACCAGCATTTACTGCCCTTCCCTAATTGCCCTTGCTCAGAGGGCATTTAAGAGTCAACCACATTGCTGTGGGTCTGGAGTCACATGTAGGCCAGAGGCAACAGCAGATTTCCTTCCCTAAAGAACGTTAGTGAACCAGGTGGGTTTTTACGACAATCAACAATGGTTTCATGATCATCATTAGATCTTTAATTCCAGTTTTTTATTGAATTCAAATTTCACCATCTGCCATGGTAGGATTCGAACCCAGGTCCCCTGGAATACCAGTCAAGTGACAAAACCACTATGCCACCGCCTCCCCTAATACTAGCTGCGTCAGTATAGCCAATTGATATGCTGCTGAGTACAAGGCTTGGACGCCATGAATCATGCTTCATGTCAACCTGTGTCTGGGGGTTTATCAAAAGCTGATCCAAAAGAAAAGCAGCTCAATCCACATCACATCCCCTTTTAAATCTGGGATTCCTGATCCAAATATAACATATTCCTTAAGTATTCATTCAAAATATTAAAGAGGATACTGAACTGAAAGCTTACCTGGCATCAGCAGCATATTTTGTAGTGCAATTATTATTATACACTTCCCAGAAATGCAATAATCAGTGTACAAGATCAGTGAAACTGCTAAACTAAAATAATGGAGTGGGTAATTCACTAGGTCACACCTGAATTGTTAATGTTAGAAAAGAACCAGCTCCCCTGCTACATCTTTTCAGTGGCAGTCAGAAATCAACAATCAGGGAATTGTTTTTGTATTTAACAATATGCATGTAAAGCTTCACTCGCCTGATAGTGGAAGCAGAAAACAGAATTTGGTATCACCCTCTTGCACTGGATTATAAGCAGGTACAGTATTAACCTGAAGTATTGTATAAGCTCAGCATTGGAACCTTAGTCACTTTCCATATGCCCTTAACTTGTTTACTTCCCTCTAATCACTGTTGCATATTTCATAAACCAGATCTCTTCATAGAAAAAGAGCCTGTGTATCTCAATATCAAACATGATGAGCAACAGAACCCAACAATTATCCAGTGGGCTGCTCTTTTTGGTCAAGTTGTAATTGTTAGAGATTCAGGGGCTCACCGCTGCTTCAGTTTTGGAATTTTTGGGGCTACATGTGTTTCCCTCCAGCAGCACCGACGCACCCTATCTCTAAGCTGTCCTTGCCCCCAGTTTAATTTTATTCTGTGTTTCTGGACCTCAGTTCTTAACTTTCCCCATAAGCTGAAAGCTGAAGTGCAGCCTTTTTCTCTCTCCCATTCCTAGTCTTCCAGCAAAGGACAAGAACCAACCACTCAAGAGATAACAAGGTTATCCCACAGAGCCAGAGGGCTGGAGAGAATGGAACTGTACACAAGGCAAAGATGGGACGCTACAATGCCATGGAGAGATCTGTAAATAAGAAAGGGTTATGAACTCAATACCAAGAGAAGAGAATTGAAAGGTGATGAGGGGCACTGGAGGAAGATTTGGGTCCAGAACAAGTAGCCATTTTGGTGAAACCAGTGACACCAGTATGGTAATTACAGCCAGAATGACTGAAGAGGGGAGAAGAGAGGGAAGTAAAGGTGGGAGGATGGGAAGAGAAAACAAAGAGAGAAAGGTGCCAAAAGATAACAGGGGCAGATAGTAGAATGAGGTATGAGGGAAGAGGTAATGTACCAACAATGTGAGGAAGAGAAGGTAATACGATTGATAGGATTGTAAAGGGACTGGATAATGTAGATTGTGACAAAGACTGGCAAAGAAAGGGAGGTAGCACAATAGAAACATTACAATCTTTCTGATGCCAAAGGTAACAACTCTAACGTCAAAGCACATTTCTCAATTAATTAATGACTTCATGGTAAAGGGGCACCTCGGTAGCAGTGATCAGAATATGATTGAATTTCTCATTCAGTTTTAGGGAGAGAAGAGTGGGTCTAAGACAAGTGTTTAAAACTTAAATAAGGGCAATTATGAAGGCATGAAGACAGAGCTGGTTAGTGAGCTGTAAAATTAGGTTAAGTGATAGGTCAGGAGAGATGCAGAGGCAGACATTTAGAGAGATATTTCATAACACTCAGCAAAGATACATTCCAGCGAGAACTAGGGCAGGCTTGTCCAACTCATGGCCCGAGGGCCACAACACGACCCCGAAGCCTCTCTATCCAGCCCCAAGAGCCAATGTTCACACTATGGTTAAGTTCAATAAAAGATTCTGTAAAGAGCTGTTCCTCCAATCACAGGCCACACACAAGTGAGCCTATCAGCAGCAAATCCAGGAGAGAAGCAGTCTCTGATTGGAGGATTAATGAGAGGATGAGTTGTTTCTGGTTTTTCCCCTCAGTGCGGCTGTCACCACCTTTGGCTGCACACACTCTCTCACCCTCCTGTGTAGGCGCAGCCTCATAAAGGAGCACAGCGGGCAAGATGGCAGAGTGGACCAGAAGGCCATGAGGAAGAGTAGAGCTACAGCAACAGCGCACACCCAGGCCCCCGTCCACTCAGGACAGCTGAAGTCCCAGACAGGGTGCAGTGAGGAAGTGCATCTCTTCACAGTGTCCCGACTACCTCCTCAGTAAGATGCCCAAAGCTCCTGGGCCCAAGTGGGGAGTGAGTGAGTTTGTGTCAGTGAGTGAGTGTGTGTGTGTGAGTGATTGAGTCTGGGTGAGAGCATGAATGAATCTGAGTGAGCCTGCGTGAGTGGGTGAGAGTGAGACAGGGAGTGAGCCAGACAACCTGCCCTCCTCCTCCCTCCCAAAACGTAACTACAAAGCAGGTCAGAAGAGGTGGAAAACCCAGGCTGAAAGGCAAGCCGCTTCCAACCCCCATTTTCATATGAATTCCGCCAAGGCCAGAGGCGAATGCAAGGTCAGCATTAATTAAACCCAACTTCTTAGCACAGCCCAGTACCCTCCCTCTTCCCTGGTGACCAGGAATTGGGGCCTAGTCTGTCTCTCTAGAAGTCTGCTTCTTAAGCGAAAAGGCAAAAAAAAGGTTTTATTGTTTAACTCTGCTGCTTGACACTTTTTAATGGTTATTTTAATTAATTACTCCTTTAAAAAAAATATTATTTTGACATCAAATTCTAAAAAATTCATGTTTAATGTTGTGCCAAACCTTATCTTGTCGAAATTTGCTCATCAGCCCCTTGATTGGGAAAAAAATTAAATATGGCCCCCACATGAAAAGGTTGGACATGCCTTCTCTCAGGGAAGGGCGCACCAGACGTGGCTATCTAAGGAAGTTAAAGATTGTATCATTGGAAGAAAAAGCGTACAATTCCTCAAAGATTAGCGGCAAGTCAGAAGATTGGACAGAATAAAAAAAGCAGCAAAGAATGACTAAAAGAATATCAAGGAGGGAGAAATTAGAGTACGAGAGAAAGCTGGCTGAAAGTATAAATAAATAGTACGAGTTTCTGTAGGTATTTGAAAAGGAAAAGAGTAGGTAAAGTGAGTGTTGGTCCTCTAGAGGGAGAGTCGAGGGAGGTAATAATGGAAGATAGACAATGACGGATGAATTGAACAGAGATTTTGCATTTGCCTTCTCTGTAGACAATACAAACATCATCCCAGGGATAGTTATAAATCAAGAAGTGAAAGAGATGGAGGAACTTAAAACAATGACAATCATCAGGGAAAGAGTACTGAGAAAATTATTTGAAATAGAAGCTGACAAGTTCACAGCTCCTGATGGACTTTATCCTAGGGCCTTAAAGGAAGTTGCTGCTGAGATAGTAAATGCATTAGTTTTAATTTCCAAGATTCTGGAAAGATCCCATCAAATTGGAAAAATGTAACTCCTCTAATCGAGAAAGGAGGGATACAGAAAGCCAAAAATTACTGGCCAGTTTGTTTAACATCTCTCATAGGGAAAATGCAGGAACCTATTATTAAGGTTGTTATGCTGCGCACTTAGAAAATCGCAATGCAATCAGGCAGGGTCAACATGGATTTGTGAAAGTGAAATCGTGTTTGACTAATTTATTAGAGTTCTTTGAGGAAGTAACTAACAACTTCGATAAAGAGGAACCTATGCACGTGATGTACTTAGCTTTCCAGTAAGCATTTGATAAGGTACCATACCAAAGGTTACTACACAAAATAAGAGCTCATGATGTAGTGGGTATCATATTAGCATGGAGAAAGGATTGGTTAGCTGGAAGGAAACAAAGAGTAGATCTAAACAGGTCATTTTTAAGTTGACAGGGTGTAAAAGGTGTAGCGCCACAGGCATCAGTGCTAGGGTCTCAACTATTTACAATCTATATCAATGATTTGAATGAAGGACCAAATATATAGTTGCTAAATTTGCTGATGACATAAAGAGATAATAATAGGTTAAATGATTGGGCAAACATCTGGCAGATGGAGTATAATTTGGTAAAATGTGAACTTGTCAATTTGGGAGGAAAAATAGAAAAGCAGCAAGTTATCTAAATGGAGAGGGATTGCAGAACTCTGAGATACAGAGGTTATCTGAGTGTCCTGGTACATGAATCACAAAAAGTTAGTATGCAGGTACAGCAAGTGATTAGGAAGGCAAATGGAACATTATCGTTTACTGCAAGGGGAATGAAATATAAAAGTAGAGAGAGTTTTTGCTACAGTAGTACAGGGCATCATGATGCCGCATCTGGAGTACTCTGTACAATTTTGGTCTCCATTTTTAAGAAAGGACATAATTGCATTAGAAGTTCAAAGAAGGTTCACTCAACTGATTCCTGGAATGAGGGGGTTATCCAATGAGGAATGCACATGTTGGGCCTGTATCCATTGGAGTTTAGAAGAATGAGAGGTGATCTCATTGAAAGATCCTGAGGTGGCTTGACAGAGTGGATGCTGAAAGGATGTTTCCTCCTTGTGGGATAGACCAGAACTAGGAGACACAGTTTAAAAATAAGGGGTCTCCCATTTAAAACAGAGATGAGGAAAAACTTTTTCTCTTAGAAGGTCACGAGCCTGTGGAACTTTCTTCCCCAGAGAGTGGTAGAGGCAGAGGTAGATAGATTCTTAACGAACAAGGGAATCAAAGGGTATCAGGGATAGGCAGGATAGTGGCATTGAGGCTACGATCAGAGCAGCCATGATCTTATTGAATAGCGGAGCAGATTCGAGGGGCCGAATGGCCTACTCTTGCTCTTAATTTGTATGTTCAATTCGTCATAAAACAGCTAAATCCACATTACAAGCAGTTACATGGCATGCCTTCACAATTAAATCCAAAGAAACCCATAGGTTTTGATAAATAACAGAGGGTATAAAAATTGGGGGGTGGGGGGTGTTTGTTTATGTAAGAAGCTCCAAAGAAACCTAGTTTGCCACTGGAGAGAAATAACAGACAGTTAAGGGAAGGAACAATTCAAGGCAGAAAATTTCATTTCAGACCGTGATTGGACTATTCGCCTCAAAATTTAAAAGCTAAAAGCTGTTTTATTAAATTAGAAAAATATATATATATACATTTAGGAACAGTACTGCTTTCTGCTGCAGACACAATTCATAACTGGAAGTTCCATCATTTTCATAATAGTGAAATGAAAAGTCCTGCCATCAGATCTGTGTAAAAAAAAAGGCAACCTATCAGAAAGTAGAATCATTTGAAGTTTGATAGGAGGCCATTCAGCCCATTTCTCCAAGAACTTTCCTTCAAGATCAAAGGACACAAAGGATGGCAGGTCAATAACCTGACATTGTACTCACACCTGTCACAATTATCTCCTCTGTCATGCCAGGGTGAAGATCACAGGAAAGCTGCTGAAGAGCATGAGGGTAATTGTGGGACCACCTCAACCAAAGTGACAAAGCAGTGACTTTGAAGGTTATTTCTGTGGCTTCAACAGCGCAAACCTAATCAATAATAATGGATTTTGAAAACTTGGAAGTTGCAAACAAGAGTTGCAACTTCATTAATGAAGCCCCCTTGCATGTATATGATTGTGGCGGTGACAAACTGTCAATGTTAAATGTGTCTAGCTTTGAAAAAGTTTGTACCACAATGATTCTTGTATTGAAAATTATGCAGCGGGAGGTGGTGGTATAGTGGTATTGTCACTGGGCTAGTAATCCAGAGACCCAGGATAATGTTCTGGGGACCCAGGTTTGAATCCCACCATGGCAGCTGGTGAAATCTGAATTCAATAAAAATCTGGAATTTAGAGTCTAATGATGACCGTGAAACCATTGTTGTCGTAAAAACCCATCTGGTTCACTACCGTTCTTTAGGGAAGAACATCTGCTGTCCTTACCTAGTCTGACCTACATATGACTCCAGATCCACAGCAATGTGGTTGATTCTTAAATACCCTCTGAAATGGCTGAGCAAGCCACTCAATTCCAGGGCAATTAGGGATGGGCAATAAATGCTAGCCTAGCTAGCAGCGCCCACATCCCATGAATGAATAAAAAAAGAGGATTTCATTTATCTGGAAAAATGGAAAGGGCCTAAAGCATAAAATGACAAGAATCGTCCTTCACTGAGCTCAATATTGCCTATAATATTGTCAACTCATTCCATGATTCCAACTATGAAATTCCTACCCTTCTTGTTTCACGTCCACCCACCATTACATATATCTCCAAGATATTCAGCGTTCTTCCAACCACTGCTCTCACCGCACCCTGAGATCCACTTCAATGCTGCGCACTGCCACATGTACACTCTTGACCTCCCTCTTCAGCAGCACCGACTATCTTTCCATCCACCACGACCCTGCTCCACCTGGCTGAACTTGTTCTTACGTTAAATTGATTCTTCCGTTAACTCCATTCACTTCTTCTAATAAAAAGGTGTTGCTATGGATATCCTGCATTTTTGTAGGATGCGTGGAACATTCTTTGTTCCAATCCTACTCAGGTACCTTCCCTCATCGCTTTATTAGTACTTTGATGAATGCATTGGTGCCATTTCCTGCTCTTGCCCTGAACTGGGAAATTTCATGAACTTTACTTCCGAATTCCACCCTTCCCTCATCTTCTCATGATTCGTTTCCAATTCTTCCCCTCCCTTCCTTGACTTCTCCATCTCCATTTCTGAGGATAGGTTATCAATCAATATTCACTACAAGTCCACGAACTCCCACAGCTACACTTCTTCCACTTCATTTCTTGTAAGGGCTCTTCAATTCTTCCAATTTCTCGGTCTTTGTTGCATCTGTTCTAACAATGCAACCTTCCATATATGCACTTCCAACATGTCTTCCATTTTCCTCAACCAAGGATTCCTCTCCACCTTGGTTGACAGAGATCTCAACCATGTCAGTGACATCTCCCTCCACTTGTGCTCTCACTCCTCACTGACCCCACCGCTACCCAGAACCACATAGATTTATCTTTATCACCTTCCACTCAAACAACCACCACATTCATCAGATCATCCTCCCGCCATTTCTGCCTGACCATCATTTTCCAAACCTCTCTGGCTACAAGAGTGATGCTGGAGGGCTGCTAATGTTGTACCATTGTTTAGAAATGGAGAAATGAATAATTAAAGGCCAGTCAATTGTTGGAAAAAAATTACATGGGACAGTATAAATTTATTTAGAAGAGCATAGGTCAATCAAGGTCAGTCAGCATGGATCCTTTAAGGAAAAGTTATGTCTGACTAACACAACTGAATTTTCTGAGGAGATAACAAGGAGGGCCAATGGAGGTAGCATTTTTGATATAGTCAACTTTGATTTTAGCAAGGCTTTTGACGACATCTCAAAAGGCACACTGATCAGAAAAGGAGAAATCCAAGGGCAATTAGCAAGCTGGATCTAAAATTGGCGAATTGCAGGAAGCAAAAGGTAATAACCCTTGAATTGTGACTTGAATTGAATTAAATGTTTGGGGCATGATTAAGAAATTTGCAGATGATACAAAACTTGATTGTGCGGTTGATAGCGAGGAACAAAGCTGTACACTGCAGGAAGAAATCAATGGAATGGTCAGGTGTGCAGAAAAGTGGCAAATGTAATTCAATCCAAAGAGTGAGGAAATACATTTGGAGAGAGCAAACAAAGTAAGGGAATAGACAATAAATGGTAGGATAATGAGAAAGGCAGAGGAAAAGAGAGACCTTGGAGTTAATGACTACAGATCCCAGAAAGTAACAGTACAGGCACATAAGGTGGTTAAGAAGGCATTCAGCATGCATTCATTTATTAGCCAAGGCACAGATTATAAGAGCAGGGAGGTTATGCTAAACAGGCATAAAACATTAGCTGGACCACAGCTAGACTGCTGTGTACAGTTCTGGTTACTACATTACAGGAAGGATGTGATCACACTAGAGAGGGTACAGAGATTTACAAGGATGTAGCCAGGAATGGAGAATTCTTGCGGCACTCCTGGAGGAGAGATGGGGGCGATTGCAGGTGGGGGAGTCGGCACTCATGCAGAGTGGGGGGGAGGGGGCGTATGTGCGGAGTGGGGGGGGGGGGCACTCACGTGGAGACTCGCACAGAGAGCTCTCATGTGGATTGGGGAGGGGGCGCTCGCGTGGAGAGGGGGCACTCACAGAGGGGGAGGGGGCGCTCGCGAGGGGTGGGGAGGGGGCGCTCGCGAGGGGTGGGGAGGGGGCGCTCGCGAGGGGTGGGGAGGGGGCGCTCGCGAGGGGTGGGGAGGGGGCGCTCGCGAGGGGTGGGGAGGGGGCGCTCGCGAGGGGTGGGGAGGGGGCGCTCGCGAGGGTTGGGGAGGGGGCGCTCGCGAGGGGTGGGGAGGGGGCGCTCGCGAGGGGTGGGGAGGGCGAGAGGTGGGGAGAGGGAGGGGTGGGAGGGCGACGGGTGGGGGAGGTGAGGGGGCGCTCGCGGAGGAGATGGGGAGGGGGCGCCCACGGAGGGGGAGGGGGCGCCCGCGGGAGGGGGAGGGGGCGCTCGCGGGATGGGGAGGGGGAGGGGGCGCTCGCGGGATGGGGAGGGGGAGGGGGCGCTCGCGGGATGGGGAGGGGGAGGGGGCGCTCGCGGGATGGGGAGGGGGAGGGGGCGCTCGCGGGATGGGGAGGGGGAGGGGGCGCTCGCGGGATGGGGAGGGGGAGGGGGCGCTCGCGGGATGGGGAGGGGGCGCTCGCGGGATGGGGAGGGGGAGGGGGCGCTCGCGGGATGGGGAGGGGGAGGGGGCACTCGCGGGATGGGGAGGGGGAGGGGGCGCTCGCGGGATGGGGAGGGGGAGGGGGCGCTCGCGGGATGGGGAGGGGGAGGGGGCGCTCGCGGGATGGGGAGGGGGAGGGGGCGCTCGCGGGATGGGGAGGGGGAGGGGGCGCTCGCGGGATGGGGAGGGGGAGGGGGCGCTCGCGGATGGGACTCGGATCTCCGGGGGGAAACTGGGCCGCACGCGCCCAAATAAGAGTCCCCTCCCCCATGTCACGTGCTCCAACAGCGCCTCAGTCCCCGCGGTGTCAAATTAAAACCGCACCAGTATTAACCGCATATCTCCCATCACCGCCTAAAGAATACCATCTGGGGTGGGCGCTGTTACTGGGAGCAAGCCTGATGCTGCAGTCATATGGGTCTAGACTCCTCCCGTCCCCGCCGGTCTGAGCGACAGGAGCACAGACCGAAACAACGCACCTCCTTGTCCAGCTGCTGCCTTAGATGGACCCCGGCCACGGTCCCCACTGTCAGTACAACGGAAATGCCGAGAACCACCTTGGACGCCGTCGACATCCTGCGGCCTGGGGAACCCGGCCTGTCACCATAGAGACCGAGACCCGGGTAGCCGAACGTCGAGAGCGAGATTCCAGGCGTGAACGGCCGAGCGCAGAGAAAGTAGATCCGCCCACTGGAAGCATCATCACCATGGAAACCCTGGGCGCCAAGAACCTGATCCCGGATAGGCGCAACGGCACCAGAACACAACTGGGCAAAGTCCGGGCTTTTCCTTTGATTCCTCTCTTGTAATCCTGAGAAAAGGGCTGGATTTAACTTAATTGGCATAAGAATCAGATGAGAGTTGATTTTTTTTTAAACGTAGTCAGGTTTTAAGGACGTGCTAACGGGGCACTTGGAAAATCACAATGTGGGCAAAGTTAACATGGTTTTATGAAAAGGAAATCGTATTTGACAAATCTTTGAGTCTTTTTTAGGGTGTAACTGGCTGCGTAGGTAAGGGGGGAGGGTATATTTGTACTTTAAGAAGGCATTCGATAAGGTATCATAAAAGAGATTGTTACAGAAGTTTGGACACATGGAATTGAGGATTAGTTAACAGAATGCAGAGAGTAGGAATACCAAGTGACAAAATAAGCTGCGCAGAGGACACAAAGAGATATAGACCTTTTAAGAGGGCGAAATGGTAGCAGATAGCGTGTAATGTGTGTTGTATATTGGTTGAACTGAATGACTGCTGAGACATTAGTATGTCTAACAGCTGGTTTATTGGATATAACAGAACTATATACAGATATTCATTTTGGGGATGTGTGCGTTGTTGGCTAGCCAGCATTTATTACCCATCCCTAATTGCCTTTGAGAAGATGATTGGGTGTTACCTGACTAAGCTTAAAGCATTCTGCTTCTTGACTCTTGGTCGTGTGTTTCTTACATCATCATTAGGGGCAGTGCTGTTTACACAGTGCTCTGCAATAACCCTTTCAACACTAATCCTACATCAGCCCAAAGCCTTCATCCATATATATTTTTATTCATACATACTATCCCATCTCCTCGCCACCCACCCCCCCCCCCCCCCCCCCGCCAAGTCTCTGACTTCATAGATTCGATCTGTCAGGAGGCTTCACAACTCTCCCTGATCATGTTCTTGTCAGACTCGGAAGATCAATAGTCTCTTTGAACTAAATAAAAACAAAAAACTACTGCGGATGCTGGAAATCCAAAACAAAAACAGAATTACCTGGAAAAACTCAGCAGGTCTGGCAGCATCGGCGGAGAAGAAGAAAAGAGTTGACGTTTTGAGTCCTCATGACCCTTCAGCAGAACTGAGTGAAGTCAGGAGAGAGGTGAAATATAAGCTGGTTTGGGGGGGGTGGAAAGAGAAGTTGGGGGGTGGGGGTGGTTGTAGGGACAAGCAAGCAGTGATAGGAGCAGATAATCAAAAGATGTCACAGACAAAAGGAACAAAGAGGTGTTGAAGGTGGTGATATTATCTAAGAGAATGTGCTAATTAAGAATGGATGGCAGGACACTCAAGGTACATCTCTAGTGGGGGTGGGGTGGGAAGACTGACAGGGTATTACAGTTATAGATTTAAAAATAATGGAAATAGGTGGGAAAAGAAAAATCTATATAAATTATTGGAAAAAACAAAAGGGAGGAGGAAGAAACGGGAAGGGGGTGGGGATGGGGGAGGGAGTTTAAGATCTAAAGTTGTTGAATTCAATATTCAGCCCAGAAGGATGTAAAGTGCCTAGTCGGAAGATGAGGTGCTGTTCCTCCAGTTTGCGTTGGGCTTCACTGGAACAATGCAGCAAGCCAAGGACAGACATGTGGGCAAGAGAGCAGGGTGGAGTGTTAAAATGGCAAGCGACAGGGAGGTTTGGGTCTTTCCTGCGGACAGACCGCAGGTGTTCTACAAAGCGGTCGCCCAGTTTGCGTTTGGTCTCTCCAATGTAGAGGATACAGCATTGGGAGCAACGAATGCAGTAGACTAAGTTAGGGGAAATGCAAGTGAAATGCTGCTCCACTTGAAAGGAGTGTTTGGGCCCTTGGACAGTGAGGAGAGAGGAAGTGAAGGGGCAGGTGTTGCATCTTCTGCGTGGGCATGGGGAGGTGCCATAGGTGGGGGTTGAGGAGTAGGGGGTGATGGAGGAGTGGACCAGGGTGTCCCGGAGGGAACAATCCCTACGGAATGCCGCCGGGGGGGGTGAAGGGAAGATGTGTTTAGTGGTGGTATCATGCAAACTGGAGGAACAGCACCTCATCTTCCTTAGATTGCAGTAGGTTTGATGGGGTGTCATTAGTGACACCAACAATGCAGTCTCGTATTAATAATTCTCTTTTTAGATCTCCATACTCGCAACCCTCAGCAGTGTGTAAAGTCTGTTTCTGGACTCTTTTGTTAAATTTGGCCCTTTCCGGTATCTTGTTGCTCCTCAAGTTGAAATAATTATAAAAAGCTTTTAAGACTTCTTCAAGTTTATTTGAGGTTTCATTAATGCCTTGTCTTACAATAATATAATCTGCCTTTGTTCCAATTGAGTAAAGTAATATATTGACTTGTTCAGCCTCAGACTTATTGTCCAACCTGAAGCAATTCAGAATCTTTTTCTCCAAAGTGCCAATTCTGAGTTTGATTTGAAGTGGTTTGCATTAATTTTTAAATATTTCTTGCAGTAATTGCAGTTTTCCCGTGCTGATCAGCCTCTCACTGACATCTGCTATGGTTGCTGTCTCTTTTAGGTACTTGCTTCTTAAACTCTGCAAACCCTTTAAAACTCTTTGCTTGAAGTACTGCTATACTGTCCACTCCTTTCCCTTGGAGCATTGAATATTGCCAACCATTTGTTTTCTGTTTGCTGCCTCTCCACATGTAAGGGCGCTGGCCTCCGACCTGGACTGCGGGGTGTATCAAAACCCGCGCTTGCACATCTGCCATCAACATGACCACCATGTTGTATGTTGGTTGGACTGGCTGCAGAATGATTGTTGAGATATTGGTATGTCTAACAATAACTAGTTTATTGGATATAACAGAACTATATACAGATATACGTGACTGGGTGTTACTCTGTCTAAGCTAGAAGCATTCTCTCTTTCGACTCTTGGTCATGTGTCTCTTACATCATCATTATGGGCAGTGCTGTTTACACAGTCCCACACATTAATCCTTTCAACCCTAATACTACGACATGGAAAATGGATAAGCAGAATAGTTTTAAAAGCAAGTAACTAGTACTAGTAACTAGCAAGGGGATTTTGAGATCATTATGTATAAATCACAGAATGTTAACATGCAGGTACAGCAAGCAATTAGGAAGACAAATGATATTGCAAGAGGGTTGACGTTTAAGAATAACAAAGTCTTACTGCGATTATATAGGGCTTTGGTAAGAATCTACCTGGTGTAGTGTATACATTAATGGTCTCCTTTCCTAAGGAAGGCTATTTTTGATTTAGAAGAGTGCAATAAATGTTTACTAGATTGGACAGTGCAGGCACCCCAGGAATCAATGAGGAAAGATTGAGTAAAATGGCCTACATTCTCTGGAGTTTAGTAGAATGAGAGGTGCTCTAATTGAAATGTATACAATTCTTAGTGGGCTTGACAGGGTAGATGCTGAGAGGCTGTTTCCCCTGACTGGAAAGTATAGACCTAGGAGTCATTGTCTCAAGATAAGGGGTTGCCATTTAGGACTGTCTATAGGAGAAATTTCTTCATACAGACAATTGTGAATCTTTGTCATTCTCCATCCCAGAGGACTGTGGATGATGATTATGTTCAAGACCATGATTCATAGGGAACCCAGGGATATAGGAATAGGGTGAGCAAGTGAAGTTAATGTAGAAGTTCAGCCATGATTTTATTGAATGATGGGACAGGTTTGACATGCCATATGGCCTACTTCAGGTTCAATTGTAACTTTCAAGTGGGATTGGGGTATATACTTCAAAGGGAAAAATTTATAGGGCTATGGGGATATGTCGGAAGTGGGATTAATTGGATAGGCTTATCAAAGAGCTGACACAGGCATGGTGAGCTTCTGTGTTGCATGATTCAATGGGGGTATAAGGGAGGGATAGCACCCCTCACCATTGGGCTCGGCACACTCTTTGGATTGGCTGATCCTGTATTGGTGCTCATCTTCACACAGTTCTCACCTGTGTCTCCAAGTAGTCGTTGTCATGCAACCGCGGCCACACCCTGGTAAACCACTTTGACAGGCGGGCCAAACCAGGCTAGATGTTGGGCCTCCTACCCTTGGCAACTTAAGGATTTGTCTACCCTGGCAAGTGAAGACTGAGTCTGGTGGTCTGATCTGATAAGACCAATCTGAGGTCCAATGATCTTGAAGGTGGGTCAGCACCATGTTGTAGAACATGTAGAGCTCAACAAGACACAGAAAATGTCCTAGTCACCTACTGCATCTGATGCAAACTCCAGTCTGGACTCCTCTTGCCACTGCCCAAGATGGGTCAGGACGGGAAAGTGAGGCCGCCGATGCACAACTCTCCCTCGCTATAATACAATTCGCTCACAAGTCATGTTCATCATCTTTCTATCATCTGTCATCCATCTTCTATCTATCACAAGTCCTGTGGCGATGGGCAAGCAACATAGCAGCAGATGTGGATTCACCAGGAGCTGTAACTGTGAACCTGCAGACAGGCGACTCAAGTTGTAGGGTTTTATTTTCGCTGGAAGCAGAAGTGGAACTTGGGAAACCCCTGAGTGACTGAGCAACTCTTTTCAGGACCACACTGCTCACCTCCCTAAAATGAGGAAGGGCTAGAAAAGGAGCCCTAAACATTGTCTGCTTCACCTCCCTGGCCAGCAGGCCACAGTTGAGAGGAATCCCATCAATGTAAGTCAATATCAAAAAAGAAAATAAAGATAACACCGGTCACCATTGGTGCATGGAACATGCGCACCCTCGTGGGCAACACCACATCCAACAGATCTGAGAAGAACTGTTCTTGTTAATGGGGAGCTGGCTAAGTGCAATGTCTAGATGGCCACCCTCAGCGAGACTCGTCCACCTAAGGAGGGACAACTCAAGAAAATTGTTGCTGGTTACACATTCTTTTCGACTGGCCAAGGAAAAGAAGAACAGCGGGAAAACTGGTGTAGGCTTTGCTCACCTTCAGTCACCTTTCACCCATCAATGAAGAAGCAATTAACAGGCTGCCACAGGTTGTGATCAATTGCATTCTTGATAACCCTCTTACGCTGTTAGAAACGATGAATGCAATCAAACTCAAAGTTCCAGGAGCTGATGCAATCCCAGTTGAGTTGTACAAGGCTGGAGGTAATGCCTGGTCAAGAAATTCACTGAACTCTTTCTGCCTACGTAAGAGCAAGAAACTACCCTGCAAGATTACAAAAATGCCTCCATCGTCCACCTGTACAAGCAGAAAGGAACTCGCCAATCTTGTAACAATCATAGAGGAATATCACTCCTCTTCATCATCGGCAAAATCCTTGCCAGAACCCTTCTAAACTGCTTTGTGCAACATCTCAACCAGGATCTACTGCTAGTCAGTCAGAAAAGGTCAAGGAACCACTGATATGTTTTTTGCAGTTAAACAGCTCCAGGAGAAATGCTAAGACCTCCATCACACTTTTGTTGACTTGACTTTGACACATTCAATTATAGTGCCCTTGTAAGGTAATGGAGAAATTTGGCTGCCCTGAGAAATTTATCACAATGGTACTACAGTTCCATAACAGCATGCTCACGTGTCATTGATAAGTCTTCTGACCCATTCCCAGTCACTAATGGAGTTAAAACAGGGCTGCATGCTTGCAGCGACTCTCTTCAGCACCTTTTTCTCAGCCATGCTCTCCAATGCCTTCCATGAAGGTGATCTTGCTCAGTCTGAGATGACTTCAGGCAAAGACCAAGTTCTCCAAGGACATACTTTGCAATTTCCCAACTAATTTGGCCTTGCAGTACTTCAGTTTTATTTGTATTGATTGTATCAGTCTGATCCAGAAAAGGCCTATTTCGAGCCCAAGGTTTCAGTCCATGACCAGAACCTGTCAGCATTGGATAAGTTCCCTTATCTCGGCAGCACACTCTCTTGAGCAAGACATCTTTACTCCTGTACACAAATCATCTTTCAATAAAGGCTAACATACCACTTGCCTGCCTAATTGCTTGCTGCACCTGCATGCTACCTTTTAGTCACTCATGAACAAGGACACCCAGGCCTCTTTGGACATCAACACTTCCCAGTCTCTCACCATCTGAGAAATACTCTGCATTTCTGTTTTTCCTACCAAAGTGGATAACTTCACATTTTTTCAAATTATATTCCATCTGCCACTCACCTAGCCCATTTAAATCTCCTTGCTTAAAGCCTCTTTGCATCCTCCTAACAACTCGCATTCCTACCTAGTTTTGTGTCATCAGCAAACTTGAAAATATTACATTTGGGCCCCACATCCAAATCATTGATGTAGATTGTGAACAGCTGGGGCCCAAGCACTGATCCTTGTATTACCATACTCGTTACAACCTGCCAATCTAAGAATGACCTGTTTAATCCTACTCTGTTTTCTGTTGGCTAACTAATTCTCAATCTATGCCAATATATGAACCCATGTGCTCTAATTTTGCTTACTAACCTCTTGTGTGGGACCTTAAACACTTCAGATGATGAACATGGCTATCTTCACCTCAAAGGACGAACAAGATGATTCAATAATCATGGCTTTAAATGAGGTGGCCGAATAGTGTATGGTTCAAAGGAAATTACTAATTCTGCTATCATTACTTTTTGAAATGTTTTACAAAGTGTTTACAATACAGGAACAGATGAGGGGTAAATATTGCCTGGGATACCAAGAGCACTCAAATATTCTTCAAAATAGTGGTATGAGATCTTTAATGCCCATCCTAGAGGGCAGATGTTCCATCCGAAACACAGCACTTCCAACAGTGTCGTGCTCCTTTAGTACTGCATTGGAGTTTCAGCCTGAATTATAGGCACAATCTCTGGAATATCACTCAAACCCATGATCTTCTATCTCAAAGGCAAAAGCAATAAGCAGATGGATCCTCTGTCATGAGCGATGGAGCAATAGATGTTGTCTTTGTACGTAGATACATCAAGCAGCTGAGCATCAACCTGGAAAGACGGGTAAACTGCCATGTGAAGAGAATGAATGTGTTGAGACTAGCTTATTGATGGCCTACCAAATGGAAGAAAGTATGCAAAGCAATAGGGGTTTGGAGAGGAAGTTCCCAGTTTACTTTTTTCTTTGTTAGCCCTGAGATTTCTTTGGGTTTTTGCCTCTCCCAGGTGATTATATGGCTGGAGAGAGAAGTAGCGGAGAATCTAGTTATGAGAGAGGGGCAGGCTTGATGGACCTGCTGGTCTTTTCCTGCCTGTGAATTTATTGTATTCATAGGACATGGAGTGCTGATGTGTGCCTGGAAGCTTTGAGCTGCGAATGTAAAGCTGTGCAATTGTTTAATAAGTGAAAATATTACCCAGAGGCTCCCAAGCAAATACTGTATATTGCTTTAAATAGGAATGGGACCACCCACTAATTTTGCCTGAAGTGAGATCGAGGAACTGTAATTATCTTCAGAATTGGAAATCGGCTGCATGGTTGAAATATTTTTGTAATTACTTTGCTTCTCAATTAACTTCAGTGGATGTTCACCTACTGAGTGTGGGTTTATTTATTTCATCACAGTTGAGCACTTCCCAGCTAATAGTCCTATCCATTGACTCTCCATTAGTATGACTCTGGAGCTGAGGGTTGGTTGAGTCAGGTTGAGTGATGATGGTTGGGTAACTTATTTACCCAGGAATCCTTTTTATTTATTGTTTAAGGTGCCCCAGCCAATCAGAAGTGCTAATACCTGATCTAAACCAATGAGGTTATCAAAGAGATGCTTGAGATACACCTTCGATTCTTGACAAAAAAAAACAGAATTAATTGTCATGGTTCATGCTGAGCATTGTAACTGGCATCCCCCGGTCCATTGATCATGCCTGAGGTGAATTTTGTCAGGGTATTTAACTGCGGAGAACATTGCAAGTATACCCGTTCCTATCTTCACACAGTGACCACACATGGGCACTTTCCAACAGGGGGTGAAATGTGGGGGATGGTGGGGGCATTGAATCGTTATTATAAGCAAGATCCGAGCTCCTGTTTCCTAACTGAAGAAAACCTGTTACGACCGGTCCCTGGGCGAGACCTCCCAATTTGTTATGATCCTGGACAAGACACCCTAAATTGTTAACTTCCTGAATGGGACCCCAGAATCTGTTTTCTTTCAACTCAGACCATTTCCACATTCTGAGATATCACTCAGCAGGAGATGGTTTCTGCTGAGATGTGGTAATCGGTCTCCATTGTCTCTGCAACCATAGGAGATTAAAGTTCAGCATTTTGCATTGCATCTCTCCTTTCAAGTGTCTCTGTCTGAAGTAGGCCTTGACACCATTTTAGGTGCAACATTCCAGGTCTCTCTGAACTAGTCGATCAAGTATAATCCACATAGGAATTTTCCAGAAAGTGGTTACTTTACATTCTCGGCCAGCTTTTATTTGTATGCCTTTTTAAAAAAACAAATGTCTTTCTCAAAGTTCAATATGCCCGTAAGTAATTCGGGCTGTGATCCACTGTCATGACACACCAATCCACCTCCAACAGGTGCCCAGCTGAAACCAACGAACTGAGTACAGTTCGTTCATTCATTTTCACCATAACCTTGATGGGACTGTTGACATCGTCTTGCTTCTCAGGCTTTCTTCAAGCCTCCCTCAGTCCACATCTCAATGTTATACATCCATCTAACTTTTTTTCTTCCTCTTCTGTTTTTACCCTCAATTTCTTCTTCAATTGTTGTTGGCTCTTCCATACTTGGCTATCTTTCTTTCTCTAACTGTACTTAGCCACCCTTCCATCAGGCTGATTCTGAGCATCTTCTGCCAAGCCCACATTTCAAAGATGTTCTCCTCTCATCCACTTTCTTCAGTGTCCAACTCTTGCATCCATAGAGAGCAACACTCCACTCCAGTGACTGTACGAGATGTTTTTTCAGCTTCACACTGATGCTTTTGGACTTCCAGGCGCTAATTAAGTCACTGGTCACACCTCTTGCCGTAGCTAATCTAACCTGATATTCATTCCTGGATATAATTTTAGTTGTTATCATTGAGCCAAGGTACTTGAAATTGTCCACTGCCTCCACCTTTTTGTTTCCAATCTTGACTTTTCCATTGCCATTTAGAGCCATAACGTTGGTATTTGCTTCATTAATGTACAGCCCATAAAACTCAGTGTGCCTTTTATCTAGGCCTGCCATAGTCTCTAGCTCTTCCTTTTTTTTCTGGCTGTGAGTGTGGTATCATTTGCATACCTGAGATTCCCTGTGCTATGACGTGCTATACACCAGTCCATGTGGTTAATTTACACCCACAGTGCTGTTAGGAAGGGAGTTCCAGGATTTTGACCCAGTGACAGAGAAGGAATGGCAATATAATTCCAAGTCAGGATGGTGAGTGGCTTGGAGGGGAATTTGCAGGCAGTGGTGTTCCTATGAATCTGCTGCCCTTGTTCTTCTAGGTGGTAGAGGTCGAAAGTTTGGAAGGTGCTGTCAGAGGAGCCTTGATGAGTTGCTGCAGTGCATCTTGTAGATGGTACACACACTCTGTCACTCTGCGTCAGCGGTGGGCAGAATGATTAAGGTAGTGGATGGAACGCCAAGCAGGCTGCTTTGTCCTGGATGGTGTCGAACTTCTTGAGTGTTGGAGCTACACTCATCCAGGCAAGTGGAGAGTATTTCATCACACTCCTGATTTGTGCCTTGTAGATAGTGGACAGGCTTTGGGGAGTGAGGAGGCGAATTACTTGCCAAAGACTTCCTAGCCTCTGCCCTGATCTTGTATCCCCAGTATTATATGGCAGGTCCATTTCAGTTTCTAGTCAATGGTAATCCTCCAGGATGTTGATAGTGAGGAATTCAGTGCTATTAATGCCATTGAATGTCAAGGGGAGATGGTTAGATTCATTCTTGTTGGAGATGGCCATTGCCTGGCAGTTGTGTAGTGCAGATGTTACTTGCTATTTCTCAGCCGAAGCCTGAATGTTGTCCAGCTCTTGCTGCGTATGGACATGGACAGCTTCAGTATCTGAGGAGCTGTGAACTGTGCTGATCATTGTGAAATCATCAGCATGCATTACCACTTCTGATCTTATGGGGGGGAAGGTCATTAATGATGCAGCTGAAGATGGTTGGGCCTAAGACACCAAGAGGAACTTCTGCAAACTCAGTCAAATGCTGCACTGATGGCAAGGGCAGTCACTGTCACATTACCTCTTGGATTCAGTTTTTTTGGCCATGTTTGGACCAAGGCTATAGTTGGAACTGAAACGGAGCGTCAGTGAGCAGGTTATTGCTGAGTAAGTGCCGCTTGATAGCACTGTCGACAACACCTTACATCACTTTGTTGATGATCATGAGTAGACTGATGGGGCAGTAAAGGTTGGATTTGACCTGAGTTTTGTGAACAGGACATACCTGGGCAATTTTCCACATTGTCGGGTAGATGCCAGTGTACTGGAACAGCTTGGCTAGAGGAGCAGCTAGTTCTGGAGCACAAGTCTTCAGTACTATTGCCAGAATGTTGTCAGGGCCCATAGCCTTTGCAGTAGCCAGTGCCTTCGTTCGTTTCTTCATATCACGTGTAGTGAATCGAATTGGCTGAAGATGGTTGCAAATGCTTCAGCACTGATGTGGTCAGCTCCCCCATCATTGAGATTACGGCTATTTGTGGAGCCTCCTCCTCCAGTTAGTTGTTTAATTGTCCACCTCCATTCATGACTGAATGTGGCAGGACTGCAGAGCTTAGATCTGATCTGTTGGTAGTGGGATCGCTCAGCTCTATCTATCACATGCTGCTTATGCTGTTTGGCATGCAAGTAGTCCTGTGTGGTAGCTTTACCAGGTTGACACCTCAATTTTAGGTATACTTTGTGCTGCTCCTGGCATGCCCTCCTGCACTGTTCATTGAAGCAGGGTTGATTACCCTGGCTTGGTAATAATGGTAGAGTGGGGGATATGCTAGGCCATGAGGTTACAGATTGTGGTGGAGTACAATTCTGCTGCTGTTGATGGCCCACAGCGCCTCATGAATGCACAGCTTTGAGTTGCTAGATCTGTTCAAAATCTATCCCATTTAGTACGGTTGTAGTGCCTAAGAACATAAGAACGAGGAGCAGGAGTAGGCAATTCAGCCCCTCAAGCCTGCCCCGCCATTCATTATGATCATGGCTGATCTCACTTCGGCCTCAACTCCATTTTTCCGCCCTCTCCCCATAACGCTTCAACCCGTTACTAATTAAAAATCTGCCTATCTCCTCCTTAAGTTTATTCAGCAACCCGGCATCCACTGCACTCTGAGGTAGTGAATTCCACAGATTCATGACCCTTTGAGAAAAGTAATTCTTCCTCATCTCTGATTTAAATCTACCACCCCTTAGCCTAAAACTATGGCCTTTCATTCTAGAATGCCCCACAAGGGGAAATATCCGCTCCACGTCTACTTTGTCTATCCCCTATAGCATCTTATATACCTCAATTAGATCTCCTCTCATCCTTCTAAACTCTAGCGAGTATAGGCCTAAACTGCTCAATCTCTCCTCATAAGACAAGCCCCGCATCTCTGGAATCAATCTAGTGAACCTCCTCTGAATCGGCTCGAGTACAACTACATCCTTCCTCAAGTAAGAGGACCAAAACTGTGCACAGTACTCCAGGTGCGGTCTCACCAATGCCTTGTACAGTTGCAAAAACACTTCCCTATTTTTATACTCTATTCCTTTAGCAATAAATGCCAAAATTCCATTTACCTTCCTTATTACCTGCTGTACCTGCATACTAGCTTTCAGTGATTCATGCATGAGGACACCCAGATCCCTCTGCACTGAAGCATTCTGAAGTTTCTCTCAATTTAAATAATAAGTCGCCTTTTTATTCTTCTGACCAAAATGGATAACCTCACACTTATCCACATTAAACTCCATCGGCCAAATTTTGGCCCATTCACCTAACCTGTCTATATCCATTTGTAAATTCCTTATTTCTTGCAACTTACTTTCCCACCTATTTTGGTGTCATCTGCAAATTTAGCTGTAGCACATTCTGTCCCTGAATCCAAGTCATTAATATAGATTGTAAATAGTTGGGGCCCAAGGACTGAACCCTGTGGCACCCCACTATTTACAGCTTGCCATCCAGAAAAAGACCCATTTCTCCAGACTCTCTGCTTTCTGTTGGTTAGCCAATCCTCCATCCAAGCTAATATATTACCCCTAACTCCGTGTGATCTTATCTTGTGTATTAATCTTTTGTGCGGCACCTTATCAAAGGCCTTCTGGAAGTCCAGATATTTAACATCTACAGGATCCCCATTATCCACTTTGCTTGTCACATCTTCAAAGAACTCTAGCAAATTAGTCAAACACGATTTACTCTTCATTAAAACTATGCTGACTCTGATGGATTGCATTTTGACTTTCCAAATGCCCCATTACTACTTCCTTAATAATGAATTCCAACAATTTCCCAACGACAGACATTAAACTAACTGGTCTATAGTTTCCTACTTTCTGCCTCCCCCCTTTTTGAATAAGGGCATTATATTAGCATTTTTCCAATCCACTGGAACCTTTCCAGAATCCAGGGAATTTTGGAATATTATAGCCAATGCATCCACTATCTCCACGGCCACTTCCTTTAAGACCCTGAGATGTAGGCCATCAGATCCTGGGGATTTGTCACCCTTTAATCCCAATAGTTTGCTCAGTACTTTTTCTCTAGTGATGGTGATTGTACTAAGTTCCTCCTCTTTTTCCTCTGCACTACCTGTTACTATTGGGGTGGTACTAGTGTCCTCCACTGTGAAAACTGAGACAAAATGTTAATTACGCGTCTCTGCCATTTCTGCATTCCCCACTATTAACTCCCCAGTCTCGTCCTCCAAGGGACCAACATTCACTTTAGTTACTCTCCTTTTATATACTTGTAGAAGGTTTTGCTATCAGTTTTTACATTTTCCGCTAGTTTTCTTTCATAATTTACCTTTGTTCTTTTATTATTTTTTTAGTAACCCTTTGTTGATCTTTAAAAGTTTCCCAATCTTCCAGCCTGCCGCTGATCTTTGCAATTTGGTATGCCTTATTTTTTGCCTTTAAGTTATCTTTAACTTCCTTGCTTAGCCATGGATGCTTTTTCCCCCTCTTACCATCTTTCTTCCTCATTGGGATATATTTTACTTGGGAGGAATTGAATATCTCCTTAAATATCTGCCACTGGGCACGATGGAGGGTATCCTGAATGTGAAGACGGGACTTCGTCTCCACAAGGTCTATGCAGTGGTCACTCCTAATACTGTCATGAAGAGATGCATCTGCGACAGGTAGATTGGTGAGGACAAGGTAAGTAGCTTTTTCCCTCCTCTTGGTTCCTTCACCACCTGCTGCAGACCCAGTCTAGTAGCTATGTTCTTCAGGACTCGGTCAGTAGTGGTACTATTGAAACACTACCGGTGATGAAGTCCCAGAATCAGAGTACCTTCTGTGCCCTTGCCACCTTCAGTGCTTCTTCGGTGGTGTTCAAACATGGAGGAGTACTGATTCACCAGGTGAAGGGAGGGCTTGGGGTAGGTGGTAATTAGCAAGAGGTTTTCTTGCCCATGTTTGACCTGATGCCATGAGACTTCAGGGCTCCAGAGTCAATGTTGAGGACTCACAAGGCAGCTCTTCCAACTGTATATCACTGTGCCGCCACATCTGGTGGGTCTCTCCTGTTATTGGACAGGACATACCCAGGTATGATTCGGTAAGTATAACTATGTCAGGCTGTTCTTGACTAATCTGTGGGATAGCTCTCCAAATTTGGCACAAGCCCCGAGATGTTAGGAAGGAAGACTTTACAAGGTTGACAGGGCTGGATGTGCCGTTGTCGTTTCTGGTGCCAAGGTCAATGCTACGTAGTCTGTATGGTTTCATTCCTTTTTGACTTTTCTGCAGTGGTTTGATACATTTGAATAGCTTGCTAGGCCATTTCAGAGGGCATTTAAGAGTCAACACATTGGTTGTGGGTGTGAAGTCAAACCAAGTAAAGACAGCAGATTCCCTTCCCTAGAGAATATTAGTGAACCAGTGCATTTTTATGACAATCAACAATGGTTTCATGGTCTTTCTGAAACTAGCATTTAATTTCAGATTTATTGGTCCAGATTTTCTGGTCCCCGGATTGTCGGAAACCAGATGTACAACCTTGCGAAAGTCCCGGTGCCCTGACCTCCATGGGAATTGCCTGGTAAGTTTGAACTTCCAATGGGCAATTCCTTTGCTCCCCGGAACCCTCCCCTGTTCTAGAGTCGGTGACTTCGACCAGTTCCCAAAGTACTTACCTGAATAGTTACCCAGGAAATGTTGGGCAGAAAAATCCCAATCTAACTCCTGGGTATCTACAGAACTGATCACCCCGCCCCACACACTGCCCTGCTCCCCCAAACAATCAACCACTCTGACTCCTCCACCAACTACCCCCCACCAATCCGACTAACCCCACCTGACTACCTCCCGACCCGACTACCCCAACTGACTACCCCCCCCCACCGACTAGCCCCCTCTAACCCCCTACCCGACCTGACTAGCCCCCACTACCGCGCAACCTGACCTGTCTAGCCCCAACCTGACTACCCCTCCCAAACCAACTGCCCCAGAACCACCTGCCACCTCATCCATCTGCCTCCTCACCCACTTGCCACCCTTCCCACCTGCCACCCTACCCTGCCACTTATCTACCTGCCACACTACCCACCAACCACCCTACCGACCTGCCACCCTGCACACTAACCACCCTACCCACCTCACGCTCCTACCACCCTATCAACCTACCCACCTGCCACCATACCCACTTACCTCACCTACCTACCATCCTACTCATTCACTCATTTATCCACTCACCAATTCATTAACATTTATACTGGACCATTAAAACTTACCATACAGCAGGTATTGCCATAAAAAGGGAGTGTCCTGTCTCCCCACCCCGCACCCCCCACCCCACCCCCACCAAAAGCTACAGCGCTGCAATGGAATTGTTTGAGGGACGCCGCACTTCGCATTTCTGAAGAAGCCAGGCTTGGAAGACCTGGCAAGAAGTGCGGAGCAACGTCAAGGCGTGGAAAGGTTTAAGGGGAGCAGCAATCTGACAATGATTGCCACTCTGTGGAAAATCAGAGCCAATAATTGAATTTAAATTCCACCAGCTGCCGTGGTGGGACATTCCCGAAGCTTGGCATACTGAGGGCCTCCTAGACAAGTTCAGGGACCTCCTCTGTCATCACGAGTAAGTGAGGTGCCAGTGCCACTAACAGAGGGGCTGAGAAGTTGCTGGCCACACTAGGAGCGCCCTGAGATGAACCTCCAGATATATCAGGCAGCTGCTCCACCTCCTTTTCAAGACACACATGTACATCCCTGCTCACTTGAGGAGTCTTACTACCTGCTGGTCAGTCCAAGCACCCCACCCCTCTCTCTCGCCTAACCATTGCTGCACAAAGCTCATGCAGTTGACGATGGACTGCAGGTCTACATGCATCCACCGAATTGAACGCCTAATCTGGCTCCCCATCAGGGTCGCCAACATTTCATTGGAGGAAATCAGGCACGCACAAACCAGAAACATGGCCTGGGTGGACTCTTCCATCGTCCATGCCAGGGTGCGCAAAACCTTGTGAAGCTTTGCCAGATGTTCTCATACCTTGCACTATAGCTCCAGCATCTGCCACCTTGCTGATCACTACCCAAGCATTTCAATAGCCTGAGGCTCAGCATCACCCTGGCCTCCTGCAGTCGTCCAAGTGTCAATGGTCTCAGCTGTCACAGCCTCCATCAGCTGCATGGGCATGTCTGTGCTCTGCTCGCCAGGTTGTGACCCCACCAGCATGAGAGTATGTGTGCTGGTGGAGGGTGCAAGGGAATGATGTTCAGGGCACCTTCTGAGGCTATCTCCTCCTCCGATGTGGACAGCTGTCCCCCAGTCACTGGAGCTGTGAGTTCTTGTCTTTGAGCTGTGTGATAGAGAAGATTAATTCAAGGGTAATTCACATTCCATCACATCCTTCAGCTACTCCTAATATGGAGTTCCATGTGACCAGTGATGGATACATGAGCACTATACCTTACGTTCACCAGAGATTCTCTTGTGCACATCCATTAGGCCACTCAATCTCTTGTGTCTCCACTCCTGTCTCACCACTCAGGATACTATATGCTTTATTAACTGCTCTCCATCTGTCCTGCCATCTTCAAAGACCTACTCCCATATAAACCCAGGTCTTTCTTCTCCTGCACCCTCTTCAAAATTTCACCCCTTATTTTATATTGTCTGTCCCTGTTCTTCCTACCAAAATGTATCACCTCACACTTCTCCGCATTGAACTTCATCTGCTACCTATCTGCCCACTCCAACTTGTCTATGTCCTTTTGAAGTTCTACACTGTCCTCCTCGCAGTTTACAACACTCCCAGACTTCATATCATCTGCAAATTTTGATATTGTCCCCTGCACACCAAGATCTAGACCATTAATATATATCAGGAAAAGCAAGAGTCCCAATACCGACCCCTGGGGAACTCCACTACAAATCTTCCTCCAGCCTGAAAAATATCCATTGACCATTACCCTCTTTTTCCTATTACTCAGCCAATTTTGTATCCACATTGTTACTGTCCCTTTTTTTACATGAGCAATAACTTCTCACAAGTCTGTTGTGTGGCACTGTATCAAATGCCTTTTCAAAGTCCATGTACACCACATCAACAGCATTACCCTCATCGACCTTTTCTGTTACCTCTTCTAAAAACTCCAGCAAGTTAGTTAAGCACAATTTCCCCTTTAGAAACCCATGCTGACTCTCCCTTATCAACCATATTTTTCCATGTGACTACTAATTCTATCCCAAATAGTTGTTTATTCACATTGTTGTTGGAAACTTGCTATACAACATATTAAAACAGTGAAAGTACTTAATTGGCTATAAAGCATTTTGAAATCTTCTAGAGACACTATATAAATGCAGGTTATTTCCTGCAGTTATTTTCCTATTAACCATTGCCTGCGTGTAGTTTTCACTATATCACCACTGCAGTTGAGGATTAGTTCATTGGAACCATTCTTCAGGAATTTACAATACAGTTTCAGATCAGCAGGTTGCAACCCCATTTACCAGATAGTGCACTTAATGTAGCGACAAGTTCAAAGTATTTAGCACATTCTAAAGTTACCCTTATTCTGACATGCCAACCAATCAATACCAATCATGTACTTTGTCAAAAAAAGCTTAAATTGGAATTGCACCAAACAGACATTTTGTTGCGAGGAGTTGTTGTGGTCTCAATTCCACTTTTGTGCCTGTCCCCCATAACCTTTGACTGCCTTGTCTATCTAACTCAGCCTTGAATAAATCCAATAACCCAGCTTTCTGGACAAGAGAATCCAGATCCAAACGATCCTCTGCGAGAAAATAAAATCCTAATTATTCTTAAACTGTGTCCCCTAGTTCTAAGTCTTCCCATGAGAGGAAACGTCCACCTAGTATCTACCCTATCAAGTCCCCTCAGGATCCTATATGTTCCAATAAGATCACCCTTCATTCTTCCAAACTCCAAGGGGTATAGGCACAACCTGTTCAACCTTTCTTCATGAGCCCTTCATCCCAGGAATGAGTCGAGTGAACCTTCTCTGTACTGCTTCAACACAATTATATCCTCCTTAAAATGAGACCAAAGCTGTACACAGTATACCAGTTGTGGTCTCACCAAGATCCTGTACAGCTGCAGTAAAACTTCCCCACTTTTATATTCCATTCCCCTTGCAATAAATACCAACATTCAATTTGGCTTCCGAATCACTTGCTGTGCCTACATATTAACTTTTTGTGATTCAAGAGAGGAGATGGTGGTGTAAGGTCACTGCACTAGTAATCCAGAGAACTAGGCTAATGCACTGGGGACATAAGTTCAAATCCCACGCAGTTAGTGGAATTTAAATTCAGTTAACAAAAACCTGGAATATAAAGCTAGTCTCAGTAATGGTGACCATGAAACTATCATCGACCTCAAACGTTCACTCTGTTTCTCTCTCCACAGATGCTGCCAGACCTGAGTATTTCCAGCATTTTAGTTTTTATTTCAGATTTTCAGCAGCTGTAGTATGTTGTTGCCCAATAAAATGTGATTCTTTTCATTCATTTTTATCACTGGATCAATAAGAATTCCCGCGGGAGACTTCTGCATGCTGGAAAAATTGTTTGATTAGTTTAGCCAAATGCAATGGTTTATGCATTGCATTTTATTATTTTTTGCATATTCGTTCAACATTTCAAAAAAGCTGTACCTTAGGTGAGCTAACTGTTACAAGAAAACAATCCATTCCCCAGCTATCTTTCGCCCCTAAAGAGATGAACAAGAGCAACACGGGACAGTTATTCGTTGTCAGTTAGACGGAATGACAAATCATGTGGAATAGCATGTTTAAAAGGGAGACATATCTCATGCAAATGGACAGTTCTGAACCCGTTACTAGGTGGAAGGCGGTGGAGAAGGGATACATTTAGCCATTAGTGCATCGAAATTATTCCAAAAAGATAGGTTTTAGGAAATATAGGTCAAGAGTCAAAACCGCAATCAACTACTCGGCGTGTACATGTGGCAACCAATCCAGCTGAGAACTACAGGGAAAAAACCTGCACCCGGTACCCTGGGATATCCTAGGTGAGGTGAGGAACCAACACAATGCAGGAACAAGCTGAGCACATTTGCTAAGCAAATCAGCCATGTGTCCGATCTCCAGAGGAAGGGAGCTACTTTTCAGCGATAGCTCCGGAGGGAGACTTGCACACACGGCTGCATTTACCCGAACAACATTTAAAATAGAGTGCATTGACAGGATGCGTTTTGTTTAGTCGCAGATGTCCACGGTTGAAAACTTTGTACGTGATCCTTGGCAAAATATGCTTTAGAATTAAATTTCCTGGAGATATGTTGTGGGTTGAAGCTGGGGAGAAAGAGACAAACTTCTAATATTGTCGGCAGTGAACCGTTTTCCTGCCTCAGATGGGCCAGCCCTAGCACAAGAGGTGATATGATCTCAGATTTCATCTTCACAGGAAGGCTGTTGAATGTCTGCAGACCGCTCCGAGGCATTTTTAAATCCAGGTATGCATCTTTAGCTGGTAGTCCTCGCACTCCTATCTAGTGCAAGCCAGCTTTTGAAAATCCCCAGCAAGGTTAACGCAGCTCGATTTTAAACAATTGCAGAGCACTTAGGGAAATATAGGACCGAGGGAGAGAGAGGGAGCTTTGGAAAAAAAAAGTTGAATGATTAGTGTTAGCATTGTTCAGTCGACTTGTGATCATTTCTGCTCGATTCTTTGTTGGGAGAAGCATATTCTGACTTATATAATCTATAGAAAAACAACAAAGATCTTTGCATAGTTGGACATTTCGTAAACATTCATGTGCGAGTGGGGCAGGGAAACCAAGGCGAAGCTGCACCAACCGGTCCGACAGGTACAAGGGCTTGTTGACACCGTTATTTTTTCAGCACGCATGCGCCCTCCCAAATTTCCTGTTGTATTTTCAATTACTGGAGCAAACTTTTCCTGTTACGGCAAAGGTAGCTCGCCAGGTGAGAGTGGGTCTTCCCGAAACACCCTTTCCCCTCTCCGCAGCTTTCCCGAAACAAACGGCAACATTTCGTTGAAAGACCGAGGAGATCTCAGGAACGACCGCCCGTCGTTGTAAAACACCTGGAACTTGCTTGGGGAGGATCCGGTTTGTATGAAAAAAAAGGGGTCAGGTGGAAGCAGGAGGGAATCCGGCTTCTGCTTCATCACCGCCCGACCGCCTGCAACATGCCCAGAGCCTTCCTGGTGAAAAGGAAGGAGCCGTATCCGGAGGTCCGCGACTGGAATGAGCTACCGGACGAGGAGAGAGCCGACACCTACATACCAGGTGAAACAAAACAGGGAGAGTCTGATAGCGAACGGGTTAGACCAGGGTAAGTAGGAGAGAGAGGATGAGAGAGATGGAGGAAGTGAGAGAGTGGGAGGTAGAAACAGATCGGGAGGTGGGGTGGGGGGTGGGGGGAGTTAGTGAGACTCAGGAAACTGGGATCAACCAAGCCCAAACAAAAAGAAAAGCCTCTTCCATATCGGGGCACAGGATGGGCTCGCTTCAGGCACCTTTGCTCGGAGCTTGAATACAAGGTCCAACACCTCTTGCAAATCAACAGGCGATCCAACACTGCAGAACAGTGAACCAACTCACCCGCTCTGAAGGTAAACCTTTCATGTGGACAGGCTTCTCGAGAGAGAGAGAGGGGACACCACGCTTTTAAAGGTCGAGTATTAAAAATGCTCCCGGATTCAGGAATCCTGTAAAGCGGCAGGTTGTGTTTACATTACAGGGTGTATTTTGTGTTCTCTGATTCCATCAGTCATCAACCTGTTAGCAGTACCGAGACACATTCCGATTCTTTCAAACGCCTCCCCCCGCCCCCTAGCCCCCGGTTTAGCTGCATCTTCTCAGTGTAAACATAACGGAACCCGGGCTCCTACTCTTGCCCCACCACCGCCGTTTAAAGGATTCAATCTATCAGGGGTATCAGGTTGCATGCTTTACAGTCAAACACTGATAAGAAAGACCAGCAGAACCAGACAACACCCCAAACACAAACAAGCCAAGAAGAAAAAAAACATCTCAGTCCATTGTTTAAATTGACTTAAGATACAAGCCGTCCATCCATAGACCTTGCTGGATAAGAAGGCTATTCTGTAAAAGGGTTTATTTTCTATTTCCAGTCAATCTGAGCTGTTTCTTGAGTTACGAAGAAGAAAGAGAGACCGAGGATCCTACACCCGGAACAACTGGTTTAGACAAACTGCTCAACGATTCAGACGAGCGCCGCCTCCCATGCAAGACCGAACCGGGCCAGGAGAATGCAGAGGAGCAAGTTCTGGGATCGGAATTCAAAAAGTGCAGCGTCTTGCGAACGAAAATCAAGGTGAGCCGGGTCCCCCGAGACTCCGCTTAATCATTACTTGGCGAGATCAGCAGAGAGAAAACTTGGCCGGCGCACTGAACGAGACCCCGATTGGGAACATGCTGACTGGGACAGTGAGGTGTAAGACATGTAGACGGATAGTCACCCAGTTTAAGGAAGATCACATTAGGTAACCTTCTTACAATACAATAAAGCAAATACTGCTCAGCAAAAGGAAATTATTTCAGATTATACATTATTTTAAATATAAGCACATTTAATTTCATATCTGCGCTATATTGTATTCAACAGACCGTATATCTGAAATAATGATTAAAATACACATTATTTCAGATTATACATTGTGTAATACACTCAAACATTACAATTTCATACATTACATTATATTTTCAGATTAAATTATTAACTTTATTACAGTATTTTGTATACTATGCTTGTCTGAAACCAGCTTAAAAGGCCCTGTGCAATTTACCTTTCTCGTTGTACACTCCCACCTTATTTGAGGAAAATAAATTAATCCTTTTTAAATGCACCATTAACATTGAAAGAAAATTCAGGTACTGATAGCAGGACCAAATTATTTGTAGAAATATAACTGATTTTTTTTGAGGGGGGGGGGTTTGTTGGAAGGAAGACAGAAAATGATTACAGTTGTACAAGACTTTCAGCACATGATTCAGTAAGCGTTTGTTACTTTGTCATCCAAAAGCAGTGTAACATTTGGTATCTAAATGTAGTCAAATCCAGACGTGTTCCGTTAGCATAGTCTGAAATCTGGAAGAACTTTGCCAAGGTCACAACTGAATTAGTTCTACTGCTCTTTATTTAGACAGTCTCGCATTATTTTGAAGTGGGAAAATGGGGGAACCTTGTGGAGATTTTTTTATTTAGCATCCTTTGGGACGCTTGGCGGTGCTGAAACTAACGATGTGTCTTATTCGTGCTCTGCCTGCCCCTTTCCCCATAACAGATCACAACCGGGGAGTGCAGCGACGCCACATTCCGCTGCCAGGTGTGTAGTAAAGGCTTCCGGCTACAGCGCATGCTCAACCGGCACCTGAAGTGTCACAGCCAGGTGAAGCGTCACCTGTGCACGTACTGCGGCAAAGGCTTCAATGACACCTTCGACCTGAAGAGACACGTCAGGACGCACACCGGTACGTCAGCCGTAAACCCCGCCCACCGCGAGGAGGGGATGCTGGTGGTCTTCTTTAACTTGCTCGGCTTTAATGGCTAGACTCCAATTCCTACTCAATGATTCAAATGGTAGCTAGGCATGATAAGTCACGGTGTCAAATAAAGAAATTGGGATGAAGGGGTTGTCTTGTGAAGAAAGGTTGGGCCTGTACTCATTGCAGTTTAAAAGAATAAGAGGTCATTGTTGAAACATAAACGATTCTGATGGGTAGGTTTTTGAGAGGATGTTTACCTTCTTGGGGGAATCTAGAACTAGAGGGCACAGTTTAAAAATAAGGACAGAGATGAGGAGGAATGTCTTCTCTCAAAGCATTGTTAATCTTTGGAATTCTCTTCCCCAAAGAGCAGTGGAGGCTAGTTCTTTGATTATATTCAAAGCTATTAAACAGGTTATTGATCTACAAGGGAGTTGAGGGTAATGCAGGGCAGGCAGGAAAGTGGAGTAAAGGCCACAATCAGATCAGCCATGATCTTATTGAATGGCGAAGCAGGATCCAGGGACCAAACTGACAACTCCTGCTCCTGTGTCTTATATGTTAAATTGCATTTATTTAGTGCCTTTCACAACTTCAGAATGCACCTGAGGACTTTACAACCAATGAAGTACAGTCATTATTATAATAAAGGGAAGGAAACAAAATGGAGTAGTTTGAGAGGAAGTTCACTCGACTTATTTCTGGGATGAAGGGCTTATCCTGTGAAGAAAGCTGAACAGATTAGGCCTATACCCATTGGAGTTCAGAAGAATGAGAGGTACTCTTATTGAAACATATAAAATCCTGAGGGGACGGGACAGGGTGGATACCAAGAGGATGTTTCCTCTTGTGGGACAAACTAGAACTCTGGGACACAGTTTAAGAATAAGATGTCTCCCCTTTAAGACAGGGATGAGGAATGTTTTTATTTCTCTCGAAGGGTCAATAGAGTGTGGAATTCTCTTCCCCAGAAGGTAGTCGAGACTGGGCCTTTAAATTTATTCATGGCTGAAGTCAAGGTTTATGGGGTGCAGACAGGAAAGTGGAGCTGAGATCACAACCAGATCAGCCATGATCTTATTGAATGGTGGAGCAGGCTCAAAGGGCCAAATGGCCTATTCCTGCTCTTAAGTCCTATGTTCTTGTATAGGAAATGTGGCAGCTAACTTGTGCACAGCAAGGAAAAAAAAATGGGCAAGCTTTCCAGCCAATCAGTGACCCCTGCTGGAAAACGTCTGCATGTGAATGCTACGTAAGGACCAGATCGGACTGGGCTGAGATACATATTGCCGGCCAACCTCACCATCAAAACTCACAAATGAATAACGGATGTAAAAAGGTATCATATCTGTGCCTGATGTTCTTTGCTCCAATAAGGAGTCAACACCTATAGGAAAGGAGGGGTGAAAATTGCTGGGGGAAAGTTAAAGGAAAAACAACTGGGATGTATGCTCATGATAACTATGACCTGTTTTATTACTGATAATGAATATTTTATAGCAGCAAGTGAACATTTTGTAATTTAGCTAACAAGTGTTCTGTGAAATTCAACATTTCTAAATTGTTTTTATTGTGCTTAAGAATATTCCCACACTGTTTAAAATGCATTTGGTTAACTTGTTACAAAATAATCCCAGGCAATCCTGCCATGGAAATGAAAAACAAATACAAGCAAAAAAATGGAATTTGTAAAACACAAAGCAAACTCTTACCACAACATTTGATAATGCACAATACAGTTAAGGTCAAACATTGGTAAGGAAACCTCCTGTTGATTGCCACGTACCATGCCCCACCATCCCCCTCAGTTGATGAATCATACTCCATGTTGAACATCACTTGGAGGAAGCACTGAGGATGGCATGGGCACAGAACATACTCTGTGTGGGGGCTTCACTGTTCATCACCAAGAGTGGCTTGGTAGCACCACTACTGGCCGAGTCCTAAGGGACGTAGATGCTGGACTAGGTCTGCAGCAGATGGTGAGGGAACAAACAAGAGGGAAAAACACACTGGACCTCATCCTCACCAACGGAGACAAAGTCCGATCTTCACATTCAGCCAATTCGATTCACTCCATGTGATATCAAGAAACGGCTGAAGGCACTGGGTACTGCAAAGGCTATGGCCCTGACAAATATTCCAGCAATGCTGCAGATGCATTTGTCCATGACGATAATCAGTAGGAGTGACTACCGCACAGTCCTTGTGGAGATGAAGTCCTGTCTTCACATTAGGAATACACTTCATTATGTTGTGCGGCACTAGCACTGCGCTAAATGTGACAGATTTCGAACAGATCTAGCAACTGAAAACTGGGCAACCATGAGATGCTGTGGGACATCAGCAGTAGAATTGTACTCAATTACAATTTGTAACCTCGTGGCCTGGCATATCCTCCACTCTACCATTACCACCAAGCCAGGGGATCAACCCTAGTTTAATGAAAAGGCAGGAGCATATGCCAAGAGCAGACCCAGGTATACCTAAAATTTAGGTGTCAGCCTGGTGAAGCCACAACACAGGACTACTTGCGTGCCAAACATAAGCAGTAATCAATAGAGAGAGCTAAGAAATTCCACAACCAACAGGTCGGATCTAAGCTCTGCTGTCCTGCCACATCCAGTCGTGAATGGTGGTGGACAATTAAACCGCTCACTGGAGGAGGAGGAGGCTCCACAAATATCTCCATCCTCAATGATGGGGGAGCCCAACACATCAGTGCAAAATATAAGGCTGAAGCATTTGCAACAATCTTCAGCCAGAAGTGCCGAGTGGATGATGCATCTTGGCCTCCTCTGGAGGTCCTTAGCATCACAGATGCCAGCCTTCAGCCAACTCGATTCACTCCATGTGATATCAAGGAACGGCTGAAGGCACTGGATACTGCAAAGGCTATGGCCCTGACAATATTCCAGCAATAGTACCGAACACTTGTGCTCCAGGATTTGTGGCCAAGTTGTTCCAGTACAGCTACAACACCACGTCTACCCAGCAATGGGGAAAATTGCCCAGGTATTTCCTGTGCAAAAAAACAGGACAAATCCAACCCAGCCAATTACCACCCCATCAGTCTACTCTCCAACATCAGTAAAATGATGGAAGGGGTCATCAACAGTGCTATCAAGCGGCACTTGCTTAGCAATAACATGCTCACTGATGCTCAGTTTGTGCTCCACTCCTGAACTTTTTACAGCCTTGGTTCAAACATCGACAAAAGAGCTGAACTCCAGAGGAGGAGATGACAGTGACTGCCCTAGACATCAAGGCAGCATTTGACCCAGTGTGGCATCAAGGAGCCCTAGCGAAATTGGAGTCAATGGGAATCGGGGGGAAAACCCCCCACTGGTTGGAGTCATATCTAGCACACAGGAAGATGGTTGTGGTTGTTGGAGGTCAATCATTTCAGTTTCAGGACATCACAGCAGGAGTTCCTCAGGGTAATGTCCTAGGCCCAACCATCTTTAGCTGCTTCATCAATGACCTTCCTTCCATCGTAAGGTCAGAAATGGGGATGTTCGCTGATGATTGCACTATGTTCAGCACCATTCGTGACTCCTCAGTTACTGAAGAAGTCCATGTCCAAATGCAGCAAGACCTGAACAACATCCTGGCTTGGGCTGACAAGTAACATTTGATGCCACACATGTGCCAGGCAATGACCATCTCCAACAAGAGAGAATCTAACCATCGCCCCTTGACATTCAATGGCAGTACCATCGCTGAATCCCCCACTAATCAACATTCTGGGGGTTACCATTGACCGGAAACTGAACTGAACTAGCTATATAAATACTATGGCTACAAGAGCAAGTCAGAGGCTAGGAATCCTATGGCGAGTAACTCACCTCCTGGCTCCCCAAAGCCTGTCCACAATCTACAAGGCACAAGTCAGGAGTGGTGATGGAATACTCCCCACTTGCCTGGATGAGTGCAGCTCCAACAACACTCAAGAAGTTTGACAGCATCCAGGACAAAGCAGCCCACTTGATTGGCACTACATCCACAAACATTCACTCCCTCCAGCACCGACGCACAGTGGCAGCAGCATGTACCATCTGCAAGATGCACTGCAGCAACTCACTAACGTTCCTCAGACAGCACCTTGCAAACCCACGACTGTTAGCATCTAGAAGGAGAAGGGCTGCAGACACATGGGAACACCACCACCTGGAATATCCCCTCCAAGCCACCCAGCATCCCGACTTGGAAATATATCACTGTTCCTTCTCTGTCGCTGGGTCAAAAATCCTGGATCTCCCTCACCATTTAAGAAATACTCTGCACATCTATTCCTCCTACCAAAGTGGATAACTTCACATGTTTCCACATAATATTCCATCTGCCATGTTCATGCCCACTCACGAAGTCTGTCCAAATCCTCTTGAAGCCACTTTGCATCTTCCTCACAACACACATTCCCACCCAGCTTTATGTCATCCACAGACCTTGAAATATTACATTTGGCCCCCATATCCAAACCATTGGTATATATTGTGAACAGCTGGGGCCAAAGTACTGAACCTTGCGGTAACCCACTAGTCACAGCCTGCCAATGCGAAAATGACACGTTTATTCCGACTGTTTTCTGCCCATTAACCAATCCTTAATCCATGCCAGTATATTACCTCCTATCCCATGTGCTTTAATTTTGCTAACTTACCTCCTGTGGGGGACTTTATCAAAAGCCTGCTGAAAATCCAAGTACACAACATCCACTGACTCCCGTTTATCAATTCTGCTAGTAACATCCTCAAAAAAACTCCCAATAGGTTCGTCAAACATGATTTCCCATTCATAAATCCATGTTGATTTGCCCAATCAGATTATTATCTAAGCGTCCATTTATCACATCCTTTATAACAGATTCCAGCATTTTCCGTACTGATGTAAGGCTAACAGGTCTGTAGTTCCCCGGTTTCTCTCTCCCTCCCTTCTTAAGTAGCGGGGACATTTGTTACCTTCCAATTTACAGGAACCATTCCAGAATCTATAGAATTTTGGAAGATGATCACCATGCATCCACTATCTCCATAGCAACCTCTTTCAACACTCTGGGATGTAGAATACCAGGTCCCGGGGACTTATCAACCTCCAGTCCCATTAATTTCTCCAATACAACCTTCTTACTAATATTAATTTCCTTCAATTCCTCATTCTCCCTATTCCCTTGGATCTCTAAATCTGGGAGATTTCCTGTATCTTCCTCAGTGAAGTCAAACACAAAGTAATCATTTAGCTTCTCTGCCATTTCTCTATACCCCATTATAAATTCTCCTGATTCTGTATGTAATGGACCCACATGTGTCTGAGCCAAACATTTCCTTTTTACTTATCGATAGGGTGGAATTATCCCAGGTTTGCACAAAGTGCGGTAGCGGGCATTCTTACCCACCGGCCAGAGTAGCAGATTTTTGTGCCGTATTGTCCCCTTCCCACCTCAAATTACGCAGTCCTGGGAAACACTCTGGATTGCTGGCAGGAGGCCTCCAATTGGCCCGTCACACCGTTATCTCGCCACTTCCTCACGCTGGACACCATATTTAAAATGCAGCCGCGTGCATACTTTCCAATGCTTGCAGCCCAGGACTGCTCTGGTGAAGACATGGCCCCAAAAGCTAGGAAGAGTGCAGCCCCCCCTGATTCAGTGACGCATCTCTGGGACACCTTCTGGATGCTTTGGAGGCCCACTGCGAAGTCCTCTACTGCCGCTCTGGTCACAGGAGGCTCATCAGTCTCACCACTCCGGCTTGGGAGGTGGTGGCAGAGGTGGTCAGTGCCAATGCTATACACGAGGTCAGCCATGCAGTGCAGAAAATGGATGAATGATTTCACCCGTGCCGCCAGGATAAGGCGACCATCTCATCAATCTCAAATTGCCCACTCAGAAGCCCATCACACATTTCAGTGGCATCTCACTCACTGCCAGCTCAAGGGACATTACTCACTCTCACACACACCCTCACCTCCATTTGACCTCATCTCCTCTGGAGACTGCCTCCTCATCCCATCCATGGCCCCACTCAGCACACACACACACCTGGCATCCTTCTCGTTTAGCCTGGCATGCGAGGGCTGGAGTGCCAGACATCAAGGTCCTCACTCCATTCGAGAGTCGTGCGTTGGAGCTGGCTGGAGAGGACAATGTCAACCGTTCCTGCACCAGATCATCCCTCTCTCAATGCTACTGAGTCCACTGTTCTGTGTTCAACATAGCTGCCAAGCACTAATAATTTCCACTTTCTCCCCCACACACATCTGACGTATCGCCCTCAGGCAATCTTGAGCCCGACTCCAGCACCAAGAGCATTTTGGATGGAGGACCCTGAGGACAGCACCACTGAAGACCCATCACGACGCTCACCCACACCCTCCACCAGAGCACCGACACACACCTCAGTGGGACCTAGATGTAGAATAGCCTCGGGATCACAATCTGGTGAGCACAGCACACGGAGGCAGGGACAACCTTGGTCGCTGGAACTCGGAGGACTGCTGCAGCCAAAGAATCTGCTGAGTCCGAGTCAGATGACGAGCCTCTGGACTTGGACCTCAGCCGTTTGCTGGAGCTGCAAAGACAATAATGGGAACATCAGGAAGGGATGACTGCTGCACTCCTCAGATTGATGGAGGAGTCAGTCCGCCTTCAGTCCGAGGCGATTGTGTCAGCATGCCGACCCATTGAGGTCAACACTGGCAGGAGGGCGGCTGAATTCCATCTGATGCCATAGTTGGCCTACAACAGTGTCAATGTGAGAGGGGTGCAG
Source organism: Cetorhinus maximus (assembly GCF_964194155.1). Classification (NCBI taxonomy): domain Eukaryota; kingdom Metazoa; phylum Chordata; class Chondrichthyes; order Lamniformes; family Cetorhinidae; genus Cetorhinus; species Cetorhinus maximus. The sequence continues at coordinate 25,720,336 of NC_135892.1, read as the reverse complement.
GGCAGCTCAATCTCACTCCAGCTTCCCCTTCTCCTCAAGGAGTCAGCCAGGAGCTTCAGGCACCCATACGGAGGAGGACCAGCAGCTCAACGCCCCGGGGCCAATAACCCACTTGACTCTGGGAATGTCCGGCCGATCCAAATCCCCTCTTCCTGTAACCCCCGCAGCTCCATCTCCACAGGCCAAGGAGGGTGCAGCTGGCCCACAACAGGACACCTAATGTAGGCTGGGGCCCTCCAGAGGATGCCCACGAAGGTCATCACAGGCAGGGTATGGCAGCGAGCAGGCTGCCTCCATCTCCGCTGTGGATGTCGGGGGAGCACCAAGAGGTAGTGGCAGGTTAAGAAGGCTAAGAAGATGGTTTTTGCACAGCCTGGGCATGGGTGTTATTCACTTGTACATAAGTATTCACTATTGTAAATAAACTCCCAAGAATGTCTCCTTGCCTATGGCTTCTTGTTATGATGAGCAGTGTTCATGTCACTCAGATGTGAAACCTTGGTTTCTGCATAAGATAAAGGCAGGTGTCTCAGGTCAGGGCCTTTTCCCTGTGCAGTGTGTAACCTTCAGAACAGAGTGATGTTCCAGCTTCACACTTACTGGACACATTAATGATGCCTGCACCTCAATGGTGCTCATCATTGCTACCAGAATGTCGTGGGCAGGCATCAGATTTCGTCATTCTCTGTGTGTTCTCAGCACCTTTGAAGGGGTGAGGCTGGCCCCACTCTGCAGCATCTTTTTTGTTATTCATTCGTGGGATAAGGGCATCGCTGGCCAGGCCAACATTTGTTGCTCATCCTTAATTGCCTTTGAGAAGGTAGTGGCGAGCTGCCTTCTTGCTGCAGTCCATGTGGTGTAGATGCACCCAAAGTGCTGTAAGGGAGGGAGTTCCAGGATTTTGACCCAGCGACAGTGAAGGAATGGCGATATATTTCCAAGTCAGGGTGGTGAGTGGCTTGGAGGAGAACTTCCAGGTGGTGGTGTTCCCATTTGTCCGCTGCCCTTGTCCTTCTAGATAGGTTGTGGGTTTGGAAGGTGATGTCTAAGGAACTTGGGCAGTTCCTGCAGTGCACCTTGTAGACGGTACACATTGTTGCCACTGTGAGTCGGTGGTGGAGGGAGTGAATGGTTGTGGATGGGGTACCAATCAAGCAGGCTGCTTTTGTCCTGGATGGTGTCGAGCTACTTGAGTGTTATGGGAGCTGCACTCATCCAGGCAAATGGAGTGTATTCCATCATGCTCCTGACTTGTGCCTTGTAGATGGTGGCCAGGCTTTGGGGAGTCAGGCGACAAGTTACTCGCTGCAGGATTCCTAGCCTCTGACCTGCTCTTGTAGCCACAGTATTTATATGGCTAGTCCAGTTCAGTTTCTGGTCAATGGTAACCCCCAAGATGTTGATAGCAGGAGGTTCAGCGATGGTAATGCCATTGAATGTTAAGGGGTGATGGTTAGATTCTCTCTTGGAGATGGTCATTACCTGGCACTTGTGTGGCATGAATGTTACTTGCACCTTATCAACCCAAGCCTGGATATTGTCCAGGTCTTGCTGTATTTGGACATGGACTACTTCAGTATCGGAGGAGTTGCTAATGGTGCTGAACATTGCAGCGAACATCCCCACTTCTGACCTTATGATGGAAGGAAGGTCATTGATGAAGCAGCTGGAGATGGTTGGGCTGAGGACACTACCCTGAGGAACTCCTGCAGTGATGTCCTGGAACAGAGATGATTAACTTCCAACAACCACAACCATCTTCCTTTGTGCTAGGTATGACTCCAACCAGCGGAGAGTTTTCCCCCTGATTTCCATTGACTCCAGTTTTGCTAGGGCTCCTTGGTCCCACACTAGGTCAAATTCTGCCTTGATGTCACTCTCACCTCACCTCAGGAGTTCAGCTCTTTTGTCCATGATTGAACCAAGGTTGTAATGAGGTCAAGAGCTGAGTGACCCTGGCAGAATCCATACTGAGCTTTAGTGAGCAGGTTATTGCTAAGCAAATGCCACTTGATTGCACTGTCGATGACTCCTTTCATCACTTTACTGGTGGAGAGTAGACTGATGGAGCGGAATAGGCCAGGTTGGATTTGTCCTGTTTTGTGCACAGGACATACTTGGGCAATTTTCCACATTGCCAGGTAATGCTAGTGTTGTAGTTGTACTGGAATATCTTGGCTAGAGACGGTGCAAGTCTGGAGCATATGTCTTCAGTACTATTGCCAGAATATTGTCAGGGCCCATAGCCTTTGCAGTATCTAGTGTCTTCAGCCATTTCTTGATATCCCATGGAATGAATTGAATTAGCTGAAGGCTGGCGTTTGTGATGCTGGGGACCTCCGGAGGAGGCAGAGTTGGATCATCCACTCGTCACTTCTGGCTGAAAGTTGTTGCAAATGCTTCAGCCTTATATTTTGCACTGATGTGCTGGGCTCCCCCATTATTGAGGATGGGGATATTTGTGGAGCCTCTTCCTCCAGTGAGTTCTTCAATTGTCCGCCGCTATACACGACTGGATGTGGCAGGACTGCAGAACGTAGATCTGATCTGTTAGTTGTGGAATCGCTTAACTCTGTCTATCACTTGCTGCTTATGTTGTTTGTCACACAAGTAGTCCTGCATTGTAGCTTCACCAGGTTGACACCTCATTTTTAGGTATGCCTGGTGCTGCTCCTGGCATGCCCTCCTGCACTCTTCATTGAACCAGGGTTGATCCCCTGGCTTGGTGGTAATGGTAGAGTGGGGGATATGCTAGGCCATGAGGTTACAGATTATGTTAGAGTACAATTCTGCTGCTGATGGCCCACAGCGCCTCATGGATGCCAGTCTTGAGTTGCTAGATCTGTTCAAAACCTATCCCATTTAGCATGGTGGTAGTGCCACACAACACGATGGAGGATATCTTCGATGTGAAGGCGGGACTTCCTCTCCGTAAGGATTGTGCGGTGGTCACTCCTACCAATTATTATCATGGACAGATGCATCTGAGGCAGGCGGGTTGGTGAGGATGAGGTCCAGCATGTTTCTGTCTTGTTGGTTCCCTCACCATCTACCGCAGACCCAGTCTAGCAGCTATGTACTTTAGGACTCGGCCAGTTCGGTCAGTTGCAGTGCTACTGAGCCACTCTTGGTGATGGACATTGAAGTCCCCCACCCAGAGCACATTCTGCTCCCTTGCCATCCTCAGTGCTTCCTCCAAGTGGTGCTCAATGTGGAGGAACATTGATTCATCAGCTGAGGGTGGGATGGGGGAGTTGGTGGGGCTTATGCGGGGTGGGGGGGGTGCGCAGGTTGCTGGAACATGGTAATCAGCAGGAAGTTTCCTTGCCCATGTTTGACCTGATGCCATGAGAATTCATGGGGTCTGGAGTCGATGTTGAGGACTCCCGGGGCAACTCCCTCCCGACTGTATACCACTGTGCCGCCATCTGTTTGGTCTGTCCTCCCGATTGGGCAGGATATACCCAGGGATGGTGATGGTGATGTCTGTGACTGGTGACGGTGTGCTGCTGAATGGGGACAGGTGCTGAAGGCTGACAAAGGATCAGGTGCATTTAAAGTTTCACAACTGCGCCTCCATGAGATGATCTTGATTACAGAGTTGCCCTCGGCCAGACAGGAGTCAGACACTCAGAGGCTATGTGAAGATCAATGGAGTGTCCTCACTGCATGTTGTCATCATCTTCCTGGAATCTAGCGACTATTAGGGCCTCCACTGCATCTCCATGACATAAGCTTGAGCACTGAGTGTTTGTGCTCTGCCATCAGCCATATAGGAGTCAAATGTTCACAGATGCAAGGTGAGGATGTCAGGACTGTCCACATTGGATCTCATCATCATCCTTGACAAATCTTGCGGTTATGAGGGCCTCCTGAACGCGCCTGCCTCATCTGGCCAGTGCAATGGCCTCATCGTCGGCATCTCGCCTCATCACTGTCATCCTCTTTGACATCCTCCTCATCGGAGGAGACATGCAGGTCTTCCATCTCCTCCTCAGCCAGGTCCTGTTACAGCACCAGGTTGTGTAGTACACAGCAAGCGACGATGATGCACGAGACCCTCTGGAGACTATATTTCAGCGCCCCACCAGACCTGTCGAGGCACCGGAACCTCATTTTCAACATGCCTATCATTTGCTCCACTAAAGTCAGGGTTGTGGCATGAGCCTCGTTTTACCATCTCTCTGCTGCAGTTTGAGGCCGCCGCGCAGGCGTCATCAGCCACATCCTCTGTGGGTAGCCCTTGTCCCTGAGGAGCCAACCCTGCGGCCTCTGTGGACCCTTGAAGATGACAGGGATCCTTGCTAAGGATGTAGGTGTTGTCGACGCTCCCTGGGAATCGTACGCAGATCTGTAGGATGTGTTTGTGGTGGTCGCACACCAGCTGAACATTCAGCAAGTGGAAACCCTTGTGGTTGACGTAGCTGACTGCTTGTTGCCATAGAGATCTAAGCACCATGTAAGTGCAGTCGATGGCACCCTGCAACTGTGGGAAACCTGAGATCTGGGCAAATCCCAGCACTTTTGCTCCCTGGCGTCCCTGATCCCAGTCGAAATGTGCAAAGCTTTGTGCCTTCATGAAGATGGCATCCATGATCTCCTGGATGCACTTGTGTGTGAAGGCTGGCAAGGTCCCACAGAGGACACCTGTGAAGGTCATGAAGGAGCCACTGGCATAAAAATTGAGCGCATGGTCATTTTCACCGCCTCTGGCCATGGATGCCCTGCATATCCCTGTGGTGCCAAATCCTGCAGCAGGTGCCATATGTGACTGACCAGTTCTTTAGACATGCACAGTCTTTGGCAACACTGGATCTCAGTCAACTGCAGGAAGGACAAACGCTGTCTATAGACCCTGGGTCTAGCGAGGTGCCTGTGAGTGATGGCTCTCTGTAGATCTTCAGCTGCGTGCACATTAGGCCCTGCTGTCCCTTCATCTTGAGGGTGGTGCTCCTCCCTTTACCAAGCCAGGCACCTCTGCCGCTCTCTTCTTCTTCTCTGCTCCCTGTAAGCCATGAGGCAAACTGCTAAATCACCAGGCTCCATGATCCTGACGTACTCCTCCTGCAGGGTCAAAGAGAGAGAGACACATGGGTTAGCATATGTGTCCTAAGAAACTCTTTTGGTTAAGTCTGAAGGCCCCTTCATGCATGCAGGAGTGTGCAGGCCACCACTTGGACGGCCAGTGTGTAATGCACTCATTGGCTGTCCGAAACCCCAACCACCTCTGCCCCACTCCATTTGACTGATTAGCGGCAGCTTTGGCCACTGGACTACATAATGCGTTCTCAGCTCAGGCATTCTCCTAACAGCACTGCAAGGCTGTGCTGTTAGCTTGAACCATAATGGATACTAGTCCAAACCTTAATAAAGACACTGGAAGGGCTCTGAGCACATCCACCTGTGACTGCACCATGGCCGCCTTTCGCAAGGGGATTCTATAACTTGCCCAGTCAGCCAATTGTCCTGATTCCCCCTAAAAACACACATTCATTTGCAGTCTGTGCCTGAGGGGCAAAAAGTTCTGAAGCATTTGGTGGCATTTTTATGCTGTTGCATTGCTTGATTGGGTGGAAATGCTTCAGAGACCCAACTCCAAGCATGTCAATGGAGCTGCTGCTGAACGATCTCAGCTGCAGAAGAATGCTCACTTTTGACAAGCTTTTCCATGCCACTTTCTTTACCATACCTCCCCCACTACCGCACCCTCCCACAACCCCCAGCATGTGCTTGTGTACTTCCTACAGGCTGTGCTGCCTTGCCCCCGCCCCGCCCAGCCTGCACAGGAGCCCTTGCCCCGGCACCACACTGAAAGCCAGCCGGGAGAAAGCGACTTGCTTGTGTGCGTCACCCATCCCCAACCCCTCAATGCACGGTGCCTTTTTCTTGATGTCATAGGGGCAATGCTTACGAGCGCAAGGTTGTGTGTACTCACCTCCGAGTTCCCCTCGAAGTTCAGGTCAACAGGTGCACTCCTTTTAAAGGCAGTCGCGAAGCACGCTGTTCACCCATCACATGGGTGGTAAATTTGACGTGGGGGTATGATTCCAGCAAGCAAGCTTATAATAAGATGCTAAAGTAGTGAAATTAGGCTCCTGACATGCAGCGGCCGGAAATGGGGTCTGCCATTGATGGGTGGAGTGGAAGATCGCAAACTGGTTTCATGATGGCATGGAACCGATTTTTGGCCATCTCGCCATGTTCATGCCCATCGTGATGCCCAGCACCAACGGTCCAGATGATTCCGCCCATAGGAGCTATTACAGTCCACTTTTATGTATTTTGTTCGTTTACATTCACCTTGTATTCTCCCTTTTATCAGTTTCTTGGTCCTCTGCTGTATTCAAAAATGCTCCCAATCCTCAGGTTTACTAGTATTTCTGGCAACTTTATAGGCCTTTTCTTTTAATCTTATACAATCCTTAATTTACTTTGTTAGTCACGGTTGACTGACTTTTCTTTTTGGATTCTTGAAGGAATGTATAGGGTGGAATTTTATGGCCCCATTGTGGCAGGGGTGGGGCCATAAAATGTAGCCAGAAGTCCATTGACTTCGGCAAGTCCATAAATCTCGCCAGCATAAAATTTCGCCCATAATTACTGTAAACTATGTAATAATTCTTTACAGACTATCCATTGCCTGTGTACCGACATACCTTTTAATGTATTTTCCCAATCCGCCTCAGCCACTTTGCCTCTCATACTTTCATAATCTCCTTTGTTCGAATTTAATACCCTGGCTTCGGATTGAATTACCTTACTTTCAAACATAATGTAAAATTCTATCATGCTATGGTCACTCATCCCTAAAGGTTCTTTTACAACAAGATTATCAATTAGCCCTTTCTTGTTACAGAATACCAGATATAAAATAGCCTGTTCGCTAGTCGATTCCTCAACATACTGCTCTAGAAAACCATCCTGAACATAGTCCAGAAGCTGATTCTCCACAGCGTTAATGCTCATTAGGTTTATCCAGTCTATAAGCAGATTGAAGTTACTCATTATTACTGTATTACCCATGCTACATGCATCTCTAATCTCCTGATTAATACCAAGTCCCACACTACCATTATGGTTTTGTGGTCTGTAAACATCTACTACCAATGTTTCAGCCGCTGGCTGTTTCTTAGCTCCACCAAACAGATTCCACATTTTGTTCTTCTAATCCGACATCCTCCTTTACTAATGTACTGATCCCATCCCTTATTATCAGTGCCACACCACTTCCTTTTCCTTTTTGCCTGTCCTTCCTAAATGTTGAGTATCCTTGAATATTCAGTTCCCAGTCTTGGTCACCTTTAATCATGTTTCCTTAATGGCAATTAGATCATACCGATTTACCTCTACTTGTGTCTTTAAATCATCTACCTTGTTGCAAATGCTGCGTGCATTCAGGTAGAGTGCCCTTAACTATGTCTTTTTAACATTATTCTGCATTCTATGCCTAGTTGATGCTCACCTTCATTTCACCTGCCTTCCAATTTCACTTGCTATTTTTCTACTTCCTGTCACTAGCTTTACTTCCTTCCAATTTGTGCTACCCTTCAGGTTCCCAGCCCCTTGACAAGTTAGGTTAAACCCTCCCCAACAGCACCAGCAAATCTCCCTGCGAGGACATCAGTCCTGGTCCTGTTAAGGTGTAACCTGTCCATCTTGTACATGTCCCATTTGCCCCAGAACCGGTTCCAATGCCTCAGAAATCTGATACTCTCCCTCCTACACCAATTCTCCAGCCATGTGTTCAATCACTCAATCCTCCTATTCCTGTGTTCACTAGCACGTGGCACTAGGAGTAATCCTGAGATTACTGCTATTGAGGTCCTGTTTTTTAATTTCCTTCCTAATTCCATAAAATCTGCTTTCAGGACCTCATCCCTCTTTCTACCTATGTCATTGGTACCAATGTAGACCATGACCTCTGGCTGTTCGCCCTCCCCCTGATGGATGTCCTGCAGCCGCCCTGTGACATCCTTTACCCTGGCACCAAGGAGGTAATGCACCATCCTGGAGTCACATTTACAGCCACAGAAACATCTGTCTGATCCCCTAACTATCAAATCCCCTATCACTATTGCTCTTCCACTTTTCTTCCTCTCCTCCTGTGCAGCTGAGCCACTCGTGGTGCCACGGACTTGACTCTGGCTGCAGTTCCCTGAAGAACTATCACCCTCAGCAGTATCCAAATTGGAAAACCGATTAGCAGCAAGATAGACTCAGGAGACTCCTGCACTACCTGCCAGGTTCTCTTAGATTGCCTGGCAGTCACCCATTCCTTCTTTGCATGCACACTCCTAACCTGCGGTGTGACTCCCTATCTAAACGTGCTATCCACACAGTTCTTTGCCTTGCAAATGCACCACAGTTACTCCAGCTCAAGTTCCGAAACCCAGAGCTCAAGCTTCTGCAGTCAGTTACACTTCCTACAGGTGTGTTTGTCTAGGACACATGGTGCATCCATGACTTCCCACATAGTGCAGGATATACATTCCACTCGACCAAGCTGCCCTGCCATACCATAATTTTAAAAACGATTTTTTTCAATTAGAATGAGTAGAATAACTTAGCAGTTACTCATCAATCAGCTTCTTCCCCTGTACTGAAGTAAACCAACTACTGGAGGCTGAAAAAGAAAGGAACAACCCACTCACCAGACTGCCAGCTTGACACACTGTACACTTAAAGCAGTATTCAGTGCAGACCAGGCAGCACTGAGGAATCCCTGTTTTTATACTTTCTGAAAAACAAATGATTCAAGCTCTGAAAACCAGTTTAAACTAGCTACCTAATTAACCAGCAGCAGCTGCTCTCAGCGAGCGTGTATACCCCTGTTTAAGGCTGGAATAAACTTAACTTCTCTTAATTTAAGCAGTAATTTTTAGTTGATTGCTAAATTTTAAAAAAGACTTTAGATAGAAATTAACTCTTAAAACTCCCTCAGTCACCCGACTCAGCAGCTCTCAGTGCAAACTCATCTCCTTCCATTGGCCAGTTATAGGAATGTCGAGGAGCAGTAAAGACCATCTCAGTCCACCTGGCTGGTCTCAGAGTTCTGAAACAAAATAGAGAGTTCGTACACCTGTAGCTCTGAGTTGATTTTCTCACCAAATCGTTTTCCAACTGGCTGTTAACACTACTTAAGGTATTGGCCCAGAGCGAGTGTGCTTGCTGCTGCAATTTAAACGTCTCACTTACCATTTTACACTGGAGCCTTTGCACCTTCCAGTCTTAGCCCCAGCAGGGATCCAGCAACAAACAGAGGTGAGAGGCCTCAACTGAAGCTTTTTTTCATCATGAACTGAATAAACATCCCTATCTACAGTTCATTGACTTACACTGTTTTAAATGGAGCTGTCAACCCCAACACTGCATAACACTGCTCTGAAGAAGAGTCATACGGACTCAAAACGTTAACTCTGTTTTCCTCTCCACAGATGCTGTTAGACCCGCTGAGATTTTCCAGCATTTTCTGTTTTTGTTTCAGATTTCCAGTGTCTGCAATATTTTACTTTTAACTGCATAACATCCCCCTCGTCAGTTTTCACCCTTTCACCAGACCCGAAAATGTTCACCTCCCCATCAATGTCCAGCACCCACCTCACCCTCGACGATATTCATCCTCTCACCCCGACATTGTTCACCCCCTTCCCCACCGACAATATTCGCCCCCGATATTGTTCACCCAGTGCACAATCCCCAAAAACATTCATCCCTTTCAACACCCCCGGAAAAGCTCACACCCTCCCTGCAACCCCCACTCCTGGCTCACCCTCCTACCCCTCCCCACACAACCCCCCCAACCCCAACACTGTCGCTTCTCCCGACATTGATTGGACTGAAGCCTTGGATACCGGAAGGTGAGTTGGGAGAGGGGGTGTGGGAAGGGGATTGAACATTGTCAGATTTTTCTGGGGGGTGGAACATAGGAGCAGGAGTAGGCCATTCAGCCCATTGAGCCTTCTCCACCATTCAATTAAATCGTGGCTGATCATCTACCTCAATGCCACTTTCCCATATATCCCGCGCTAGTGGGTGAGTATTGCTGGGATTGGGGTGAACATCGTTGTGGTTGCCATGGGTGCTGGAAGCTTCAACTTTCCAGCTGATTTAGTTCAAGCTGCACTCTTTAGTAGGCTTTATACCTGCTAGAAAAAGCTCTAACTAAATCTGTGTAAAAACCAGGGTAAATATGGGGAAAACAGCCCAAGTGTCCATAGATCTGGTCATCTTATCCCACTGTCGTGGGGAATTGTGCAGCAATCCAGGCAGGATAAAACTGGCAATCAGAGGTTTAAACTTCCCGCGTAATTTCGCATGTCCCCGTGTTGGGACTTCCTCAGGGTCCTGAGGCACATCGGTAAATTAAGATGGATCATTCGCCGCTCCCCATATTGGAAGATTCCTGAGCAGAATATTGTAATCCTCACTTAATGTTGATTTGGTCAACAGTTTTTCATTATAACAACGCTGAGACAACAAGGAACAATAAATGTGGTGCTGTTCGCTAGAACGTTATTTACCAGCGAGCCACAGCGAGGAGAATTTAAATGTATTGATGAAATCAACCTCACTCTTTATTGAATTCAGTGGTCAGAGATTTTAATGTGCAGTATTTAAATAAGGAATTATGACTGAATAATTGATTCCATTATGTTTTTTTTATTCAATCTGTAAGTAAGGAAATGGAACTTTCTCCAAAACAGTGAGGACCTGACAGGGATACACACACAGGCAGTGAGTCCAACAATAAAACTCACCCAAACTGACAACAACCCAATAACCCAATTGTTCTGCACACTTAGCAGTCTATCCTCATGAATTATTCTCTGCTCCTTCCATCCCTCTCTCACACATTCTCTCTCTGTCAGTCATACTCACTCTCCACAATTTCTTTCCCAATGATCCTTTTCTCATCCGATTTTAATCTAACATCTTGTACCTGTGTTCTGTTCACCAGCCCCAGGTTTAATGATGCCTTTCTCGCTCTTGGTTTGTTCGATGGTGAAACCTCTGTGAATAGTTCAAATTTATGTTTCTTTTATATTTAGATAAATGTCCAAAAGAACCTAACTAGTTTTTTTTACCTTAGTTGTAATGGGAAAATCTGATTCGCTTAATTGTTCCACTCGCTGAAAGTCGCACTTTTCAGGGATGCGACCATAATGTTAAGTGAGGAATTGTGTATTGGAGGGGAGGACATCTTGTACTTGAATTCTGTTACTTGAATTCGTACTTTAAGGAGTGGAGATCATATAATTATGGAAAATAATCAGGTTTGTATCATAGGTAATTAGCTAAAACTGCATATTATTAAGAAGTATCATATTTATTTTTCATGTGCAGGAATTCGCCCTTATAAATGCAGCCTTTGCCATAAAGCCTTTACGCAGAGATGCTCTTTGGAATCACACCTCAAGAAGATCCATGGAGTGACACAGAAGTACAGCTACAAGGAGAGGAGGGCAAAGCTCTATGTCTGTGAAGAATGTGGGTTCACAGCCATGAACCAAGAGGACCTTTACCTTCACATGAAGCAGAATCACCCAGAAAACCCACTTCTTAAAAAGACTTCCAAGAAAATAGCTGCAGCTTTGCAGAACAAACTCAACTCGGTACTGCATAACAATGATGAAAATAAGGATTCTGAATAGGAGCAAAAGTATACACAATAGTATCTGTGGTGAAGTTTTGATCCTTACCCTGCTGGATAAATAAAACTTCTGGTCAGCATCACCATATTAAAACAGCAGGAAGATTCCCTTAAATTGCTGGTGTAAACCAACTCCTTTAAAACCTATTTGCCAGATATAGCAATCAGAGTAAACCTTTACACTGCTGTTACTGATCCAGTATTCTAAAGGGCCACACTTTTTAAAAAAAAAATTCTCAATACTTGGGTATCATTATCAATTTATTTCCCATTCCTAGTTGTCCTGAGGAGGTGGCCTTGGGATGCCTTCATTAATTGTTATTGTTTTGTATTTGATCTAACACAACCAATGACATGCTAGGCCAATTCAGGTGGCTGTTAACCAAAGGGCTAAGTGTACAAATGGTGCTTTGGGCTTTTCAACACTTCTCTGTAGATTTTGTTCTTTTAAGATATATCTTGTTTACCATTTTTCTTGGTTTTTTTAAATTTGTTGGTTCAGGGTACATTTTTGCTCCACAGTGGAATACACTTTATTCATTTGTAGCCTTCTGAATTTTAAAAAGAATTGTGTATCAAGCAAAAATTGTGAATTTCCAAAATTCAGTACAAATTTCTTATTTTAGTATGGAGAATTTAGGAAATATTAAATACAGATAATTTAATGCATAACATTCCAAAAAGGAGTCCTGTATAAACATTGTAAAAAATACTTTATACTACTAAGAGGAATTGAAATATATGGTACGCTGTTTTCTACCTGTCCGTTTATTAAAAAAATTTCTTGAGCTTTTAACTTTTTAAAAATGAGTTCTTAACTAGATTTCAGAAATTGCTTCATTCCATGAAACAAAATTAGATTGCTTTTGAAAATCAGCCTGTCTTAACATGTTGCACAGCTAGCACCAGTCTTATCATTTCAAACAATGATAAAAACAGATAGGAATCCCACCTAAATTTAGCCTTTCATTAAGTTCTGCAGATACTGGAAACTATCCCTACATCTAACTTGGTATCTGTGAAACTTTCAGACAGATTTTAGAGTGGTATAGTGGCACAGTGTCATGTCTTGGAAGTGAAAGAAGATAGGCCTGCATTTATATAATGCATTTCATGGCCTCAGGACATTCCAAAATGATTTACAGCCAGTTAAGTATTATTGAAGTGTAGTGTTCTACTGTAGGGAATTGCAACATTCAATTTGCATACAGCAAAGCTCCACAAACAATGAAGAGATCACGACCAGATAATCTGTTTTAGTGAAACTGGTTCTACTGAGGGAATACCAGGAGTTAGGAACTAAATTAAGCAGGACTTTGAAGGTACCAATCTCTGGATTATTACCTGAGCCACATGCAAATTGGCAAAGAGAGATAGTTCAGCTGAGTTAACTTGTGGTTAAAGGGCTGGTATGGCGGAGAGGTGTTCCTTCTCATGGGACACTGGGAGCTGTACTGCGACAGGAAGGAGCCATACTGATGGGACAGACTCTATAAGAATCAGAGTGGGACCGGTACCCTAATGGAAAGAACAAAATAGGGAGGCTTTAAAGTAGTAAGATTGAGTCCGGGGGGGGGACCTACAAGAAATAAAACTTGCTTAAATATAAATAAAACACGGAAGGAGGTCATGGGATAGGCTACACCAAGGGAGGACATAAATGGCCAGAGAATAAATAGTTATAGTTCAGGAGTATAAAAAGATGCTTAAGAATAAAGTGAAGGAACTTCTATTAAAAATGACTAAAGCTGTTGGTACAGTAAGGCACAGTGTCTGTAATAAATCAGGGAACTGGAGGCAATAATACATTGCAAGGAACCAGGTATAATCAGGATTGTTGAGATATGGCTACAGAAAAATCAAGACTGAGAATTAAACATTGCAGGACGTAACATATTTAGAAAAGATAGAGGGGGAAACAGGGGAGGTGGAGTAGCTGTACTTACAAAGAGAACATAATGACTAGGAAAAAGTAACACAGCCATCAGCAAGACAAATAGAATACAACTGGATGGAGATAAGAAATACAAAGTGATCAACTGTAACTAATACGGATAGCCTACAGACCATCTAATAATGGAAGGGAGATGGAAGAATGAATATGCAAACAAATGAAGGAAATGAGTAACAAACATAGAAAAATAATCTTGGGCAATCAACTATCCCTGGAAGAGGTAGCTAAAGCCATCCCACAATGTTTTTTTTATTCATTTATGAGATGTGGGCATCACTGGCTAGGCCAGCATTTATTGCCCATCCCTATTTGCCCTTTAGAAGGTGGTGGTGAGCTGCCTTCTTGAACCGCTGCAGTCCAAGTGGTGTAGGTACACCCACAATGCTGTTAGGGAGGGAGTTGCAGGATTTGACCCAGGGGCAGTGAAGGAACGGTGATATATTTCCAAGTCAGGTTGGTGAGTGACTTGGAGGGGAACTTCCAGGTGGTGGTGTCCCCATGCATCTGCTGCCCTTGTCCTAGATGGTAGTGGTCGTGGATTTGTAATGTGCCTTGGTGAGTTCCTACAGTGCATCTTGTAGATGGTACACACTGCTGCCACTGTGTCGGTGGAGGAGGGAGTGAATGTTTGTGGATGTAGTGCCAATCAATGGGCTGCTTTTTTCCAGATGGTGTCAAGCTTCTTGAGTGTTGTTGGAGCTGCACTCATCCAGGCAAGTGGAGAGTATTCCATCACACTCCTGACGTATGCCTTGTAGATGGTGAACAGGCTTTGGGAGTCAGGAGGTGAGTTGCTTGCCACAGGATTCTTAGCCTCTGACCTGTTCTCGTAGCCACAGTATTTATATGGCTGGCCCAGTTCAGTTACTGGTCAATGGTAACCCCCAGGATGTTCATCGTGGGGGACTCAGCAATGGTAATACCATTGAATGTCAAGGGGCAATGGTTAGATTCTCTCTTGCTGGAGATAGCCATTTCCTGGCACTTGTGTGGCGCGAATGTTACTTGCCACTTGTCAGCCCAAGCCTGGATATTGTCCAGGTCTTGCTGCATTTGGACATGGACTGCTTCAGTATCTGAGGAGTCACAAATGATACTGAACATTGTGCAATCATCAGTGAACACCCCCACTTCTGATCATATGATGAAAGGAAGGTCATTGATGAAGCAGCTGAAGATGGTTATGCCGAGGACACTACCCTGAGGAACTCCTGCAGTGATGTTCTGGAACTGAGATGACTGACCTCCAACAACCACAACCATCTTCCTTTGTGCTAGGTAAGACTCCAAGCAGTGGAATGTTTTCCCCCTCATTCCCATTAACTCCAGTTTTGCTAGGGCTCCGAGATGCCACACTCAGTCAAATGCTGCCTTGATGTCAAGGGCAGTCACTCTCACCTCACTTTGGGAGTTCAGCTCTTTTGTCCATGTTTGAATCAAGGCTGTAATGAGGTCAGAAGCTGAGTAGCCCTGGCGGAACCCAAACTGGGTGTCAGTGAGCAGGTTATTGGTATAGGCAAGTGCCGCTTGATAGCACTGTTGATGACCTCTTCCATCACTTTACTGATAATGGAGAGTAGACTGATGGAGCGGTAATTGACCGGGTTGGATTTGTCCTGCTTTTTGTGTACAGGACATACCTGGACAATTTTCCACATAGCCGGGTAGATGCCAGTGTTGTAGTTGTACTGGAACAACTTGACTGGGAGCATGGCAAGTTCTGGAGCACATGTCTTCGGTACTATTGCCGGAATATTGTCAGGGCCCATAGCTTTTGCAGTATCCAGTGCCTTCAGCCATTTCTTGATATCATGTTGGGTGAATTGAATTGGCTGAGGACTGGCATCTGTGATGCTGGGGATGTCCAGAGGAGGCTGAGATGGATCGATCATCCACTTGGCACTTCTGGCTGAAGATTGTTGCAAACGCTTCAGCCCTGTCTTTTGCACTGATGTGCTGGGCTCCTCCATTATTGAGGATGGGTATATTTGTGGATCCTCCTCCTCCAGTAAGTTGTTTAATTGTCCACCACCATTCATGACTGGAGCTTAGATCTGATCCATTGGCCGTGTGATAACTTAGCTCTGTCTATTGCATGCTGTTTACACTGTTGGGCACGCAAGTAGTCCTGAGTTGTACCTTCACCAGTTTGTCACCTCATTTTTAGGTGCTGCTCCTGGCATGGCCTCCTGCACTCTTCATTGAACCAGGGTTGATCCTGTATATAGGATTTCTGTCTGGCCCAGTGCATAAGAAATCCAACAACAACCACTTGCATTTATATCACATCTTTAACATAATAAAACATCCCAAGGTGCTTTACAGCAGTGTAATGGCACAAAATCCAACACCAAGCCTCATGTGGAAATATTACGCCAGATGTTCAAAAACTTGGTCAAAGGGGTTGGATTTTAGGAGTTTCTTAAAAGAGGAAGGAGAGCTAGGTGCAGATGGATATAGGGAGTGAATTCCAAAGCTTAGGGCTGTGGCAGAAGAAGCCATGAATAGTGGATTGTTTAAAATTGGAATGTTCAAGGGCCAGAATTGGCGGAGTGCAGAGATCTAGGGGGTTTCTACAGCTTAAGGAGATTACAGATATAGGGAGATATAAGACCATGGAGGGATTTGAAAACAAGGATAAGAATCTAAAATCGAGGCATTGCTTGACCAGGAGCTAATTTAGATAATCAAACGCAAGGGTGACGGATGCATGGGACTTAGTGCAAGCTAGGCCACGAGCAGCAGAGTTTGAATGACCTGAAGTTTGTTGAGGTAGAATATGGAAGGTTGACTAGAAGTACATTGGAATAGTCAAGTCTAGAGGCAAAAAAGTAATGGATGAATGTTTTCCCTCTATCTGTGGTGCCTAAAGTACAATCTCTGACTGTTACTTTACTTACTTCACTTTTGTTTGTTTTGGAATAATAATTATACTACCTTTTCCACTTGCGCCATCAGCCCTCCCCCCCACCACCACCACAACTACCATTTACTAGTTTAATGTCCTTTTGACTGCTCTGTTTATCCTTTCTGCCGAGACCCTGGTCCCAGACCAGTTCAAATGAAGCCTGTCCCAACTATACACTTCCTTGCTGTTCCAGTGCTGGTGCCTGTGTCCCATAAAAAGGAACACCTCTTTCCCCCACCACTCCTTCAGGAAGGTGTTCACCTTCCTAATCTGCTTATCCCTATGCCCTTTTGCACATGGCTTGGATAATGATCCAGACAATTCTTGAGGTTCTTTAATTTAACTCCCAGTTCCTAGGGCTGTCAAAATAGGATCGCTTGCCTGCTCTTTCCTATGCGGTTAATGACATAGTAGATGTAGCACTCTTGGATTTCAGGAAAGCATTCAATAATATGCCCCACAAGAGGATAATACGCATAAAGGTGCATGGAGTTGGGTGTCACATAATAGCATGCTTTGAGGATTGGTTAACGGACAGGAAGCAGAGAGTCAGGATAAACAGGGCATTTTCAGGTTGTCATGCTGTAAGGATCAGTGCTGTGGCTTCAGCTATTTACAATCAATATTAATGACTTAGACAAAGAGTTCAAGCAGTAATGTGACTAAGTTTTCTGATGATACAAAGCTAGGTAAGAATGTAAGCTATGAGGAAGACATAAGATGCTGCATAAAGATATAGACAGGTTAAGTGAGTGAGCAACAAGTTGGCATATGGAACATAATGTGGGGAGATGTGAGGTTATTGACTTTGGTAGTAAGAATAACAAAGCAAAATATTTTTTACAAGCTTTGAAACTTCTAAATCTTGATGTTCAGAAGGACTTGGGTGTACTCATAAAAGGAACACAGCATGCAGATACAGCAAGAATTGTGAAGGTAAATGGCATGTGGCCCTTTATTGCAAGGGGATTGGAGTTTAAGAATAAGGAAATCTTGCTCCAGTTGTGTAGTGTTTTGGTAAGACCACACCAGGAGTACTTTGTGCAGTTTTGGTCTCCATATTTAAGGAAGGAGTTACTTGACCCAGAGGGAGTACAGCGAATTGGCTCTGGAGTTTAGAGAATGAGAGGTGATCTCATTTAAACATACAAGATCCTGAAGGAGTTTGACAGGGTAGATACTGAGAGGTTGTTTCCCCTGGCTGGGGAACCGAGAACCATCTCAGGATAAGGGGTTAATCACTTAGGACTGAGATGAGAAATTTCTTCACAGTGTGGGCTGTGAATCTTTGGAATTCTGAACTCCAGAGGAACGTGGATACTCCATTTTTGTTTATGTTTGAGAGGGACAGGTTTTTGGTCTCTTGGGAATCTAGGGATATGGGGAGTGGTTGGGAAAGTGGAGTTGAGGCAGAAGAAGAGCCAGGACTGTATTGAATGGTGCAGAAGAAGCTCAAGGGGCCTGAGGTCTACTCCTATTTATGTTCTTCACTTTTTAATATGGAGCACAATGACTGAATCCTCTCTCTCTTTCTCAAATATCCTTTCAAGGCAGTTTGAGAGGCCTCTGGCCCTGGCACCAGGTAAGTTACAAACCATCCAGGATTCTCAATTCTGCTTATAAAGGATGCCATCAAAAAGGATGTCATCCCTTTGAAAGCCATAATTGAATCTGCCTCCACCATATTCTCACACGGTGCATTCCAGATCCTAACCACTCACTGTGTAAAAACATTTTTTCCTCATGTCACCTTTGGTTCTTTTGCCCTTCACCTTAAATTGGTGTCCTCTGGTTCTCCATCCTTCTGCCAATGGGAACAGTTTCTCCCTATCCACTCTGCCCAGATTCCTCATGATTTTTAACACTTTTATCAAATTTATTCTCAACCTTCTCTTCTCTAAGGAGAATACCCCCATCTTCTCCAATCTATCTATATAACTGAAGTCCCTCATCACTGGAACCTTTCTTGTAAATTTTTTCTGCACTGTCTCTAATGCCTTCACATCCTTCCTAAAGTGCATTGCTCAGAATTAGACACAATATTGCAGCTGAGACTGAACCAGTAGTTTATAAAGGTTTTATTTAAAGGTGCTTTTGTACTCTAATTCATCTATTTATAAAGTTGAGCTGAGACAGGGGCAAAGGGAGGCAATGTTACAAAGGTGGAAATAGACAGTGTGATGGTGCGAGTATGTTTTCAGAAGCTCATTCCAGGGTCAAATATAACAACAAGGTTACAAACAGGCTGGTTTAATATCAGACTGTTGCCAGGGAGAGGGATGGAGACAGTAGCTAGGGAGTGGAGTTTGGAGCGGGGATTGTAAACAATGGCTTCAGTCTTCCCAACATTTAAAAAGGTGTTCAACAGAGTCCAGGAACACTGTGTTCCACTAAAAAAATAAGAATTAAACACTAATAAGACATCACGGATAAATAAAGATATAAGGGAAAATTGAGGGTGAGGAAAGGGGCATACACTAAAAAAGTATGTCAAGGGAAATATAAAGAGAATGGAAAAGTTACAAAACACAATTAGGAAGACAAAGGTGAACTATGAAATTATCTTGGGATATAAAGCAAAATAATCAAATATTCTAAAAAGAAATGTAAGGATGAGAATAGGGCCAGCAAGGGGCAGATAGGATAAAATTACAGGCGGCCACAGCAAAATAGTAGATATATTAAAGAATTATTTTGCTTCAGTGTTTATTAGGGAGATCATTCCCACAAACATGACAGCAGAAGGTAGGATTAGAAATGATATAACTGCACTTAAAATAACTAGAGGAAAATATTAAATAAATTAATCAAACTCAAAGAGGATAAAATCCCTGGTCTGGGTGAATAACACTTTAAAATAACAGGAGATAACAGAGGCTGTATTAGACATATTTAATAATTCATTAGAAAAGGGTGCAGTGTCAGAGGACTGGTGGATAGCTAATAGGCCTATATTTAAGAAGTGGGGAGGTGCAGATAGAACATATTCAGGAAACTATAGGCCAGTCAGCTTATATTCAGTAGTAGTAAAAATAATGGAATCCCTGCTAAAGGAAAGGATAGGAAAAATTCTACGGACCAAAAAAAGTAATGAATAGCCAACATGAATTTCAAAAATGAAAGTCTTGCTTGAACAAACTCATTGGGCAGAATTTTGCCACCAGCAAGCAGGGGGCAGGGCCCACTCGCCGACGCGTAAAATGACGCGTGATAATGTTGGGCGGAACCCCCAACGTTATCCCGCCCCATTTAAATTTTCAGGAAGGTGGGGGCACAGCCAAATCAGCTGCCGGCCCACCAACCTGTCAATGGTCAATTGAGGCCATTGACAGGATCATTTAAACAATTAAAGGACCTGCCCGTCCAACCTTAAGGTTGGTGGGCAGGCCAGGAGCCCCGGCGGGCAATAGAAAAAACATGAAACCTCATCCACCAGCGGGTTGAGGTTTCATGCAGGGTTGCAAAAAGTTTAATAAAGTTATAGTGTAAATTATGAACATGTCCCATCTCATGAGGGGAACATGTTAGGGAATTTTTTTTTCTATTTTTAATCTTTTTCAAAGTGGAAGCGATCTCCCTGAGGCAGCACTTTTGGGGAATCCCCCCGCCTACACAGGAGGCGCATAGTGCTTCCCGCCAGATGTGACGCTGGGTGGGCCTTAATTGGCCCGCCCACGTAAAATGGCAGTGTGGCCCGCTTCTCCGGTGGGGATTGGCTCCCTGCCCGCCGGAGATTGGGTCGGGCCCGCCTCCCGACAGGCAGAAAATTCTGCCCATTTAATTTTTTGAAGAAGTAACAGTGTGTAGACAAGGATGATGTAATAGTTCTAATAAATCTATGGCAGCGTTTTCTCATCGGCGAGCGGGTGTAAAATGACACACAGTGACGTCGGGTGTGCGTCCCAATGTCACCGCGTGTAATTTAGATTGTCAGTTCTGTCAAAGGCCTGTTAAAAACTAATTAACTCAATTTAATGAGCTGCCCGTCCAACCTTAAGGTTGGTGGGCAGGCGAAGAGCCCAGGGGGCCTTCGCATTTTTCATGAAACCTCATCCATGGGCAGAACTGTTTTAAAATCTAATAAAAATTTATACATTTATTCTTTGACATGTCCCAGCTCATGTGATAGTGTCACATGTTTAAAAATCCTTTATTTTAAAGTTTAAGACTGAAACAAATCTCCCTGAGGCACGGAGGTGCCTAAGGGAGATCTCTGTGCTCTTTTGCGCACATGCACGAAAGAGCACTGGGAACCACTCAGGGAATCCCCTCCTGCCCGCACAGGGAGTGCTCAGCGCTTCCGGGTATGCATTGTGACGGGCGGGCCTTAATTGGCCCACCCACATAAAATGGCGGCACGGCCCCGATCGGGGGCACCGATCGGGTTCATGCCCATCCCCACACAACCCCACCCAACGGGGGGATATTTCTGGCCTTTTTTCCAAAAGGCCTACAAAATGTTACTACATAATAGACTAAGGAATAATCACAGAATTGTTACAGCGCAGAAGGTGTCCATTTGGCTCACAGTATCTGCACCAACTCACCTAGTGCCATTTCCCCACCTTACTACTTCTCCCTGTAACCTTCTTCCTTTTCAGATAACAGTGTAATTCCCTTTTGGATGCTTCAAATTAACCTGCCGCCACCACACTCTCAGACAGTGCATTCCAGACCCTAACCACTCGCTGCGTGAAACAGTTTTTCCTCATATCACTTTTGGTTCTTTTATTAATTACTTTAAATCTGCAGCCTCTTGTTCTCGATCCTTTCACAAGTGGGAGCAGCTTCTCCCTATCTACTCTGTCCGGACCCCTCATGATTTTGAATATCTCTATCAAATCTCCTCTCAGCTTTCTTTTCTCTCAGGAAAACAGTCCTAACTTCTCCAATCTCTCTTCATAATTGAAGTTCCTCATCCCTGGAACCATTCTTGTGAATCTTTTCTGTACCCTTTCTAATGCTTTCACATCCTTCCTAAAGTGCAGTGCCCAAAACTGGACACTACTCTAGCTGAGGCCAAACATATACAGGTTCAACACGGCCTTCTTGCTCTTGTGCTCCATGCTCCTATTAATAAAACCCAGGATACTGTATGCTTTATTAACCGCACCCGTAACCTGTCCTGCACTTTCAGTGACTTATGCACATATAGACTCAGGTCCCACTGCTCCTGCACCCACTTTAGAGTTGTACCCTTTGTTTTATATTGTCTCTCCATGTTCTTCCTACCAAAATGAGTCACTTCACATTTCTCTGCTTTGAACTTCATCTGCCATCTGTCCACTCATTCCATCAACTTGTCTATGTCCTTTTGATGTTCTACACTATCCTCCTCACAGTTTACAATCCTTCCAAGTTTTGTATCATTCGCAAATTTTGAAATTGTGCCCAGTATACCAAGGTCTAGGTATTATATATAAGGAAACACAAAGCTCCCAACGCTGACCCCTGGGGAACTTCTATTACAAACCTCCCTCCAGCATGAAAAACTCCATTAACCACTACTCTCTACTCCCTGTAACCCAGCTAATGCCATATCCATGTTGCTATTGTCCCTTCTATTCCATAACCCATAACTTTGTTCACAAATCTATTGAGCAGCATTGTAGCAAGTACCTTTTGGAAGTTCATGTACACCACATCAACAGCATTACCCTCATCACCCCTCTCTGTTACCTCTTCAAAAAACTCCAGCAAGTTAAACATGATTTTTCTTTAAGAAACTCACGCTTGACTTCCTTAATTAACCCACATTTGTCCATGTGAGTGTTAATTTTATCCCAGATTATTGTTTCTAGAAGTTTCTCCGCAACTGAATTTGTGACTGTAAACTGACTGGCATGTAGCTACTGGGCTTATCTTTACATCCTTTTTTGAACAAGGGTGTAACATTTGCAACTCTCCCGTCTCCTGGGGCCACCCCACCGAGCCTAAGGATAGATAGATTAAGGTCAGAGCACCCTGAGTTAGGGGACTAGCAACAGAACGGATGGCTAAATGGCTGCATGGCAGCCACAACATCAGTGTTGGGACCACAGTTGCTCAGAATTTTTATTAATCATTTAGACTTTGGAATCAAAAATGCAATTTCTGAGTCTGCAAATGACACCAAATTTGGGTGTGGGGGGTGGTGGGGGTGGGGAGGGGGTGGATAGTCAACATTGAGGAACTGCAGCAAATGACAACATTAATAAGCTTGATGAATGGATGTATACATGGTGAAATAATTTTATTATAGCTAAGTGTGAGTGATTACAATTTGGTAAGAAAAATAAGGAGGTCACATATTACTTGGAAAATAAGATTCTAAGTAGAATAGAGGAGCAAACTGATCTGGGAATACAAATACACAATCACAAATAGCTGTATGCTGATCTATAAAGCCTTAACAAAAGCAAACCAGATACTAGGGCTTCTTTTGAGAGGAATAGAATTGAAAAGTAGGGAAGTTATGCGAATCAAATATTGAATCTTAGTTAGACCTCACTTAACACAGTTCATTCATTGTGCAGTTCTAGTTGCTGCATTATAGAAAGGATATGAAGACACTGGAGAAGGTACAAAACAGGTTTACAAGGGTGATACCAGAACAGTGAGGGTATAGCTATCAGGAAAGGATGAACAGGCTGGGTCTATTTTCCTTTTGAAAAGAAAAAGCTGAAGGGTTGCCCTAACAGAAGTCATTAAAATTCTTATAAGTTTTGATAAGAGTAGACACAGAGGGAGAGTGTTTCCATGTGGGGAAGAGCAAAACTAGAGGTCATCAATGCAAGATAATCACCAAGAAATCAAATGGGGAATTCCGAAAAAACATTTATCCAGAAAGCGGTGAAATTGCAAAATTTGCCACCATAGGGAGTATTTGAGGCCAATAGTACAGGTGCAATTAAGGGCAAGTTATATAACCATATGAGGGTGAGGGGATTAGAGGGTCACTTTTTCGAATAGCACCTTAGGATCTTTGCTGACCACCTGACAGGGCAGAGGAGGCCACCATTTAACGTCTCAATTGAAAGCTGTCTCCCTCAGTACTACATTGGAGTGTCAGAATCGATTTTGAGCTCAAGTCTTTGAAGTGGATTTTGAGCCCACAATCTTCTGACACAGAGGTGAGATTGCTGAGTCACAACTGACAGCGTAAGTGGTAGCTCACCAGTTCAAGCCTGTGATTCACTGACAGTGAGATCCAGATCTTTATCCCTGCTACTGTTGAAAAGCACTGGGTGAAGGCTATCTAGATGGGATTTTTTAAAAATTCATTCATGGAATGTGGGCTTTGCTGGCTGGGCCAGCATTTATTGCCC
Organism: Cetorhinus maximus; assembly: GCF_964194155.1. Classification (NCBI taxonomy): domain Eukaryota; kingdom Metazoa; phylum Chordata; class Chondrichthyes; order Lamniformes; family Cetorhinidae; genus Cetorhinus; species Cetorhinus maximus. The sequence goes on along the minus strand of NC_135892.1, from coordinate 25,696,517 downwards.
ATCCCTAGTTGCCCTTGAGAAGGTGGTGGTGAGCTGCCTTCTTGAACCACTGCAGTCCATGTGATATAGGTAACCCACAGTGCTGTTAGGAAGGGAGTTCCAGGATTTTGACCCAGCGACAATGAAGGAACAACAATATATTTTCAAATCAGGATGGTGAGTGACTTGGAGGGGAACTTCCAGGTGGTGGTGTTCCCATGTATCTGCTGCCCTTGTCCTTCTAGATGGTAGTGGTCGTGGGTTTGGAAGGTGCTGTCAAAGGAGCCTTGGTGAATTCCTGCAGTGCATCTTGTAGGTGGTACACTGCTGCCACTGTGTGTCGGTGGTAGAGGGAGTGAATGTTTGTGGATGTGTTGCAAATCAAGCGGGCTGCTTTTGTCCTGGACGGCGTCAAGCTTCTTGAGTGCTGTGGAAGCTGCACTCATCCAGGCAAGTGGGGAGTGTTCCTTCACACTTCTGACATGTACCTTGTAGATGGTGGACAGGCTTTGGGGAGTCAGGAGATGAGTTACTCATTGCACGATTCCTAGCTTCTGACCTGCTCTTGTAGCCACAGTATTTATATGGCTAGTCCAGTTCAGTTTCTGGTAAATGGTAAACCGCCATGATGTTGATAGTGGGGGATTCAGTGATGGTAATGCCATTGAATGTCAAGGGACGATGGTTAGATTCTCTCTTGTTGGAGATGGTCATTGCCTGGCACTTGCGTTGCGCGAATGTTACTTGCCACTTGTCAGCCCAAGCCTGGACATTATCCAGGTCTTGCTGCATTTGGACATGGGCTGCTTCAGTATCTGATGAGTCACGAATGGTGCAATCATCGGCGAACATCCCCACTTCTGACCTGATGATGGAAGGTAGGTCATTGATGAAGCAGCTGAGGATGGTTGGGCTGAGGACACTACCCTGAGGAACTCCTGCAGTGATGGGGGAGGCGGTGGTGTAATGGTATTGTCGTAATTCAGAGGCCCAGGGTAATGATCTGGGGACTAGGGTTCAAATCCTGGCCATGGCAGATGGTGGAATTTGAATTCAATGAAAACCTGGGCTTAAAAGTCTAATGATGACCATGAAACCATTGTTGATTGTTGTAAAAACCCATCTGGTTTGCTCCTTTAGGGAAGGAAGTCTGTCACTCCAGAACAACAGCAATGTGGTTGACTCTTAAATGGCCTAGCAAGCCACTCTGTTGCATCAAACTTCTACAAAGGAAAGGAATGAAACTGGATGGACTGTGTTGAACACTCCTTGGAGGAAACACTGAGGGTGGCATGGGAGCATGTACTCCATCACCAAGAGTGGCTCAGTAGCACAACTAGTGATTGAGCTGGCTGAGTCCTAAATGACATAACTGCTAGACTGGGTCTGTGGCAGGTGGTCAGGGGAAAAACATACTCATCCTCATGCAGATGCTTCTGTCCATGACAGTATCAGTAGGACTGACCACCACACAGTCATTGCGGAGATGAAGTCCCAGCTTCCATCGTGTTGTGTTGCTGAATGAACAGATCTAGCAACTCAAGAGGTGCTGTGGGCCATCAGCAGAATTGTACTCGAACACAATCACAATCAGTAACCTCATGGTCTGGCATATCCCCCCCTCTACCATTACCACCAAGCCAGGGGATCAACCCTGGTTCAATGAAGAGTGCAGGAGACCATGCCAGGAGCAGCACCAGGCATACCTAAAAATGAGATGTCAACCTGGTGAAGCTACAACACAGGACTACTTGCAGGCCAAACAGCATAAGCAGCAAGTGATAGACAGAGCTAAGCAAGCCCACAACCAACAGATCAAATCTAAGCTCCACAGTCCTGCCACATCCAGTGGTGGACAATTAAGTAACTCAGTGGAGGAGGAAGCTCCACAAATATCCCCATCCTCAATGATGGAGGAGCCCAGCACATCAGTGCTAAAGATAAGTAGCATTTGCTACAATCTTCAGCCAGAAGTGCCGAGTGGATGATCCATCTCGGCCTCCTCTGGAGGTCCCCAGCATCACAGATGCCAGTCTTCAGCCAATTTGATTCACTCCACATGATATCAAGAAACGGCTGAAGGCACTGGATACTGCAAAGGCTATGGGCCCTGACAATATTCCAGCAGTAATACTGAAGACATGTGCTCCAGAACTCGTGGCCAAGCTGTTCCAGTACAGCTACAACACTGATATCTACCTGGTTAGGTGAAAAATTGCCCAGCCATGTCCTGTACACAAAAAGCAGGCCAAATTCAACCCGGCCAATTACTACCCCATCAGTCTACTCTTGATCATCAATAAAGTAATGGATGGGGGTCATTTAGCTGTGCTATCAAGTGGAACTTGCTTAGCAATAACCTGCTCACTGACACCCAATTTGGGTTCCGCCAAGGCCCTTAACATCCATGGTATGACTCCAACCAATGGAGTGTTTTCCCACTGATTCCCATTGACCCCAGTTTTGTTTGGGCTCCTTGATGCCACACTTGGTCAAATACGGCCTTGATGTCAAGGGCAGTCACTCTCACCTCACCATGGGAGTTCAGCTCTTTTGTCCATGTTTGAATCAAGGCTGTAATGAGGTCAGGAGCTGAGTAGCCCTGGCGGAACCCAAACTGGGCGTCAGTGAGCAGGTTATTGCTAAGCAAGTGCCACTTGATAGCACTGTTGATGAGCCCTTCCATTACTTTACTGATTATCGAGACTAGACTGGTGGGGCAGTAATTGGCCGGGTTGGATTTGCCCTGCTTTTTGTGTAGAGGTCATACCCGGGAAATTTTCCACATAGCCGGGTAGATGCCAATGTTGTAGCTGCACTGGAAGGGCTTGAGGTGCCACAAGTTCTGGAGCACAAGTCTTCAGTACTATTGCTGGAATATTGTCAGGGCCCATAGCCTTTGCAGTATCCAGTACCTTCAGCCGTTTCTTGATATCATGTGGAGTGAATCGAATTGGCTGAAGACTGGCATCTGCGCTTGGAGGGTCATTAATTATGCAAAGGCACATATTGGTCCGAATCATCTGTCAGGTTGGGAGTTGATTCATCCGCCTGTCATCAGCTGGAGGGTTGAAAATTTTGGGCACCATATTTGAAGACCAGTCCAACACACAATCTCACTCTGTCCAGCCCACCAGAGATGTCTGGCAGCCAGAAGAGGAAGGCCGCGAGCCTGAAGAAGAAGGCAGCACCCTGCTTCACGCATCAGGCCCTCCAGGCCTTGATCAGATAGGTGCAGGCGCAAAGGCACATGCTCTATCCCAGGGATAGCTGCAGGAAGCACAGCAGCCTCACCTCTCTGGCCTGGGAGGTCATCGTGGAGCAGGTCAGCGCAGCTGGCAACTGCGCCCAAAATGCCACCCAGCACAGGAAGAGGATGAATGATCTCACCTGCTCCACCAGGTTTAGTCATCCTCCAACTCCCTCCATTATCAAACTCTCATCAAGGCAACACGCTCTCAAACGGCTACTCTCTTCAGGGATCTCACACAACCAGTAGTGGGGGACACATATCAACACTCATTCTCTCACCAAAACTTTCACATCACCATCATCCCATCTGTCATGTTGCTCAAACTCCATCCTCTGGCCTTTCTGGGGAGGGTTCACCACACACAGGGGACATGCATCTCACCCAACCTCTGCTCCATCCCCTCTCATCACATGCCTTTCTTTCTTCTTCATACAGGCCAAGTTGGCGCACAACAGAAGTGAGAGATCACAGTCTGGGGGAGGGACGGCTGACATCATTGCCCTCACTGAGTTTGAGGAGGCTGCAGCCGAGCTGGCTGGGGAGGGCAGGGTTCGCTCCTGTGTGGAAGGGGAGATTGGCCACTCCCAACAACCTAGTATGAATCACAGCTCTTTCACTTCATCAGATCCTGACATTCACAGTGAGTCACACGCAGTCTTATCTAGCTCATGCTCATTAACTGAAACTCTATTTTCTATTTTCTAGGCACCAGCAGATCGAGGCCCCCAAGCCAATCCAGCACCAGTGTGAGCCCATGGACTGCATCCAAAGATGATGCTCCTGAAGAACTGTCACGGCGCTCACACACACGCTCCACCAGCTCAGAGAGACACACGTCGGTGGGGCACAGCTGCAGATTAGGCTCAGGCTCATTTTCTGGAAAACACCTCACTGACACGTCCCCGCAGCAGTCGGAGGGACAGCCCAGGTCTCCGGCACTCGGAGGGCTGCCAGAGACCAGCCACCCACCCAGTCCGAGTCAGATGATGAGCCTCTGGAAGCAGCCACCAAATCAATGCTGGAGATGCAACAACAGGCGGCAGAACATCAGGCAGAGATTCGACAGTCACTCAGCAGACTAGAGCAAACGATGGAGGAGTCCAGCCGTGTTCTGTCTGATGTCGTGGCTCCGACATGCGAAGGCTGCAACCACCTTGGAGACTTGGTCCAGCAGGCCTTGCCAGATTTGTGCTTGGCCCTGCACTCCATGGCCACACACCCTGGTGGGCACCATCAAGATGTAGCAACATGTGGACAAGGCACCTTGACCTCTGACCATGTGCACCATCTCCCGCAGGAGTCAGGGTGGGGCCCTCGATGAGGATGAGCCGAACGCCCCAGGGACTTCCTCTCAGGACACTCTAAAGGTGTGCAGCCGCTTACAGCCCCTTCTGCCTGTGACCCCATCCACTGCAACTGCTCGGGCCATCAAAGCTGCTTCTGCCCCTAAGCAGGTTACCCTTAACAGGCCGGGGCCCTCCAGGCCTCGGGCCAACAGAGGACGTCTGCCAAGGTTATCAGAGAGATCAGGATGTAGCAGTCAGCAGGCTGCCCCCATCTCTGCTGTGGATGTCAGGGCTGCACCCAGGCGTGGCGGTAGGGTTAGGGAAGCTAAGAAAAACTGATGTCACTTTGGGTCACAGGTGTGCTAGACATGTAAAGAAATTGCACTTTTGTGAATACATTTGATGGTTGCGTGAATTTTCTTGGCAACTGAAGACGTTGTGATTTTTGTACTTTGGAATCCTCTTATTTTGACGTTTAGGCTCGCTCCCACTCAGTGATAGTGTCCCACTGTGAGAGTAATATTGCTGTGATGTCAACCTCCAGATGAACTAGTCTCCACACCCTTGTGTGATGTCAGGGAGATGTGTTTAAATCTTTATTGGAAATGTGTGATGTAAGTGTTTCTAACCCTTCCTCCTCAAGGAACACCATTGAGTGAGGGCAGCTCATCAGCATTGATATTCTAGCTGCATCTGTGTCTCCGCAGTGGTAGTGACAGAAGAAAAGACATGCACAGGAGGAGATCCCTCGGCATGTCCACATCTCAGTCGCAGCAGTGATTGCATCATTATACGGCAGCGAAGGCTTCAAGTCTTCTCTCAAATTGATCTTGTTCCTCAGGGGACTCTCAGTTCCCAGGCTGAGCTTACTCACAGGGCCCCATGTATCAAAGCAAAGATCATGGCCTGGCGATTCATGAGGTCAGAGTGCAAAGTGTGAATCTGGGACTTGTGCTCACTGCAAGTAGGTGGACATCCCCTGATTTGAAAGAAAATGGCATTGAGGGCTAGGAGAGATGTGGCCATATGCCCTCACTTAACATTACTCTTCCTGGAACCTGTCAGCAATTAACGTATCATGAGAATGTCTCCCACGTCTTCCTTCCTCCGTGGTGTGATCGCACTCATACTGACCCTCAACAGCCTCCTGAGGTTCCTTGGTCTCCAAATCTTCATCCTCCAATGAGCTCTCATCCTCCTCCAGTTCATCGTCTGGCAGGGGTTCACCTTTTTGCATTGCTAGATTGTGAAGGGTGCAACACACTGCGATGATGCGGGAAACCTTGTCGGGAGTGTATTAGAGTGAGCCATCTGAGTGGTCCAAGCATCTGAAACGCATCTTCAGAGCCCTATGGTCTGCTCTATGTGGAGCTGTGAGCAGCATTGTACCTCTCCTCCAAAGGACTCTGAGGGTGACGCACTGGTGTCATCAGCCAGCGTTTCAGTGGGTACCCCTTAACCCCAAGCAGCTATCCCTGCAGACATAATGGCCCCTCAAAAATCTCAGGCACCTGGGAGTGACTCAGGATGTAGGAGTCATGGCAATTCCCAGGGTACTGTGAACAAATGGGCAGTATGTGCTTCCTGTGATCACACACCAGTTTTGTATTGATGGAATGATAGCCCCTACAGTTTATAAGCATTAGGGCCTACTGCCATAGAGCCTGTATAGCCACATGGGTGCAGTCTATTGTGCCCTGCACTCTAGGGAAGCCTGAGATGGTGGCAAAGCCAGTGGCTCTCACAGCCTGGCTAACTTCGTCCAGAGCAAACCTGACATAATGATGGGCCTTCCTGTAAAAGGCATCTGTGACCTCCTTTATGCATCAATGTGTTGCAGACTGAGAGATGCCACACAGGTCGCCTGGTGACCTTTGGAAAGAACCAGAGGCCAAGAAATTGAATGTTGCAGTCACCTTCAAAGCCACTGACAGGGGATACCCTCCAACTCCACATGGCGTCAGGTTTTCATGAAGAATGTGTCATATGTGATGTGCCAGAGTTTGGGACAAATGCAGACCTGCACGGCATTGCCTCTCACTCATTTGTAAATAGGAGACTCTTCTACGCTAAACCCTAGGTCTGGTGAGTCACCCCGGTTGTCTGCGTCTCTCCTCCTGACCCTCCTATTCATGCTCTGGCTCCACTTGGCCATGTCCCTCCGGCTGAAGCTGCACTCGGAGTTGCCTCTCCCTCCTTCACCTCCTCCATTACATTAGGACCCTGACAAAGGCAGCATTGAGCCCTGGATCCATATCTGCTTTTGCCTTCTCTCTGAAAGGAAACATTGAAGACATTAATGATTCAAGGGGCAAGAAAGTGAAGCTCAGAAGATGACATGTTTGGAAACTGTAAGAATCCATAGTTTTTACTGCCCTACTTGCATGGTGGCTGATGCCGCCTTGTCCCTGAGACACTAGCACACACATCAATGTGACCAAGACGACATCGCAGATATGTAACATCTTGAGCCCTGCGTGGAATACTAAAGTTTCAGTGAGATGAGTGACATCTCTAATGTCACATATTAATGACCAATCAATTGCTCATAATCAATGATTGGATGCCCTTTGGCCCATTAGGAGTGTCAATTCTGGTGAACACGTAACAGGCCTTTATTGATGAAATGCCATGTATGATTCAGCTGTGACTCCTTCACTGTTGCCTGCATTCCCAAATTCTACATTCCTATCTGTTACTCTTGAGATGCAGCGACTGTGATGTGAAGCCACTGAGTTCTGAGTAGCCCTTTAACAGTGCTAATAAAGCCATTGGCCTTCAGCGACTTTCATCGCAAGGAGGTCTTTCTGCTTTCCTTCTAAGCAGACCCCTGCTCATTCCTGTGGTAACAAGAGGTTAGAGGATGACCCCAGAAAGACCTCCATCATGTCCGCCCTTCCCCCTCACTGCCATTCCACAGCCTTCCCTTCCCATTGTCCCCATCATGTCTGTCTTTCCCCCTCGCTGCCATTCCACAGACTTCCCTCCCCGTTGACTCCCTGGTGTTTACCCTTCCCCCTGACTGCTATCCATAGCTTTCCCTCCCCGTTGACTCCCTGGTGTTTACCCTTCCCCCTGACTGCCATTCCACAGCTTTCCCTCCCCGTTGACTCCCTGGTGTTTACCCTTCCCCCTGACTGCTATCCATAGCTTTCCCTCCCCGTTGACTCCCTGGTGTTTACCCTTCCCCCTGACTGCCATTCCACAGCTTTCCCTCCCCGTTGACTCCCTGGTGTTTACCCTTCCCCCTGACTGCTATCCACAGCTTTCCCTCCCCGTTGACTCCCTGGTGTTTACCCTTCCCCCTGACTGCCATTCCACAGCTTTCCCTCCCTGTTGACTCCCTGGTGTTTACCCTTCCCCCTGACTGCCATTCCACAGCTTTCCCTCCCTGTTGACTCCCTGGTGTTTACCCTTCCCCCTGACTGCCATTCCACAGCTTTCCCTCCCCATTGATCCCCTCGTGTTCATCAACCCCATCCTCGTCTCACAGCCCACCCCTGGTTGAAATGCTAGTTTCTGAAAGTGGAAGCCTACATGAGTAGCACAGCACAGTGGTGTTCCTCAGGACAATGTAGGCAAAGAGCAGGAGCAGACCAACTCTACAGCCCCATTAGAGTGGCGTTCATCGCAACAAGGCTGGCACAGCGATATGACAGGTAGGCTATATACGTTCCACTCACCTCAAAGTTACCAGCAAACTGAGTGCGTGCCACCCCTTTTTGAATGGATTTGAGGCTAACATAATTTCTCACTGGCAAGATTGGAAGGCCTGACAAGATTCCGGCGAGCAGCTGATTCAATGAGCGTTCATGACATGTCAATGAGTGCAAATGGCATTCACGCCACTAGTTGGCGGGATAACTGGCCCACTACGAACCCACCATTGGAAGAATTGCAACCTGTTTTTACAACAGTGGATTTGCGACTTTTTGCCTGCCACTGGATTCTCCGCACCCGCCCTCCAGGAAACCCGCCGTGGGTAAGATGGGAAAATTCCACCCAAAGTATTTATTTAGTTTCCCTGCCATTTCCTTATTCCCCATTACAAATTCTCCCATCTCTGGGTGTAATGAGCCCACATCTGTCTTTGCTAATCTTTTCCTTTTTACATACCCATAGAAGCTTTTACAGTCTGTTTTTATGCTTCTCGCCCGTTTACTTCCATATTCTGTTTTCCCTTTTAAAAAAAGTTTCTTGATCCTCTGCTGAATCCCAAAATGTTCCAATCCTCAGGCTTGTTACATATTTTGGCAACTTCATAAGTCTCTTCCTTTGGTCTATTATAATCTTTAACTTATTTTGTTAGCCATGGTTGGATAACCTTTCTGGCTGGAAAGTGTTGTAAATCACGAGTTATTTCTTTAAATGCTAGCCATTGCCTGTCTATCATACCTTTTACTGTAGTTTCCCAATCTATGACAGCCAATTTGCCCCTCATACCTTGTGGTTTTCTTTGTTTGGATTTTTAGACCCTAGCTTCTGATTGAACTATATCACTTTCAAACTTAATGTCAAATGCTAACATATTATGGTCACTCTTTCCTAAAGGCTCCATTACAACGAGATTATTAATTATCCCTTTTCTCACTGCACAACACTCGATCAAAAATAACCTGCTCTCTAGTTGATTCTAAAAAACCATCTCATATACATTCATGCAGCACAGAGTGCCAATCATATGTAATAAAAATATAAGGGTGGGGAGGTGTAATTACAACGTTATAAGCAGCATTTATTCTAAAAGTGAACATGGAAAAATATAGGGAAATAAAAACTGAGTGTTTGACTTTATAATGGGAATTAAATTAAGTCTGCAAGGCATTGTCCAATTATCCCTGATCTTTATAACCCTGCTTTAGCTGAAGCCAGACACAGCCTTGATTCCCCATGTACAATGTTGTAATTATATATGGTTGTGTTACATTTTAAATAATTTCTTTCTTTCTTCCAGTGAACAGCAGCTCCCGAAGCACAGAGTTATGAGTCCCACGCAGACCTCTCTCCTCTCACACTCCTATTTTGATGGCTCTGAACTATTTGGATGAATTCAAGAGTTTTCTTGACTGTTTTGAAAGTTATTTTGTTTTGCCACTTGCTCTTGAGTCTCTTCACAGCCAAACACAAAGATTTGCCACTGCGTGTTCAAGCAGCTAACTTTACTAGTTTAAAAAAGTGTCAGTATTTGCTGGCTTAAAGTCATCATGAATTTCATTGTGATGGCTTGTGCTTCAAGTTGTCACATGAGCTACCTCAGTGGTAAGGATCACTTTATATTTGATTGAGTCATGCATATGCATACCCATCTGCCAGTGGTGACAGCATAGAGCCAGTTTCCATCTCCTAGTTCAGTGGTTCTCAAACTTTATTGGTTGAAGGATCCCTTTTCGAATGGATCAGTTAATCATGGACCCGTCATCTAAATTATAATGCTATACAATGTTCATGTAAAGGGTGTTTTTATCATGCTTTTACGTAAACAGGTATTTACTTACAGACAGCACTGTTCATGTGTGCTCCCTTCCTAGGTGAGATAGCCATGTAATCGTTGTGATCTTTAAGCAATTGTCATAAAAGTATGATGAAAAGTATTATGAAAATATATAGTATTATAATTTAGATGGAGGGTCCATGATTACTAATCCATTTGAAAAGGGGTCCTTCAGCCAATAAAGTTTGAGAACCACTGAACTAGGAGATGGAAACTGTGGCTCTATGCTGCCATCACTGGCAGATGGGTGTAATTACAACTTTGTACATGGGGAATCAGGGCTGTGCCTGGCTTCAGCTTAAAGCAAGGTTATAAAGGTCAGGGATAATTGGACAATGCCTTGCAGACATCATTTAATTCCCATTATAAAGTCAAACACTCAGTTCTTATTTATATATTTCCTCTATATTTTTCCATGTTCACATTTAGAGTACAGACTGCTTATATGAGACTATAATGCACCTCCCCACCTGTATATTTTTATTACCTATGACTGGTTTTCTGAAAAGCAATTTAAAACTCAGCTCACATATGCATGACTCAATCAAATATAAAGTGATCCTTACCACTGAGGTAGCTCATGTGACAACTTGAAGCACAAGCCATCACAATGAAATTCATGATGACTTTAAGCCAGCAAATACTGACACTTTTTTAAACTAGTAAAGTTAGCTGCTTGAACACGCAGTGGCAAATCTTTGTGTTTGGCTGTGAAGAGACTCAAGAGCAAGTGGCAAAACAAAATAACTTTCAAAACAGTCAAGAAAACTCTTGAATTCATCCAAATAGTTCAGAGCCATCAAAATAGGAGTGTGAGAGGAGAGAGGTCTGCGTGGGACTCATAACTCTGTGCTTCGGGAGCTGCTGTTCACTGGAAGAAAGAAAGAAATTATTTAAAATGTAACACAACCATATATATATAAGCAATTCAACAACAAGAAACCAATCAATTAAACAAGCAGAAATGACATGCACTCAATGGGCCAAAAGGCCTCCTTCTGTGCTGTAATGACTCTAACGTAATATCATGTAGAGTTACGTGGAACATTGGCTTGTTTCTGTGCTCATTCAGCTCAATTGGTCCATGCCTGTCTTAGAAATGTTCACATTCTCTCAGTACTCTGGCTAAAGAAGTTTGACATTGTGAATTGCAGTAGAATTTGTACAAATGAGAAAAAGGGACTGATTCATTTCCCCCCATCTCTGTTCCCCGAAAGCAAAATCACCATTCCCTTTGGGGAAAATGGATTTTTAAGAAAAAGAACTTTAAGAAGAATATCAGTAAAACAATCTGCAACAAAAAAAGTCTGAATAGGGGTCTATGAAGGATTGGACTTTGTGTTGACCATCAAGGAAAACAGAGGAGCTGTGCAATATAACCTCCCATGTGGTTAGAGACAATCATGTAAGGAGGCAGTGTGAAGCATTATGAGACTACATTTGAGGGTTGCCAGTCCTCAAGGAGTTTCCTGGAGTATCCAGGCATCAAAGTTTTTCTTTTAATTAATTCATGGAACAAGGGCCTATATAAATTGCACACCCCTAATTGCCCATGAGAAAGTGGTGATGAGCCACCTTCTTGAACTGTTGCAGTTCATGTGGGGAAGGTACTTCTACAGTGCTGTTAGATAGAATAGTTAGATAGTTCTAGTATTTTGACCCAGGACACTGTTGGAACAACACAGGAGAAAAATCGTAGGAACATTACAAAAAAGAAAATCACTTTCAACACTTGCTGTTGTAATTGAGAAAGAAAAGGCCATTTGCCAGTTACAAATCATCCAATCAGGTAATGAAGTCGGTTCACTTTCCAATTGGTACGGGAGATCAATGTGATGAAATCTTCAGGATTACAGTCAGTTTTCGAAACCCTTAGGACTGATATTGTGCTTTGGTCATTCATACGCAGCTCTGATGCCAATACAGTCCCTGGGCACTGTAGCAACTATCTGTGCACCTTGAAAACTGGAAAAGCAGTGTGGTATAATTGAGAACAAATTCTAAGGAACATTCAAGTCTTCTTAAGCCTCATGCATAGATGCAGCAGGACTGTAACAAAAACAGAAAATGCTGGAAAAGCTCAGCAGGTCTGACAGCATCTGTGGAGAGAGAAACAGGGTTAAGGTTTCGAGTTCATATGCTCCTTCTTCAGCTTGGTGCTGTTTGTTGATCCATTAACATTTACACCTGTCTCAGTTAACTCTTTTCTTCAGTTATTTTGAACATCAGAAACATGCCCAGCCATGAGGTTATAGATTGCATTGAGTACAATTCTGCTGCTGCTGATGGCCCACAGAGCCTCATGGACGCCCAGTCTGGAGTTGCTAGATTTATTCGAAATCTATCCCATTTAGCACGGTAGTGCCACACAACACGATGGGGGGTATCCTCAATGTGAAGATGGCTGTGCACAACGACTGTGTGGTGGTCACTCCTACTGATACTGTCATGGAGAGATGCATCTGCAGCAGGCAGGTTGGTCAAGTGTGTTTTTCTCTCTTGTTGGTTCCCTCACCACCTGCCGCAGACCCAGTCTAGCAGCTGTCTTTGGCCAGTAATGGTGCTACCGAGCCACCCTTGGTGATGACATTGAAGTCTCCCACCCAGAGTACATTCTGCAACCTTGCCATCCTCAGTGCTTCCTCTAAGTGGTGTTCAACATGGAGGAGCACTGATTCATCAGCTGAGGGGGGGGGGGCTAGATGTGGTAATCAGCAGGTTTCCTTCTCCATGTTTGACCTGATGCCATGAGACTTCATGGGTTCCGGAGTCGATGTTGAGGACTCCGAGGGCAACTCACTCCCAATTTTATACCACTGTGCCACCAATTCTGGTGGGTCTGTCCTGCTGGTGGGACAGGACATACCCAGGTATGGTGATGGTAGTATCTGGGACATTATCTGTTAGACATGATTCCGTGAGGATGACTATGTGAGTCTGTGAGATAGCTCTCCCAATTTTGGCATGAGCCCCCAGATTTTAGTAAGGAGGACTTTGCATGGACAACAGGGCTGAGTTTGCCGTTGTCATTTCCGTGCCTAAGTCGATGCCGGGTTTAATCCCTTTTTTGTGACTTTGTAGCGGTTTGATACAACTGAGTGGCCTGCTAGGCCATTTCAGAGGGCATTTAAGAATCAACCACATTGCTGTGGGTCTGGAGTCAAGTGTAGGCCAGTAGGTAAGGACGGCAGATTTCCTTCCCTAAATGGGAAGGATGGAATGGTCCCAGATGGGATTTTACATCAATTGACAATGGTTTCATGGTCATCATTAGACTTTTAATTCCAGATTTTTATTGAATTCAAATTCCACCATCTACAATGGCGGGATTTGAACCCAGGTCCCCAAAGCATTACCCTGGGTCTCTGGATTACTAGTCCAGCGACAGCTGCTCCATCACCTCCCCCATCACATACGCCATCACGAGTGTGCATCATATGCAGTCGAACAGCTGCTGTGATTAGGCCCTTGATATAACTGCCTATCTTGTAAAAGATATCAGTTTATTGGTTCATTATGTCTTTTTTGTACAACAATCACATCAAGTTACTGGATACATTCAGGTCAATATTATTTTATTCAGGAAAATGCATCTGTACCCAAACTATGTTATGCTGCCATCTATCAATTTCTGGCAGTGGAGGGGCGCAGGTGGAGGGTTGGGGAAAGAGTATCAAAATCATTCTCTTTGCCTACCTTGATAGCTCCTGATATTAGACCTTTCTAACTTATCTAAGTCAGAGACATGACATCCACCTCTGTAAGTGCCTCTAGTTCCTCTGTTAATTAGTCCATGAAGACATTTTGTTGATTCTCCCCATTTCTCCTTTAATCTGCCTGGCCTTGTCAGCAATATGGCTTTTCATGTTTTCCACATGCACTCCAGTGGATGAGCAACAAGGATGGACACTCCATAGTTATATGGTTAATGAATGATTCAAAACCAACTATTGCCAGTCCCTTTCTTATTAGCTCATCTGCATTAAAACTGACCTTGTGGGAATTGCATGGAAAAAGCACACATTTGTACATATGATTAAAAAAAGAAAAACTGACTCTCACTACTTGCACTTTCAATGCACTAAAGAGGAAATTCATCTCAACCCAACAGGTTGAACATTTTAGGACTGTTTTTAATTTCTAGTGGGGAATATCATGACCCAATGAATGGAATGGGGTCAGGGCAGGCATAAGACTGAAAAGTACTAAGTAAACTGTAACAGAAGGGTAGCATGGTGCACTGCATTACAGTAACTCACAGGAAAGCACCATGAATCCCATGCGGTGAGTGCTACTTGACTGGATTATTGAGTGGAAGCAATCAGTGAGGCACCGCTCTAGTGACAGAAAGTGACACCAGTGAACTAGAGCTACTCTTAACATCCTTCCATTCCAGAGCACTGTCAGAAGAGGACGTGTTCCCTTTTCATACAGGGAACACATGGTACATTCATAGTGCAGAGGCCAAGGGGAAAAGTGGATTTCACCTAGCTTGTGCCACACTCGATAGCACATCCTCACAAATATGCTAGTTTGTAATGTTCAGGGAGAAGGACACTGGGATAAAGGAGCCAAGATCTGTCACTGAGCAACAACTAGTGAAATAAAGAAGATCCATTTTAAGTGGACCCAATTCAAAATTGCTATAATTTCATCTGAGTGCAGAGAGAAAACTGTTAAAAGTCATTTTAAAAAATGACACAAACATCTAACATTAGGATCACTGTTATAAGAACGTCAACCTGTTGCTTTGGCATGAAAAATAGGGGTTTCTGTATTTATGAGCTCATAGAGGTAGTATTACTACGCGATCACTTGGTGGCACTGTGTCATAGGTTACTGGAAAAGTTCGGTGACTCAGCAAACAAGTGTGAGCAGCAGTTCATCTCAATCGTTCATATATTTATTAAATATACACTACTTGCTTCTGGTGAAAAATCTATTGTACAGTGTGGGTAAATGGGTGCTTCAAATGTTTGGTAAACAAAGAAATGGAAAGATACACTTGTTCCATTTAACAAGAGGCAGCAGTTAAAACACTGTACACTCCAGGCAGCTAAAACATGTCTGGGATGGTTGAAAGTGCTGCTTTACAACTACATAATTACAAATGCTAATTCTTTACATTTTTTTCATTTACACAGGGCAGATTTTTCACTGAGTAGGAGGGGAGACATCAAATTACAGGTCTCCTTGCTTCAGTCCATCGTATTTATTTCAATTCTTTGTTGTTTTGACAACAGGTAATTTTGGTGGAGCTCCACCAGGAGCGGTAACTGTGACGTAGATGAGACTTGCATTCTTACATATCTGCAACACCATCAGGAAGTCTTAGACTTTGCAGTTACTGGCATCCAAGGGTAGGGTGCTATAAACAATACCAGATTTGTCCTGTCTAAGACCTTTCTACCACAGCGCACCGAGAGACTGGGAACTGTTTAGAGCCCCTCGGGCTGTACAGATCAAAATGAAAGGCTGTAAATGACTGTAATATTGTTTGTACTGATGCACCTGGTGATACATTTTGTAAAAGTTTAACCTGGATTGTACCCTTGTAATGTTGTTTTTGAAATGGTTTTGAATGTGATTGAAGATTTTTATGAATAAAGTATATTTTTACAAAAAAAAACAATACCAGATTTCCATTGTTTGTTATTTGTAACATCGTAAATGGATATAAAACAAACTTGTATTATATGGCATCGTTCATGACCTCAGGACAGCTCAAGAGTGCTTAACAGCTAATTAAGCACTTTGAAGTGTAATCACTTCATGACACGGCAGCTAATTTGCACACGGCAACATTCCACAAACAACATGATAAATGACTAGAAAATATTGAAAACTTGTTTTTACAATTTTACTCCAACATCAGAAATCTTCCTCTTATCCGCCAAGATCAAAGCAGTGATTAAAATCTGCACGCCAGAAGAACACCCAAAGATTATATGATGCCGCCAGGGGTTTTTGGGATCTACCCAGTGTATTTTGCTGCAGTGCTCTTTTAGCCACCAGTCTCTCCCAAGCTGGTCACATGGAAGCACCTGTCTTCTCCTTGTATTTCTCCAGTCGAAGCAGCCATTTCTTCCAGCAGGTGAGGAACAGTTCGCAGTCCATGAAATGAGCGTGTGCAGGTGAGCCATCTTTGTAAGCCACCACAATCAGCCCCCGTTCAACCTGCCAGATTCAAAAATGTTCCATCACTTTTGTTCCAAAATGAGGCACAACTCGAGCCGTAACAACGCAAATAAAGGCATCCTTTTTTTAAAAAATAATTTAGAAGAAATTATTTTATAAAAGTCCCCCAACAGTTGCAACCCATTTGCCAGGTTAGTAAATTATGCAATATCACAGCACAGAACAGTATTGAGGGAATGCTGCACTGTCGAAGGTGCCATCTGTAAGTTGAAACATTAAACCAAGGTCTTTTTGTCCTCTCAGATGAGCATAAAAGGTTCCACAGCACAACTTAGAATAGATGGGGAGTTCTCCCCAGTGTCCTGATTAATATTTATCCCTAAATCAACATCACTAAAACACATTACCTTTCCATTAACATAATGCTGATACCTGTTTTTTTCCCCACTCACACAAATGAACTATTTGCTCCATCAACTGTGTGCTGTCCAGGTGAGTTCCTTCATGCGTCAACTAATTTAATCCAACATATGTCTTTTTTGAAAGCAACTATCTATTTCCCTTTAAAATAGTTTGTTGAAAGAGCCCATAACAGATCATAGCACAGAATTCTACATTCTAGTCACCTTCTGTGGACAGACATATTATTCCTACTTTTTCCTTTAATAATTACCTTAAAATGTTTGGCTCTTGTTATCATGACGCTGACTCTGGAAACTATCCATCTCTCTTTGCTATATCATTAGTCTTCAGAATTGTGAAGTTCTCTCCATCTCTTTTGCTTGAATGGACAAAAATCGCTAACTTCTCGACTTGCACTTCACAACTGTAGCTCCTCTTTGCCAGCAACATCCAGATGAACCAACACTTTTCCATGCCTATTACAGGTGCCCAAATCCTGGATAATAGTTCAATGTGGCCCCAACTTCAAAAAAATTGTTGCTCAAGTTCAAAATCATCCTTACTTTGTATTCTATGTCTCCAAGTAGAAAGCCAAAAATTGCATTTTTAATATTCTTAACTACTTGTGCTATCAACTTTAATGACCAGTATATCTGAACGAGGTTATTCTGTTGCTCAATCATATTTTCAAATATTAGAGATATATTTCTTTCACCCTTTGTACCAGTGCAAAAGATAAAGAAAGACTTGCATTTATATTGTACCTTACATGACCTCAGATGCCTCAAAGTGCTTTACAGCCAATGAAGAGCTTATGAACTATAGTCACTTGTAAAGTAGGATATGCAGCAGCCAAACTACAGATAAATGTGCTCCCAAAAAATCTATATAATAATAGCAGCATCGTATATTTACTGAGCACCTTTACAGTAATGAAACATCCCAAGGTGCTTCAGAGGAGTCTATAATGTAAAATATCACATAAGGCAATATTAGGGCAGAAGGCCCAAAAATTGGGCAAAGAGATTTGTTTAAAGTAGCATCTAAAAGGAAGTAAGAGAACTAAAGTTGGAGAGGTTTAGGGAAGGAATTCCATAGCTTAGGGCCAAGGCAGTTGAAGACAAGGCCACCCATGTCAGAGCAATTAAAATCGGCAATGCTCCAGAGGCTGGAATTAGAGGAAAGCAGAGACCTCAGAGAGTTGTAGGACTGGAGGAGATTGCAAAGATAGGGAGGAGTGAAGCCAGAGAGCAATTTGCAAACAAGGATGAGAATTTAAAAATTGCAGTGTTGCTTGACTAAGAACCAATGCAGGTTGGTGAGAGAGGGGGTTAAACCTTAAATAGGTGAATAGTGTGAGTAGGGACAAGGAAAGCAGTACTTTGGATCACCTCAAGTTTATGGAGGGTAGAATGTGGGATACCAGCCAGGAGTGAGTCAGAGTAGTCATGCCTAGAGGTAAAAAAAAATGCATGAATTAAGGTTTCATCAGCAGTTGAGTTGAGACAGGGCAAAGTTGAGTAATGATACGGAAGTGGAAAAGGTCTTAGTGATGGCCTGGTATGTGTTCAGAACCTTATCTCGGGGTCAAATATGACACCAAGGTTGTGAACAGTCTGCCAGTTACCAGGGAGGGTTGGAGTCCATAGCTAGGAAATGGAGTTTGGAGCAGGGATGAAGACAATGCTTCAGTCTTCCCAATACTTACTGGAGGAAATTTCTGCTCTATCAGTACTGGATGCTGGATAAGCAATCTGACAATTTAACAGCAGTGAGGGAGTTGAGAGAGGTGGTAGTGTGGTACAGCTGGGAAAACTAAAGCTTTTGGATGATGTAACCAATGGGCAGCATGTAGTGAGAAATAGGGCAGGCCAATAACTGATTCTTGGGGGACACCACAGGTAATGGTGTGGGAGCAGAAGGAGAACTCATTGCAACCAATACTGTGGCTATGTTTAAACAGATAAGGAAGGAACCAAGCGACAGCAGTCCCAGCCAGCTAGATGACAGTACAGAGCAGTGGGAGGAGAATGGTGTGGTCAACCATGTCAAAGACAGGAGAAAGGTTGAGGGGGGATAATTTACCTTTGTAATGAGCTGGGGAGTGGGACTGACTGGAATGCCCCCTCGGAGACCTGGCATGGACTTGACGGGCCAAAGAGCCTCCTACATTGCTGTAAATGACTCTATGACAGTCACATTGAATGTCATTTATCACTTTGGTAAGAGCCATTTTGGTACTGTGGCAGGGGTGGAAAATTGATTGGAGGGGTTCAACTTTCAGGCTTGGGCTGATAAGTGGCAAGTAACATTTGTGCCACACAAGTGCCAGGCAATGACCATCTTCAATAAGAGAATCTAACTATCTCCTCATGATATTCAATGGCATTACCACTGTTCGTACACTGGTACACTGTAGGTGTACCTATACCACATGGACTGCAGCGGTTCAAGAGAGCAGCTCACCACTACCTTCTCAAGGGCAATTAAGGATAGGCAATAAATGCTGGCCCTGCCAGCGACACACACATCCCAAGAACGAATTTTTTAAAAATTGGGCAGGGGCGGATGCAGTTACCATTGACCAGAAACTGAACTGGACCAGCTATATAAATACTGTGGCTACAAGAGCAGGTCAGAGGCTGGGAATTCTGCAGCAAGTAACTCACCTCCCTGACTCCCCAAAGCCTGTCCACCATCTACAAGGCACAAGTCAGGTGTGTGATAGAATATCCTCCACTTGCCTGGATGAGTGCAGCTCCAACAACACTCGAAGCTCCACGCTATCCAGGACAATGCAGCCCGCTTGGTCGGCACCCCAACACTGCCTTAAATACTTACATTGTCCACAGTGGCAGCTATGTGTACCATATACAAGATGCACTACTGCAACTCATAGCCTCCTCTGACAGCACCATCCAAACCCGTGACCTCTACCATCTAGAAGGGCAAGGGCAGCAGACACATGGGCACACCACCACCTCTAAGTGCTCCTCCAAGCCACACACCATACTGACTTGGAAATATATCGTCGTTCCTTCACTGTCACTGGGTCAAAATCCTGGAACTACCTTCCTAACAGCACTGTGGGTGTACCTATACCTCAGACTGCAGCAGTTCAAGAAGGCAGCTCACCACCACCTTTTCAAGGGCATTTAGGGATTGGCAATAAATGCTGGCCAAGATAGCAATGCCCACATCTGTGAAAGAATAAATAATAAGTACAAAAAAATTCAAACATGGCATTCAAGGAAAGGGAAAGGAATTTGGAAGGCAACAACATATTTGGACAGGACAGGGAGGTTGGAGATGGGGTGATAGTTTGCAAGGACATTAGGGTCAAGGGTTTTTTTTTAAAAAGAGAGGAATGATGATGGCAGAATTAAAGGAGAGGGGAACCGCACCAGAAGAGAGAACTGTTAACAATATTGGCTAACATGGGGACCAGGAGGAGAAGCCAGGTGGTCAGCAGTTTAATGGGAAATAGGGTCAAGGGAGCAGGAGGTGGGTTTCATGAACAAGATGAGCTTGGAGAGGATGTGGGGTAGATAGGAGAGAAACTGAGAAATATACATGTTTAAGGCTAGGGCGAGGAGCAGTATTAAAGGAAATTTAGCCAGGCGGGTTAATGGAAGGAAGGGAAGCGGCAGAGGCAACTGATCAGATGGTCTTGATCTTTGTGACGAAGTCGTCCACGAGCTCTTTACACTTGTTGGATGTGAGGGTGGAGGAGACAGGGGAGAGGGATGTTTGCAGTAGAGAAAAAAAAGCGGGAAGTTACCTTTACATTCCTTTGGACTTAAGGGAGCAGAGTTGAGGGCTGGACTAGGACTAGGGGGAACAGCCAGGGTATGAGAGAATAATGGTTTTATTGGGGACTTGGATAACAAAAGGTGGAGGTGAGGTAGTAGCTGCAGAAATGTTGTAGTGAATGGAGGGCCAAAGGCTAGATTGTTGGGACTTTGAAAGTGCAGTTATAAGTCAACTGGGGAATCATAATTTTCCAGGGGCAGATACAGGAGGAGTTAGGGCTGGGGTGCGGAAGGGGGATGTGGGTCTAGAGCAATAAAAGGAAGTGATGAGAGATGGCCTTATCTATGATTGATACGATGGGAACAGCAAAACCACATAAGATGGCAAGGTCAAGGGATTGGCTGTCAATATGGGCTGGGTGTTTATATTGAGTAACGTTTATGGGAGGATGATTATGGGCAGTGACTGCAAAGAAGAAAGTATGAGGAGTTGAGCTGGAGGTCGAAATCACCAAGAATGAGAAGTTGTTCATTGCAGAGGCTGAAGGATGAAAGCAGAGAAGATATCTCAGAGACAAAATTTTATTGTACTTGTGTAATGACCAGATAATCTGTTTCAATGGTGTTGGTAGTGGAATAAATATCGAGCAGAACACAAGGGAAAATTCCCCTGCTCTTCTTCCAGAGCACTATAGGGTCTTTTACCTTCTGACAGGACAGACAAGGCCTCGATTTAAAATTTCATTTGAAAAGCAGCACCTTTCCAAAGCAGCAGTCCCTCAGTACTGCAGTGTCATCCTACATTTCCAGAGTGGGACTTGAACCAACAATCGTCTGACTGAGGGGTGAGAGTTCTACCACTCAGCCATGGCTGACATCCAATGAAAGGTTTACTGACCTGAAAGTTATAGTTGTCATCATGGTTCAGGGCACCAGCATATGCTGCTACCTGGAGTGGGTTATCAAAGGTGTTTCGAAAATAAGGCTTTGGTTTCTCAGAGGTTTTCCAATCAATCACACACAACTTGCCCCTGCACCAAATAAGTAAATGAAAGCATCAGTCAAATTTTCCACTGCTCACCACCGTGCTCATACAGAGGAATTTGCCAATATCCACCAGTACTAATCCTTGAAAATTCCAGTCAACCAAACCATTTAAAAAGAAAAGCAGCTTTTTCAGTTGGTAGAGCCAACATAGATCACCAGTCTTGGGTTCAATTATCTGCCTGTACCGAGGTAGCAAATAATTGTTAGGGCACCAGCAGGTTGCTACAATGGTCTTTAGCAGACCGAAATTAGAAAGGGGAAAATCAGCCTGGTTTGTGCTCCCCATTGCTACCCAATGATCTGAGCTGGAAAGCTTACATTGAGCAGGATAAGTTCAGGACTTGTACGTACCAGGACAGGGTTGCAAAGAGACAAAGCAGCTGTTGCTGAAGCTTTGCACCTCCGACTGGTGTGAACACTGGTAGTTGAGGTGATTGTGTCCAAGGTGTCAATCATAACACAACCAGATACACCACAGTACGAGGTCCATCCTGTCCCTGCTAGCTCCTTGTAGGTCCCACTCCCCTGCTCATTCCCTATAGCCTTGCAAATCTTCTCTTATCAAGTACATGTCAAATTTCCTTTTAAAATTAATGTTGAAGAGAACAATCCCAGCTTTGCCACATCACTGATGCCTGTATTAGTTGAGAGTATGAGAGTAAATCCTCTCTGCACCTTCTCCACTTTCAATGGATGCTGTTTAACATAAGAATATAAACAGGAGCAGAAGTAGACCATACAGCCCCTCGAACCTGCTCTGCATTCAATACATAGAAAATTGAAGCAGAAGTAGGTCATTTGGCCTTTTGAGCCTGCTCCGCCATTCAATATGATCATGGCTGATCCTCTATCTCAACGCCATACTCCCAGTCTCTCCCCATACCCCTTGATACCTTTAGAGTTTAGAAATCTATTTATTTCCTTCTTAAATATATTCAGTGACTTAGCCTCCACAGCCCTCTGTGGCAGAGAATTCCATAGGTTCACCACCCTCTGAGTGAAGGGGTTTCTCCTCATCTCAGTCCTAAATGGCCTACCCCATATCCTGAGACTGTGACACCTTGTTAAAGACCCTCCCAGCCAGAGGAAGCATCATCCCTGCATCCAATCTGTCCAGCCCTGTCAAAATTTTATATGTTTCAATGAGATTCCCTCTCATTCTTCTAAACTCCAGGTGAATACAGGTCTAGTAGACCCAATTTCTCCTCATTCAACAATCCTGCCATCCCAGGAACCAGTCTGGTGAACCTTAGGTGCACTCCCTCTATGGCAAGTACGTCCTTTCTTAGGTAAGGAGACCAAAACTGCACACAATACTCCAGGTGTGGTCTCACCAAGGCTCTGTACAGCTGCAGTAAGACATTCTTGCTCCTGTACTCAACTCCTCTTGCAATGAAGGTCAACGGGAGAGGTGATGACGGAGTGTTATTGTCACTGGACAAGTAATCCAGAGACCCATGGTAATGCTCTGGGGACCCAAGTTCGAATCCCGCCAGATGGTGAAATTTGAATTCAATAAAAATCTGGAATTAAAAGTCTAACGATGACCATGGAACCGTTGTCAATTGCTGCAAGAACCCACCTGGTTCACTAATGCCCTTTAGGAAAGGAAATCTGTCATCCGTACCTGGTCTGACCACAGCAATGTGGTTGACTCTTAAATGCTCTCTGAAATGGCCTAGCTAGTCAGTTGTAAAAAACCACTACAAAGTCATAAAAAAGGAATGAAACCGGACGGACCGCCAGGCATTGACCTAGGCACCGGAAACAACAACGGCAATCTCAGCCCTGTAGATCCTGCAAAGTACTAACATCTGGGGGCTAATGCCAAAATTGGGAGCGCTGTCTCACAGACTAGCCAAGCAACAACCTGACATAGTTATCCTCATGGAATCATACCTTACAGATAACGTCCCTAACACCACCATCACCATCCCTGGGTATGTCTTGTCCCACCGACAGGACAGGCCCAGCAGAGGTGGCAGCACAGGGGTATGCAGTCGGGAGGGAGTTGCCCTCAACATTGACACCGGACTCCATGAACTCTCATGGCATCAGGTCAAACATGGGCAAGGAAACCGCCCTCCCTCAGCTGATGAATCAGTACTCCTTAATGTTGAACACCACATGGGGGAAGCACTGAGGGTGGCAAGGGTGCAGAATGTATTCTGGGCGGGGGAACTTCAATGTCCATCACCAAGAGTGGCTCGGTAGCACCACTACTGGCCGAGTTCCAAATTACATAGCTACTAGACTGGGTCTGCAGCAGGTGGTGAGGGAACCAACAAGAGGGAAAAACATACTTGACGTCATCCTCAACAACCTGCCTGCCGCAGATGCATCTGTCCATGACAGTATCGGTAGGAGTGACAACCGTCCAGTCACTGTGGAGACGAAGTCCCACCTTCACAATGAGGATACCCTCCATCGTGTTGTGTGACATTACCACCATGTTAAATGGGGTTGATTTCGAACAGATCTAGCAACTCAAGAGTGGGCATCCATGAAGCATTGTGGGCCATCAGCAGCAGCAGAATTGCACTCGAACACAACCTGTAACCTCATGGCCTGGCATATCCCCCACTCTACCATTACCATCAAGCCAGGGGATCAACCCTAGTTCAATAAAGAGTGCAGGAGGCCATGCCAGGAGCAGCACCAGGCATATCTAAAAATGAGGTATCAACCTGGTGAAGCTATAACACAGGACTACTTGCATGCCAAACAGCATAAGTAGCAAGTGTTAGACAGGGCTAATCCCACAGCCAACGGATCAGATCTAAGCTCTGCAGTCCTGCCACACCCAGCCATGAATGGTGGTGGACAATTAAACAACTCACTGGAGGAGGAGGCTCCACAAAAATCCCCACCCTCAATGATGGAGGAGCCCAGCACATCAGTGCAAAAGATAAGGTTGAAGCATTTGCTACAATCTTCAGCCAGAAATGCTGAGTGGATGATCCATTTCGGTCTCCTCCGGAGGTCCCCATTATCACCGGTCAGTCTTCAGCCAATTCAATTCATTCCACGTGATATCAAGAAACAGCTGAAGGCACTGGATAGTGCAAAAGCTATGGGCCCTGACAATATTCCAGTAGTAGCACTAAAGTCTTATGCTCCAGAACTTGTCGAGCCCCTAGCCAAGCTGTTTCAGTACAGCTACAACACTGGCATCTACCCAGCTATTTTGAAAATTGCCCAGGTATGTCCTGTACACAAAAAGCAGGACAAATCCAACTCGGGCAATTACCGCTCCATCAGTCTACTCTCCATCATCTGTAACATAATGGAAGGGAACATCAACAGTGCTATCAAGCGGCATTTGCTTAGCAATAACCTGTTCACTGACGCCCAGTTTGGGTTCCACCAGAGCCACTCAGCTCCTCACCTCATTACAGCCTTGGTTCAAACACGGACAAAAGAGCTGAACTCCTGAGGTGCGGCGAGTGTGACCGCCCTTGACATCGAGGCAGCATTTGACCAAGTGTGGCATCAAAAGTCCTAGCAAAATTGGAGTCAATGGGAATCAGGGGGAAAACTCTCCACTGGTTGGATTCATTCCTAGCACAAAGGGAGGTGGTTGTCCTTGTTGAAGGTCAGTTATCTCAGCACCAGAACATCACCACAGGAGTTACTCAGGGTAGTGTCCTCGGTCCAACCATCTTCAGCTGCTTCAATGACCTTCCATCATAAGGTCAGAAGTGGGGATGTTCGCTAATGATTACACAATGTTTAGCATCATTCGCAACTCCTCAGATACTGAAGCAGTCCATGTCCAAATGCAGCAAGACCTGGACAATATCCAGGCTTGGGCTGACAAGTGGCAAGTAACATTTGCACCTCACAAGTGTCAGGCAACGACCATCTCCAACAAGAGAAAATCCAACCATCACCCCTTAATGTTCAATGGCAGTACCATCACTGAATCCCCCACTATCAACATCCTGGGGGTTACCATTGACCAGAAACTGAGCTGGACTAGCCATATAAATACTGTGGCTACAAGAGTAAGTCAGAGACTAGGAATACTTCGATGAGTAACTCCTGACTCCCCAAAGCCTGTCCACCATCTACAAGGCACAAGTTAGGAGTGTGATGGAATACTCTCCCCTTGCCTGGATGAGTGAAGCCCCCACAACACTCAAGAAGCCTGACATCATCCAGGACAGAGCAGCCCACTTGATTGGCACCACATCCACAAACATTCACTCCCTCCGCTACCGATGCACAGTCGCAGCAGTGTGTACCATCTACAAGATGCACTGCAGGAATTCACCAAGGCTCCTTCGCCAGCACCTTCCAAACCCATGACCACTACCATGTATAAGGACAAGGGCAGCAGATAGATGGGAACACCACCACCTGGATGTTCCCCACCAAGTCACTCACCATCCTGACTTGGAAATATATCGCCATTCCTTCACTGTTGCTGGGTCAAAATCCCTTCCTAACAGCACTGTGGGTGTACCTACGCCACATGGACTGCAGCGGTTCAAGAAGACAGCTCACCACCACCTTCTCAAGGGCAACTAGGGATGGGCAATAAATGCTAGCCCAGCCAGCGAAGCCCAAACCCCATGAATGAATAAAAAAAATACATACCATTTGCCGCCTTAACTGCTTGCTACACCTGCATGCTTGCTTTCAGTGACTGGTGTACAAAGACACCCAGGTCCCTTTGTCTATCACCATTTAAATAATACTCTGCCATTCTGTTTTTCCGACCAAAGTGGATAACTTCACACTTATCCACGTTATACTGCATCTGCCGTGTATTCGCCCACTCACTCAACTTGTCTAAATCGCCTTGAAACTTCTTAATATCCTCCTCACCACTCACATTCCCACCTAGTTTTGTGTTATCAGCAAGCTTGAAAATATTACAATTGGTTCCCTCATCCAAATCATTGATATATACAATAAATACAATCACAGCTGATCTTCTGTCTCAACTCCACTTTCCCACCTGTTCCCCATATCCTTTGATTCCCCAAGGGATCAAAAATCAATCTCAGTCCTTGATTGGCCAAGGCCCCAAATCCTACTTCCAGGTGAGACAGTGATTTATGTGCACTTCTTTCAATTTAGTAAACAGCAGCGATTCCCAAACTGTGGGTTGCAATCATAAATGGGTTAGCAGAGATAGCAGATGGGGGTCACGTGCTCCCCCCCCCAACATGTGAGTCACTGAATTCCTCCTTCCACCCCCCCCCACTTCATTCTTCTCCTACTGAATCTTTCTACTGGATCCAATCTCGGCACTGGTGGCCTGGAACCTGGGACTGTTTCTCCTTCTTTTCAAGACCATTTAAAAAATGTTGTGTGCAGTGGACTCACTAACTCAGAAGTTCCTGTTCCTTTGTGTAAATTAAGGTAGAGAGATGTATAAATAAATCGAATGATCTGAAAATATTAACTGGAGCCTGAAGAGGAGTCAGTTCTTACAAAGGTGAGTATGTAGGTGGCGAGACAGTAACCTTCCTATTTATTAGATGATCCAGTCTAAAAGGGGACAGCATCAATTGCACTGTTTTCCTCCTAATATGAGTTTACTCCATTGGAGTGTGGGGGTCAGAGCTTAATAAGAATAGCAAATCTGAATTAAAAATGTGTTAGGAAAATATGAAATTCTTAATAGACAATAGCTGGTAGGCAGAACAGCAGCATGGAGTTGGTGAATTAGCTGCATTCCAGCTTGGACCAGAGTTGGGGCTTGAGCTATCAGTGTTGTCATGCCTCCCTGCTGGCTGGTTGACCTATGTGCTGTGTGGGAGGAGAGAAGCTAGTTAGAATGTGCATGTGTCAAAATGAGGTCACATTGGAAAACAGTTAGGGAAGCACTGATATACAGTATTCGCTGTGCACAATGTGGTATGCTCTACATTGGGGAAAACAAATGCACATTGGGTGACTAGTCTGTAGGACACCTCCGTTCATTTGCAAGCGTGACCCCAAACTTCCAGTCGCTGGTCATTTAAATTCTCCATTGTGCTGTCACACTGACCTCTGTCCTTGATCTCATGCCATGTTCCAATGAAGTTCAATGTAAACTCGAGAGACAGTGCCTCATCTTTAGATTAGGCACATTTCAGCCTTCTGGAATCAACTGGATTTCAACTATTCAGACTGCAATTTCTGCTCCCATTTTGTTTCATTTTTCTCTAGAAGTTTTGGCTCCACTCTTTTTTTTCTTGTTTTTCCTTTCAGATGGAAGGCGTTCATTATTCTGCCATTCACACCTCCTCTGGACATATTTTGTTTCTTTACTGGCCCCATGGCCATTCCCTCTGGCCTTGCACCATCATCTCTTTTGTCATTTAATCTCCCCTGTCTTACACCTTATCACAAGGCCTTCCCTTTTGTTCTTTTTTCTACACGACCCATTCTCTCTCCATAGATGCTGCCTGACCTGCTGAATATTTCCAGCATTTCTGTTTAAGCGAAGCCCATCTCAACAGGACCAGGAGCCCCTCTTTCTCAGTGCTGCTACCAGTGCCCCATGAATTGAAATCCCTTCTTCCCATACCACTCTTTCAGCCACATGTTTAATTCTCTGATCTGCTTCACCCTATGCACCAATTGGCATGTGGCTCAGGTAACAACTCAGATGACCACTTTTAAGGCCCTGCATTTTAATTTGGACCCTAACTCCTCAAACTCTCCCAGGAGAATACCATTCCTGGTTCTACCTATGCCACTGCTTCCTAAGTGGATCACGACAACTTGATCCTCCTTTCTTACTCCAAGTTCTTCTCCAGCTGCAAGACGATGTCCTTAACCCTGACACCCGACAGGCAACACATCCTTTGGAACTCCTGGTCATGGCTGCAGAGAACAGTATTTTTCCCCCTGACCATAGTGTCCTCTATTCCCATATTCCTTTTCATCACCCCCCCTCCACCTGAATGACTTCCTGCACCACGGTGCTATGGTCAGTTTGCCCATCCACTCTGCAGTCCCTGTTCTCATCCATACAGGTAGAGACTGAGGCTCCTCTATCATTACCTCTTGGATCCCCATTACTGTTTGACTCAGAGTCACACCCGCCTGTCCATGACCATTAATCAACTCTAAAGTTCTACTTAACCTAAGGGGTGTGACTGTCTCCAGGAACAAAGTGTACAGACAAGTCTCCCCCACTCCCTGATGCCCTGCAATGTTTACAACTTGCACTCCAGCTTAACAACTCTGAGCCGAAGTTCTTCAACCTGTGGACACTTAGTGTAGGTATGGTTGTCAGGAATCACAATGCTCTCCATTAACTTCCACATGCTGCTGTTATGACACACCACCTGCACTGCCATGTCTATTAAGCCTTATCTATCTATTTGATTTTATAACCATAGACACTGCAATGTAAACATTAGATGAAAGGAATGCCAGATCTTACCGATATTCTGCAACGCAGTCTACTATCCCCATGTACTGCAATGGCAGATGACTCACAACACTCTCCAAGACTCGAGTTTCTCTAATGTCTGCTAAGATGTCCTGCACACTGTGCAAGTACCCTGCAATTTCTTCATCGTCAGTTTTTGGAATTTTGGTTGAGAGAAGAGTCTCCTCCAAAGCAGAATGGAAAAGCTTCCCTCGATTCAGAATATCTGGAGAAATATTGTGTCTAATGTCACTAGAAGAATGGTCACAGAAATGGAAAGCGCATTTAAATTTTGCTCTAGTCACCAGGATTAGACAGTTTTCTGTACTAGGTGACCAACAAGTG
Organism: Cetorhinus maximus; assembly: GCF_964194155.1. Lineage (NCBI taxonomy): Eukaryota > Metazoa > Chordata > Chondrichthyes > Lamniformes > Cetorhinidae > Cetorhinus > Cetorhinus maximus. The sequence goes on along the minus strand of NC_135892.1, from coordinate 25,667,446 downwards.
ATTTTGTAGGAACTTCCCAAGTGGCGTGAGGGGAAATCCAGATAGTTACTGGGGGCTATTGTCAGCATTGAAATGGCTGGCACAAAAAACAATCTGGATCAGACTGGGAAGGGTAGGTGTACGCACAAGAGTGATTGGGGGGGAGAGGGGAGTGAAAGAAAGAGGAAAACAATGGGGGATAAAAGAAGAAAAAGAAGTAATTTAAAGACTGTCCTGAAATATTATAATTTCTATGAGGACTATCTAGTCAGTTGGCTTCCAAGCAGATAGTCAGTACAATGTTAACATAAACTGCCTGTTTCAGGGGGAAGTATTAAGACGGCAATGGTCTGCATGGAGAAGCATAAGCGTGGCTGATTTTCCATGTTCTGCAGTTTTCTTGTTTCAACTGTTTAATATTTCTGTGCTTGTCAATAGAGTGTGGGAAAAACTGGCACAACCACATTTATTGTCCATTCTTACTTGCCCTGAACCGCCAGTCTTTGAGTTGATGCTGCTCCTACTGCAGCATTAGGTGGAGAATTTCAGGACAGGGTGAACATCAAGTCCAGTGGTACGGGCATGGATTAATTTTAAAAGGTTGACAGTATTTTTCGAGAGGAGGAGCTAAACATCATACTGACATAATGATGATTTTGACACCGTTAAACAAAGCTGATCACATTTACAGAATGATGGGGAAAGCTATTCCTCAGTATTAAGTTGGCAGTGATATCTACTTAAACAATTATAGTTTAGAATGGCATTAAGACTGGCTTCAGGACATAACTTCTAGTATTTTCACCTGGTCAATAGCCATCTGCATTAAGTAACTGTAGAGTAGACACAGAGAAGAGGTTTCCATTTGTGGAGCAGCCCAAAACTGGAGGCCATAAATATAAGACCAATAAATCCAATAAACAATTGAGGAGAAACTTTTTAACCTAGGGAGTGCTGAGAATATAGAACTCACTAATACGAGGGGTAGTTGAAGCAAATAGCACAGGTATCTTTAAAGGGAAGCCAGATCAGTATATGTGGGAGAAAAGAATAGGATAAGCAGACAGGGTTAGATGAAGCGGGATGGGAGAAAGCACATGCTGAGCATAAACGCCAGCACATACTAGCTGAGCTGAAAATATTCCCATGTTGCAAATTTTACGTAACCAGATCAACACAGAGTGGTCACTTAAACCCCAACCTTCCTTATATTCAGCATCATGGGGTGCACTTACTTTTAGTGTACTCCTCAAAGCCATCTCGGCCAAGCTCAGTTATCATTCTCCGTTTCCACCGCTCCAAGTAAAACGCTTGCTCCAGACTCATGGTGAGCTGCAGGATGCGCGTCACGCTGGGCAAGTTGGTCTTCGAGTGATTCCTCCGTGACATTTTCTGTAACGGTACTTTGAGCACGGAGCCTGGCTCACGCTCAGCTGTCTGCCGTTCCGAGTTGAGGAACGGAGCCAGGTTTCGGGGGCTTTCGGCTTCCGGCTCTTCAGTGGCCGGCTTCGATCTGAAGACTGGTCCGTACAAGAGGCCATCCTCTCCAAGCAGGGTCTCAGGGGTCTGGGAGCTGGTCTTTGTCGAGACAACGGAGCGGACCAAGGAGGCATATTTCTTACCGTCCACTTGCTCGTATTTGCTTAGATCCTTTCTCCGACAATTAAGAGATGGGAAGGTAGAAAACTTGAGACGCTGGAAAACCAGCTCTTTCCGCACTACGTCCCAGTGTTGTCTGAAAGAGGTTTTAAATACTCTGCAGGTTGCAGCATTCGGTGCAATGAAGTAATTCATTCCGTAATCTGATGCATGGAGTCATAGGTCAGATCATCTTCATTCTGCAACAGAATAAAGGATTAACTTTTTCCATTATCTGCCCGTACTTTTCCCGCCGATGCAATCCTACCATTCAGGAGTTTTTTGCTACATTTCTCCAATCCATCTCTTTAGCAGGCTGCAAGCCATTTCATAAAAGGGAAAGATCCAGCAGTAAATTACCCCTGGATTATCATCCAGTGTGTAATACAGAGGTAGAATGAAATACTAACTTGCATTTATGTAGCGTCTTTCACAGCCTTCAGACAGCCCAAACCACATCACATGACAACACTTCTCCAGTGAGGTTAAACTGAAACCGCGTTAGATATTGAGGTTTCAGATGAGATATAAATCAATACTGACTCTTGCAGTAAATACCTGCAGCATACACAATGCTCTAGTTAAACCTAAAGGCATCATCTGAACCCTCAATTAAATTTTGTCCGTAAAAATAAAAAATACTATTTAATGCAATGGCGATTCTGCAAAGGTGCAATGTTTACTGAATCGAAAAATGATTTTACTTTGTAGTATTAATTTTTGCTGCAGTTTGTTACATCTTCAATTCCAGTATCTAAAACAGTATATCATTATCTGATTGGAAGGATCCCGTTTAACAGGTAATTTGTATAATGTGCAACTCATATACACTGCATTTTTATCTAAAGAAATTATAAAGGCAGCCCAAATTGGTTAGGGGCCTTTACTCACACAAAAGGAGCTTCAAGTCAGTGAGGAATCCCAGAATTTTCAGAAGGTAATCTCCAGGGCAATATCTGTTTTCTGAAAGTGAGGTTAATGTTGCACTGGGGGTTGTCACCTACAAAAGTGAGCAGATGGTTTATAATGAATGTTATCAATCATATTAACAACCAATCACTGCACAGCCTTTCAGAACGTAAGGCGCCTTATCATCCTCCAGAGGGTAGCTAATTTTGTATGATTCTTACTATTCAACCTGTAGTCAACTTTGCAAATGCATTTTACACACTAGAAACTGAAACATTTGAACAGTTCACTAAAAACAAACACTCAACCATTTATTAAGCCAACAACTCCATTTCTCTAATTGAATGACAATAGTGCATACATATTAGATATAATGTTTCACAACATTGATCATTTGTGGTAAACTATGATTCAGAGAAAGTACATTAGAGTTATAAACACAAGTAGCTAAGGGGTAAGGTTTTAGACCTGTACACAATGTAGAACTTCCGCATGGTTACAGGCTATTGTACTTTCAAGCCCCATCAAATACTACATTTGTCAGAAGAATAAAGCAGCTTAAGAGAATTGTTAAGGAGTGACGACTAAAGTGTTTGTGCAGATTATGATTAACTTGATTTCACACACCGAGGACCAAATTAACAAAGTCAACAAAATAGTTTCAAATAAACAAAATAATGAAGGTGATGAAGAAAGACAATGTAGTTCAAGAGCTAACTCAGACAAAATCTTCTGGGACTCTGCCCCCAGCACTTTTGATACCTCATGTATCCCTGCAAGTATAGAAGATTAAGGATTGATCTAACTGAGATGTTGAAGATGATTAAAGGATTTAATAGGATAAATAGAAACTATTTCCTCTGGTAGTAGAGTTCAAAACAAAGGGGCATAACCTTTGATTCAAGCCATTCAGTAGTGATGTCGCACAAAGGATAGCGGGAATCTGAACTTTTGCTCTAAACAAACTGCAGGATTCAGTCAGTTGAAAATTTCAAACCTGAGATTGATAGAATTTTGAAAGGTAAAGATATTGAAAGGTTATGAACCAAGGCAGGTAAGATGGCGTTAAGCTATAGATCAGTCGTGGTCAAATCAAATGGGGGAACAAACCCGAGGGGTTGAATAGCCCAATCATGTTCCCATGTTTCTCCCTTTTTATGATATTCAACTTTGGGGAATGGGAAGAAATCAGTTAAGGCTGCTGTTACCCCCAGGCTTTCCAGCACAAACCACTGGGTAAGCAGGCAGCAGCTCGGGATTGGGGCCAGTTTCTCCCTTTCTACCCCAAGACACCATTGCACTTGTATCACAGCCCCATGTTCCATCAGTTATCCCACAACAGGATGTAACAGGGAGGTGAACCTGGGTTTGAATCACATTATAGATTTATATATCAGTATAGTCAGTAAGGGTACCAGGTATAAATCCTTGTTGGAACAGTTCCCAAGGTGAGCAGAGTCTCTATTGAAGTAGGTGAAAGAACATTGCAGATGCACACCATTCTGACTTGGTACTATAATCGCGTTTCCTTCACTGACGTTGGGTCCAAAACCTGGAATCTTTACTCCCTTCCTGACAGCACTATGGGTATACCTACACCACGGGGACTGCAGCAGCTCAAAACAGGGGCTCAGCACCAACTTCTCCAGGGCAATTAGGGATGGGCAAGAAATGCTGGCTTTGCTAGCAACAATCACATTCTGTGAATTAATTAAAAAGGGACGTATCTACTACAATCTTCAAAAGTTCTCTTGATTCGGGAAGTGCTTCTTTAGCTTGGAAAATTGAGTCATCACTCTGCTGGCTAAGAAAGATGAGAGAAAAATACCAAGGAATTATAGGCCAGTTAACCTAACCTCCTGTTGGGATAGGGTGACTGAACACCATGAAAATGTTCAGCTGGTCAGAGAGCCAGAATGGATTAGTAAGGGGTAGATCATACCTTATTCTGACTGAATGTTTTGAAGAGGTGACTAAAGTAGAGGACAGGGTAATGTCTATGGATATTACTTACATGAACTTCTAGAAGGCATTTGATAAAGTCCCTCATAAGAGCATGTTAGTTAAAGTTGTAGCTCATAGGATTGATGGCAAATTATTGATCTGATTAGGAAAATGGCTGAGCGGAAGGAGACAGAGTTGAGATAGTAGGCAGGTATTCTAACTAGCAGGATCTGACTAGTGATGCCCTGCAAGGATTTGCTTTTGGGCTTCAACTATTCAGCGTATTTATTAATATCTTAAGACGATGGCATAGAAAGATAGGCAGGATTTTAAGAAGTTTAAATGGAAGCATAAAATTACAGATTAAAAGATATTGGTTGATTAAATGGATAAGAAACATTGTGGCAAATGGATTTTGATGTAGGCAAATGCGAGGTCATTTACTTTGCACCTAAATAAAAGAATGGAGCTTCCTGGAAGACATTCGATAAGGTGCCACATAAAAGGTTATTGCACAAGATAGGAGCTCACTGTTTTGGGGGTAATGTATTACCATGGATTATGGATTGGTTAACACACAGAAGACAGAGTCGGGATTAATAGGTCTTTTTCAGGTTGGAAAGGCATAACTAACTAGTGGAGTGCCATAAGGATCAGTCCTTGGGCCTCAATTATTTACTATCTATATTAATGACTTGGAGGAGGGGACAGAGTCTAATGTATCCAAATTTGCTGATGATACAAAAATAGGTGGGAGGGCATGTTGTGATGAGGACATAAGGAATCTTCAAGGGGATATAGACAGGTTGAGTGAGTGGGCAAAAACTTGGCAGATGGAGTTTAATGTAGGAAAATGTGAGGTCATGCACTTTGGTTGGAAGAATCAAAAGGCAGACTATTATTTAAATGGAGAGAGACTCCAAAAAAGTGCAGCACTGAGGGATCTGGGTGTTCTTGTGCATGAAACACAAAATGTTAGCATCCAGGTGCAGCAAGTAATTAAGAAGGCAAATGGAATTTTGGCCCGTATTGCTAGGGGATTGGAGCTTAAAAATAGGGAAGTCTTGTTACAACTGTACAGGGTGTTAGTGAGGCTGCACCTGGAGTACTGTGTACAGTTTTGGTCCCCGTACTTAAGAAAGGATATGCTGGCATTGGAGGCAGTTCAAAAGAGATTCACTAAGCTGATTCCTGGGATGAAGGGGTTGACTTATCAAGAACAGCTAAACGAGTAAGGCCATTATTCGTTAGAGTTTAGAAGAATGAGGGGTGATCTTATTTAAAACATACAAGATTCTGAGGGGGCTTGACAGGGTAGATGTTGAGAAGATGTTTCCACTAGTGGGGGATCTCGAACTAGGGGACATAGTTACAGAATAAGGGGACACACAATTAAAACTGAGATGCGAAGGAACAACTTCTCTCAGAGGATAGTGAATGTCTGGAATTCTCTACCTCAGAGTTGTGAAGGCTAGATCACAAAGTATTTAAAGAGGAGGTAGACAGATTTTTGAAATATCAGGGAGTTGAGGGCTGTAAGGAGATGGCATGAAAGAGAAGTTGAGGCCTGGGGCAGATCGGCCATGATCTTATTGAATGGCGGGACAGGCTTGAGGGGCCAAATGGCCTTCTCCTGCTCCTATTTCTTATGTTCTTATGTCTTCATAATTTAACCCTAAGGCCCCGTAGCATTCTGATGAATCTGCTCTGTAACTCCTATAAGGCCAATATATCCTTCCTGAAGTTCAATGCCCCCAACTGAATACTGTATACCAGAAGGGTACTGGCCAACTGTACAACTAATACACCACTTCCTGCCCTTTGCATTCCAGCCTCCTAGAAGTAAAGTCTAATACGCCATGTCATTTTGATTGCTTTTTGTACCTATCCACTAGCTTTTAATGAATTTGTGTACATGGACACCAAAATCTCTTTGCGTTTCTACAGTTCCTAGTTTCTTACCCTGAGGAAAATATTCCTAATTGTCTTCCTGGGCTCCAAAATGGGTGATCTCACACTGCCCAACACCAAACTCCCAATCGTTCTAGTTACCATACCTAACATACTAAACGGATGAAGAAATTCAGAGATAATGAACAAGGACTTGAGGGGGCAAAATCTTTACAGAGGATTTACAGATTCAAATTTGTCAACGTATTGTTCGACATAAACTGCCAGACAATGTTGTTTTGACCAGATGGGAACTAGGATGCCTCATGTGTTATTATACAAGTTACTCTGCTTAGTTCAGTGTTGCTTCATTTAATGTATATGATGATGCAATTTAAAACAAAACATTAAATTCCTATTCCTCTATGTTACTTATTGAATAATTCAAATTCTGTTCAGCAGATAAAATTAATTTGAATTATCAAAGTCACATATTATAACTTTGAGTTAGCTGTAATTCAGCGGTCTGACAGATTGATGACCAACAAGGTATCCCACGGTACTGTACAATACACATAGGATTGCACAACAATTTCAGTGTCAGAATCATGCAAAGATTCCTGCTTCATATTGCTCATGGCTTTAAGATACAAGGAAAACTCCAAACAAGGCTGCAGCATCTCTTATCATTACGATTAGATTTTTATTTTGATAGAGTATTATCTTTTTCTTATTGTGGCCCGTGATTCACAACTTTGATGTGGAGATCAACCACTTCTTTTAAAACTGAGATCGACAATTGTGTTTCAATGAATGCAACATAACATATGGTGCTGTAAGATCATACATAAAACAAAAGGCAGGAGAACAGGAATAAAAACAAAATATGGCAGATGCTGGAAATCTGAAATTCTGTTTTTAGAACAAAATAATAGATCTGTCCCATTGTGCTCTCATTGCAAGCTATGTTTAATGCATTACTGGGATACAGGAATAAGAATTATATAATCTTAAGGAACCTTCCCGACAGTATAGTCATTTACCATCCAGTTAGGTCATCTTTCGTTATACGCATTCCCTTTTCATGTAAAAAAAAGTGAAGCCAAAAATAAAGAATTTAAAGTAGGAGCCTGCCCCTCCCCTTCCTGACTTATCATGGAAGATGTTGTATGACAGAACACAAGCCCTCTTCCTTAACCACAAAGGTCATTTCAACTTTACAAAATTAAAAGCACATTAAGTGTCAGTTCCCTTATCAGTACAAGGATTGTTTCAACAGGACTTGGTCATGAAATATCTATTACTGACAGGATTTATCAAATATTCACATATAGAATCATACAGCACAGAAGGAGGCCTGGATGAATGAAAGAACTATCCCACTAGTGCCACCTTTTTTTTTACTCATGCAACCCTGCAAATGTTTCCTTTTTAAGTATGTATCCATTTCCTTTTTGAAACTTACTGTTGAATCTGTTTCCACCACTCTTTCAGGACTGCATTCCAGATCATGTGCTGTGCGAAAATATTTCTCCTCCTCTCCCCAACAACCCCCACACCCAAATCTTTTACCAATTATCTTAAATCCTTTGGATTTATAAAATATATAAGAGCTCTTTAATATTAAAGCATCAATGCTATATTGTTAAAAATGATTTACAGAGCCAGTGACCAACTAAAAATGAAAAGGGCATTTCAATGTGTTATGCATAAGCTTAATTATATACAAGTATGTACTTTATAGGCCCACACAAGTTGAACATTCCATTATTTAGCTTTGGTTGTAATCACTGCAGCTCTAATCAGTACCCTCTGCATTGCTCTCTGTAATAGTATTGGCTCAGAGGACAGTGCAACTAAACAGTCCAAGTTTAGTGTGCCATATGCAAGCGAACAATTAATACTACAGCTAAAGCAGAGAAACTTCAAATCAACAACTTGACAAAAGCCCAGGTCAGTTGTCATGTATTTTATTCAGGAAAATTGAAAAGAATTAACAGCAAAGCAGTTATAAGCTGATACGTGAATACAATACAATCTTAATAAATTAACGGAGTATGTCTAGAATACATTCGCCTGGTATTTGATGAAACATGCTGAACATCTGCCAATGTATGATAAACAGAGGGGAGGGCGGGGTGGTGAAGCAGGGCAGGGAGGGGAAAGAGTTCCCTCTCACTTGGAGTCATAAAGAGTCAAGACAGTGTCAGTTTGCTGTGCAAAGCCATTTAATGCCACTTGCACATTCCACCTTGTCTGTGCAAACTGGATAAACAGTGCAGATGGTTTCATTTAGAAGAGTCTGCACTAAATCTAATGCCAACCCACACAGACTTCAGTGGTGTAACCAGACAACAACTTTAGCTAGAGAGAAACTCTGGATAAGTACCTTCCTATGATAGTAATTTTATGTTACTTTTTCTTGTAAAAGGGACAGTATTAATGGAATTAACAACTTACAGCTCCAATTTAAACAACATTCATATCTTCAATTTTATTAGGGCTCCTTGATGTAATTTACAGTATGTTCATTTTACTAAACACCAAGATTCTTGTCATTTCTAGACAGTGAAATGTACACACATGTATTAAGACTTCAGCAAGGATTCATGTGGAACCTCTCAGCTTATGATAGAAAGTTTGCATGATGCCACTCCAATACAACCCAGCAATTTGTCTAAACTGTGGAATCCTGCGGGTTTATTCTTTTAGTCAATAAATAAGATTTCAGGTTTCATATCCAATTATTTATAGAATCAACTTCCAACATCTTTTCAGGTAGAGCATCCCAGATCCCAGTGAACAAATTCTTATCTCCTCTCTGGACCTCTTGCCAATTATATTGAATCCATGACTCTAGTTACTGACCCATCTGTCAGAGGGATTTTTTCCCCTCTATCTAACTCTGTTAAAAGCTCTCATCATCTTGAAAACCTCCATTAAGTCACCTCTTAACCTTCTCTGCTCTAAGAACAGCCCTAACTTTTCCAACCTCTCCTTACAACAGAAGACCCTCATCCTTGTAAAGATCCTCTGCACCCACACTAAGACTTTCGCATTTTTCTAAAGTGTGGTATCCAGAACTGTGCACAATACCCCAGCTGAGGCTGAACCAGTGATTTACAAAGTTCTAGCATGATTTCTCTGCTTTTATATTTTATTCCTCAATTTACAAAGCTAAATAATCCATATGCATTTTACCCTTCCACCTTTAAGGATTTATGTAAATAGACACCAAGATTTCTCTGGTCATTTACACTTTTCAAAATGGTGCCATTTATATGATAAATGGGGGAGCTTTGGTAGTACTACTGGAAGAGGTCCTACAAAGAAGAGTGCACACCTTTTGGAGCCAAGAGTCTTCCTCCATTGAAGATGAACACTGCAGCAGGATGGACTAAGGATAGCTGGAAAGAGTATCACTTGTGCATCAAACCTGGGAGGGTTTTGGCATTCTAACAACCCTTCAGTTTGGGATAGCATCACAGATGGGGAAATAAACTCTGGTAATTGGATTCATGCACAGATATGCTTATATTTTAGCAGAGCACTATCTGTTGCTATTATGTCTGAGGAACATATATAGAGAAGACAATGTACTGTGCTGCATGAATACAGGGAATATGGAAATTCCAACTCTGCAACTGAATCCCCTTGACAAAGATCATAAACTGAGCCTTACCATCTATCACTGAAGATCTGACTGGCCCTCTAGAGACCTTTGCTCAAAATGCAGCAGTCTGTCTCACCACAATCAAGGATTAGGTACGGCAGAGGGTTTCAGGAATCTCTCAGCTGCTTAATGATCCACTTGCAGAGTCGGAACGCACCTGGAGAAGTGTCCATTAGCACAGGAATGGCAGGAACCAGCATGAATGATGAAGACCTTTCTCAATGCATGAACAACACTCAACTTCTACTTAAATGAGGATAGTGTGATTGGGTGAACATGCAAGCATGCATCCTATAAATAACCATGGTGTCTGTAATTGCAAGGCAATCCACTGGTGCAGCAGAAGTGGTACTGAACCACTTTCATTCCCAAGGCAGACACTTCCATGCATCAAACAGCAACAACATATTTAGATAGCACTCTTAATGTAATAAAATGTCCCAAGGGGAATTCAGCATTAAAAAAAAGTTTGATACCAAGCTGTATAAGGAAATATTAGGTCAGATGACTAAAACCTGTTCAAATAGGTAGGTTTCAAGGAGTGTTTTAAAAGAGGAAAGCAAGAAGGGAAGGTGGAGAAGTGCAAGGAAGGAATTCCAGAGAAAGGTATGGCCGCCAACAGTGCAGCAATTAAAATTGGGATGCTCAGGAAGCCAGAATTAGATGAGCGCAGAAATTCCAAGAAGGTTGTGGGACTGGAGGAGATTAGAGAGACAGGGAGTGGCAAGGCCATGTAGGGAATTGAAAAGAAGGATGAGAATTTTAAAATCAAGACACTGCTTGAGCAGAAACCATTGTAAGTCAGCAAAGACAAGGGTGATAGAGGAACAGAAATTGTTGCAAGTTCGGACACGAACAGCAGAGTTTTGGATGACCTCAAAAGGAGGAGGATAGAATGTGGGAGACCAGCCAAGTGCAATGGAATAGTCAAGTCCAGGGGTTTCAACAGCAGATGAGCTGAGACAGGGGCAATGTCGAGTGATGTCACAGAAGTGGAAAAAGGTGGTCTTAGTGATGGCTCAAATATGTAGTTGGAAGCTCAACTCGGGGTTAAATCGACACCAAGGTTGTAAACAATCTAGTTTAGTCTCAGACAGTTTCCAGGGAGAGGGATGGAATTGGTAGCTGGGAGACAGAATTTGGAGCGGGGACCAAAAACAATTACTTCAGTCTTCCCAATATTTCATTGGAAGAAGTTCCTGCTCACCCAGTACAGGATGTAAGATAAGCAGTCTGATAATTTAGCAACTATAAATATACTATAAATCTATTGTATCGCAGCTGCCAAAACCCATTTGTGGAGGAGTCGAGAGGGATGGTGGTGAGGTAGATGGAGGATGTTGTCAGCATGTATGAGAAAGATAACAGTGGGCTGAATTTTGAGGTCAGTGGGTGGGCACAGTCGGCGGGCCCGGGAACCGCCAGGAAACGAGCCAACACCCGCAATCAGCCCCCGACCATGATTTCACGCTGGTGGGCCAATTAAGGCCCCCTAGCATGAAACGCTGCTCTTCACAGGTCGGGAAGGGCCGAGTGGGGGCGAGGGCCTGTCGGCTGCCGGGCCCAATGGCGACCCGGTGGCCGGTTTAAAAACCACCCAGGCAGCCCAACAAAGGCTGCCACAGAAGGACGTCTGCTCTGCATTGTCTTGATGAAGTCAAGTGCAGCTGGAGACACCAATCGGGAGGGCAGATCAGGTGGGCACTTGACCCTCCGCTTTTTGGATGAGTGCCTCGTGGTCCTGCTGGAGGAGGTGGCTGCCAGGAGGGACACACTTGTCCCCAGGGATGGGAGGAGGAGGCCGCCGCACCTCACAAAGAGGGCATGGGAGGAGGTGGCAGCTCTGGTTAGCAGCCATGATGTCGTGTGGCATACATGGGTGCAGTGCCAGGAGCGGTTCAAAGACCTGCTGCACTCAGAAAGGGCGAGTACCGTGTTGGCATGGGTCAGTGTGCAGAAGCGATAAGGTGTGGTCATCCCCCTGTGGACCTCAGGGGTGCCAGAGACTGAGTGCCAACTGTCAATGATGCCAGGGCTGGCCAAGGGGGTGAGCCCTGGCTGCTTGGATTGAGTGCCTTTTGGCTCAAGGGCCACAACTCGGATGTGCTCTGCAAGGTATTCCTCAGCTGGGCTTGGCCAGGCTGCAATGGCACTGCAGGTAGAGAGTGGACTCCCCTGTCCTTTCAGGAGAAGATGAGCCATAACCAAACAGAGAGGGCACGTATAGGGGAGGCCCATCCAACCTGCTGCTGTTTAGCAGATTCGAGCCGGACGCCCTTGAGCTCGAGAGCCAGCACGCTCCCCTTGCAACTGAGCATGGAGACGTGGGGGTGCCAGACGAAGGTAAGAGCGCAATGCACAGAGGTAAGAGTTTCGGATTGTGCAACCATTCTAGTGTAGTCTCTTCATTGATGGGAGCCTCAACCTGGAGTGCCCATTGATCAGTGAAAGACGATGGCACCATGATGCAGATCTCCATTGTCTCACCAGGGTGCCTGGCAGGCATAGTGACAGTGTGACAACTTTAACTAATGACATGTCCTTGTTCTCCCTTTTAGGTTTGTCAGCATGCAATCGCACTCTGGACCCCGAAGGGTCACCCGTGACGCCAGAGGACCACTGGGTTTCATTTGCACCTGCGTCACAACTGCTCTCTCAAGATACCAGCACCTCGGTGGGCATTAGATCTGCCACTAGAATGTCAGTGCACATTGGTAAGGACAATTCACACTCACCTGAAATGCAGGTGGAGGCAGAGAGTGCCCAGGGTGCCCGCAGTCGGAGGACTGTTGGGGACCAGAATGATGCTCAGTCGTGGCAGAGATCCATGAGAGTCTGCGTGTCATGGTCTCTGTTGTGAAGGAGCCCATGCAGTGCATTAGCACTGCGGTGACCCTCATGGCCGAGTGCACTACCTCCTCCATTGAGAGAGTGGCAACTCTCACGGACAGGCAACTCCAGGAACAGAATCAGGGGTTCCTGTGGTTGCACTTGGACCTGAAAGCCCTCACACAGGTAATGACCTCAGGTGGCCAGTGCCAGTTTGGGAGATGGATGAGGCACCAAGTATCCCAGCTAGGTGCCAGTCCATCCATGGTGAGCAGGGGGGTCCAGAGCGACCTCATGTTGGCGCACAAGCTGCTTGTCGATTCTGCGGGCTCCTCTCAGGGCGCTCTGGATGATGGCAGCAGCTCCTTCGCCTCTCTGCCACTGACCGTCGCATCTGATGAGGCTGCGATGGCTGGGGAGATGCCAGCCATGGCACTGGACGCTCCTGTCCAGGTGGGGCCAGCACAGGCTCCATTGGCCAGAGGACGACCATCAAGGTCATCAAGGCCAACAAGACACTAGAGTCAGCAGGCCACCTCCAATGCTGGTGCCAGCGAGGGGCAGGGGCACCAAGACATAGCACTCGCAAACATAAGTTTAAGGCACGATAAACATGAGTGACAGTTCACGGGTGATTTCCTGTTTATTTATGTTTGGTTTATATGTCTGCTGGTGTGGATATCAACACCAGTAATTGTAATGTCATAATGATTTCAATGGGATGATAACATTAAATTTGCCTTGGTTCTGATGGCCTGAGTATGCTTCACATTTTTTTGTTCTGGTACAGGGTATGCCAGTATGTAATGCTGGATGTGAGTGACTGGGTACTTTATTGCACAGGCATTGAGTGGACTTTAGGTGCAAATGAAAGGGTCATTTCAAACATCTGGGATGGAGGCGGCAGCCCTGGCATGAGGTAGAAGCTGATCTTTGGTAGCCTAGCTGAAGGACCATTGGATCAATGCTTCCCTGCCTCCCTGGCGGTTACCAAGGTCTGCCTCCATGCCCTCAGCATGCTCCTCTTCTCACTCACTACTGGACTCATCATCTGTAGCCTGTGCAGCTGTGTCAAGACCCTCTTCCTCCAATGGGTTCCTTCTTGCCAGTCCCAGGTTGTGGAGCGCAGCATGCAATCACTGTCAGTGACACCCGCTCTGGGGAGTATTGTAGTGCACCCCCTGAATGGTCCAGGCATTGGAAGTGCATCTTCAGAAGACCTATGGATCTCTCTATCGCCACCCTTGTGGAGGCATGACTCGTATTATAACACTGTTCTGCCTCTATCCTTGGGTGGCGGAAAGGTGTCATGAGCCACCTTTTCAACGATGCTCTCGTCAGCCAGCAGCCATCCATCCAGTCAGACTGGAGCACTGAAGAGCCCCGGCACCTGGGAGTGTCTGAGGATATAAGTGTCATGGGAGCTGCCTGCGTACCTTGCACAGACTTGCAGAATCTGCATCCTGTGATCACACACTATCTGCACATTCATGGAGTGGAATCCCTTCTTGTTGGTGAAGGCACCGGGCTCACCTGCTGGCACCTTGATGGCCACACGTGTGCAGTTGATTGCACCCTGGATGTGGGGGGAACTCAGCAATCTCTGCGGAGCCTCTGGCTTGCTCAGCCTGGCTGGCCTCATCCGTACGGTAAAGAATAAAGGGCAGTACCCGCCTGAACAGAGCTTCTGTCACCAGCTTGACGCAACTATGGACAGCTGATTGGGAGACTTCACAAAGATCCCCTACTGACCCTAGAAAGAGTCAGAGACATAGAAATTGAGGGGTGTCCACCCACATAGTCGGAGCTGATCTCAGGCCCAGTCATCTGACAAATGGAGGTCACTGTCTCCCTTGAGGCGGAGCCTCCTTCAGCAATGCACCTCGGACATACTGAGGTAGCTGCATCGCCGCCTGTAAGCCCTACCAGCAGGATAGTGGCATCTTCTGCGGCTCCTTCCGCCTTGGACTTCCTGCTGGCCCTGCACCGCTTGTGCCTGCACCTCTCCTCCCACAGGTGCCTCCCCTGGACGCAGCCTCCTCTCCCTTCTGCCCCTCTCTTCCTCCTCAGAGGATGCCACCAGAGGAGACCACAATCCCCAATATCGGGGTAATGGAAGGCTGTCTGATACCTGGAAGGATCCACACGGTCAGAATCCTCCAGGGGGCTTGGAGACAAGAAGGAGACCTGAAATGAAGCCTGGAAATGCTATCAATGAAGCCCCAAACAGAAATGAAGCTGCCAAGTACCAATAAGTCACCAGGAGCAAACTATGCACCAAACTCCCCTCTACTGACACCGGCAATGCTGCTCACCCTTTTTATCCCACCTGTGGATGAGGTTTTTTGAAATTGCCAGCTGGCCGCCTGCCTGTGCGACGAGCACGAAATCGCACTGACCACGAAAAATCGCCGTCAATTGGGTTTTAATGTCTGTAAGTGGCCTTTTAATTAATGGCGGTGCCGTTCCGGCACCTGCTCGTGCCTGCCAACTAAAATATTGCGCAAGTGTGTGATGACGTCAGGATGCTTACCCAACGTCATCACCTGCTATTTTATGCCCGATCGGGTTGGGTGCGCGCCTGCCCATGGGACATAAAATTCTGCCCATTGTGTTTTTTGCATAATGTTGCCAAGGGGCATCATGTATATGAGAAATAGGAGGGGGCCAAGAATCCAGCCTTGGGGGACACCAATAATGCGGGGGCAAGAAGAGAAGCCATTGCAAGTGATACTCTGGCTGCGATTAAATGGATAAGAATGAAACCAGGCAAGCATAGTCCCATCCAGCTGGATGTCAGTGGAGAGATGTTGCAGGACAGTGTGGTAAACTGCTGCGGACAGATTGAGAAGGACGATGGGGGATAGTTTACCTTTGTTAAAATCACATGAGATGACATTTATAACTTTGATAAGCGCTCTTTTGGTATGAACAATTAGAGGGAACCAAACATGGAGTGCCAGAAAAGATGGGTACAGATTTGGTAAGTGACAACATGTTCTCGGACTTTGGAGAGGAGAGGAAGGTTGGGGATGGGATGATAGTTTGCAAAGACAGTGGGGTCAAGGGTAGGTTTTTTGACGAGAAGGCTGATGATGGCAGATTTAAAAGGAGAGAGTGGGACAACACCTAAGGAGAGAGAACTATTAACAATATCAGATGACATGGGGGCCAGGGGGGGAGTTGGTTGGTCAGCAGCTTAATGGGAATCATGTTGAAGGAGCAGGAAGTGAGTCTCCAGGACCAGGTGAGCATGAGGAGAAATAGAAGAGAAACTAGAGAAAAATGCGAGTTCAGGGCTAGGACAGGGAAGAGCTCTTGAAGAGGTTTGGCGTGGTGAGGAAGGGCTTATTTCCAGATCAGAACCCAGTGGAGAGACGTTTAAATCTGTGCAAGCTCTTCCAAAGTTTGAAGAGACGTTGAAGCATCCAAGAAGATAGCTAAACAGATGAAATGGCCACAGGAAAACTAGACATTGCTATTACAATCTAGGTTGGTGGGAAGAGCACGAGGTTTATGCTTCACTGTCAGAAGAAATGTTGGTGGATGGTGATGTGGTACAAAAGGCTATTTTGAGTGCATATGAGTTGGTTCCTGAAACATACAGGCAGAAATTTAGGAATATGGGAAAACAGCCTGGGCAAACTTATATTGAGTTTGAGAGAGTAAAACAAAATAATTTTGACCAGTGGATACAGGCATTAAAGATAGAGGTGACATATGCAGCTCTTAGAGAAGTAATTCTTTTTGAAGAATTTAAAGGTTTGATTCCTTCGGTAGTGAGAACTCATGTGGAGGAACAGAGGGTTAAAATGATAAGACAAGCAACAGAGATAGCTGATGCTTATGAGTTAGTTCATAGATCTAAACCTTTTTAATCATCACCCTTTTAAATCAAAGAATGATAGAAAGTGGGAAGGTGGGTGGTCAGGGAAGAGGAGTAGGTGAAAATTCCCAGGAAGTTTTTTCTGAGGCTAAGGAGGAAGGTACTGAGGGTAGAAGTGACTTGAAAATTGAGATGTTTTCATTGTAATAAAGTTGGGCACAAAAAGTCAGTGTGTTGGTAATTGTAGTGAAAATTTGTTGGGATTATTACGACGCAGAAAAGTTCTGGAAGTAAAAGTATTGTGGGTTCTGAGGTTCAGGCACAGAATAAAACAAGTAGTTTGTGTACAGGCAAAACAGGAAGTATCAGTGATAGGTAAAGAATTAGGAATGTGTTCACAATTTACCCAAGGGAGTTCTGGGGAGCAGGCTGCAGAAATGTTTAAAGCTTTTGTGAAGGGGAAATCTTTCCATATATACAGGGTTGAGTAAGTAAAGATGTTAAAATTTTAAGAGACACAGAGGCTAGTCAATCCTTAATGTTGTGGGATAATGATATTTGTTATTCAGAGGGAATATTGCAGAAACAGGTGGGGTTCATGGAGATGCTAAACCTATTTCATTGTGGAAGGTAAATTTAAAGAGTAAATGGAAAACAGGTGAGGTGATTGTTGGAGTAGTGGAAAAATTGCCCATTGCAGGGGTTCAATTTATTTTAGGTAATGATATAGCTGGGTCACAGATGTGGGTGATGCCTATGGAAGTTGAGCAGCCTGTAGAGGTGTTTTTAACAGAAATGTTGCAGAAAGAACATCCTGGATTGTTTTCAGATTATGTGATAACAAGATTGCAAACTCACAAGTTGAAACAGGAAGAAAGGGAAGGTGAAGGTGTTGAAGTCCTATTAGCTGACACTGTTTTTCATAAGATTGTTCAGGAAGAAAGAATGGAGGATAATACAGCTGAGGTATTTATCTCAAGGCAGTTGGCAGAGTTACAGATAAAGGATATGCAAATAAGACAGTTATATCAAACAGCTTACTCTGAAACAGAGGCAGAACATATTCCAGAATCGTATTATCTTAAGGGTAATGTCTTAATGAGAAAATGGCTGCTGTATCATGTTTCAGCAGATGAAAGCTGGAGGGAAGTACATCAGATTGTTATACCATTTGGATATAGAAATGAGGCTCTGGGAATAGTTCATGAAATTCCAATGGGGGGACATTTAGGAATTAAAGACACAGGCGAAAAAACAAAAACATTTTTATTCGCCTGGATTGCATAGAGATGTAGTCAAATTCTGTAGAACATGTCACACGTCAGGTGATAGGGAAACCACAAGGAGTGATTAAGCTGGCACCTTTAATTCCAATTCCAGCATTTGAAGAACCTTTTTACAAGGTCATGATTGATTGTGTAGGACCCCTCCCTAAGGCTAAAAGTGGAAATCAGTACTTACTGACAATAATGGATGTGTCTACAAGGTTTCCTGAAGCGATACCTTTGAGAAATATTACAACAAAGAATTGTGGAAGAGTTGACTAAATATTTTTACAAGATATGGTTTACCGAAAGAAATACAATCAGATCATGGTTCAAATTTCATGTCACAGCTGTTTAAGGAAGTAATGAACAGTTTGGGGATAAAACAGTTTAAGTCAACAGCTTATCATCCTGAATCACAAGGGGTGTTGGAAAGATGGCATCAAACTTTAAAAGCTATAATGAGGGCATATAGTCAGGACTATCCACAGGATTTGAATAGGGGAATTCCATTCTTGTTATTTGCTATTAGGAATGCTCCTAATGCATCAACTGGATTTAGTCCTTTCGAATTAGTTTACAGTCATGAGGTAAGGAGACCACTGAAATTGATTCATGAGAAATTAGTGGATCCAATTCAGAAACTACTCTCTTGGATTATGTATCAAACTTCAGGGAAAGATTGGACAGAGCATATGAGTTAGCTAGGGAACATTTAAAGATATCATAGCAAGTGATGAAAATGAAGGCAGACAGGAAAGGTACAGCCCATAGTTTTGTTGCTGGGGAGTAAGTGCTAGTTCTGTTACCAGTACTGGGTGACTCGTTAGAGGCAAGGTTTAGTGGGCCTTACAGGTTTGAAAAGAAACTGAGCGAAGTTAATTATTTAATAAATACTCCATATAGAAGAATGAAGCAGAGTGTGTGTCATGTAAATATGCTTAAAAAGTACTTTGACAGGGAACAGGACCAAAAGGAGGTATTGGTGGTAGTGGATAAGGAGAAAGAGGTGGAAATGAAGGATTCTGAAATTGATTTTTCTCTAACCAAATTGAATAATGAGGGGTTACTTGAAAATTTAAATATAATATTGAGTTACCTTCCAGACAAGTGTCAAAGTGATTTGGAGAAGCTACTGCAGTCACACAGTTATTTGAGAGAATAAGCTCGGGAGGACAAATTTAGCTAAACATGATGTGTGTGTAGAAGTTTCATTTTCAATAAGGCAACATCCTTATAGATTAAATCCAGCAAAGTTATCACAAGTACAGAGAGAAAATGAATTCATGCTTCAAAATGACATCATGGAGTCTAGTTGCAGTAATTGGAGTTCGCCTATTGTGATGACACCGAAACCAGATGGAACACAAAGACTGTGTGTAGAATATCAAAAGATGAATGCGGATTCATATCCTATACCACAGTTAGAAGATTGCATTGAGAAAGTGGGAAATTCAAAGTTTATCACAAAAATTGATTTGCTAAGAGGATGTTGGCAAGTATCAGAGAGGGCTAGGGAGATATCAGTTGTTATGATGCCAGATGGACTATATCAGGTTAAAGTTATGCCATTTGGTATGAAAAATGCACCACAATATTTCAAAGACTGATAAACAAAGTAATTACAGGACTGAGCAATTGCGCTGTTTATATTGATGACTTTATAGTTTTCACGGGAGGAGCATTTACAACATCTGAAAGAACTATATACTGACTACAAGAAACTAATTTGGTAATGAACTTGGCTAAAAGTGAATTTGCAAAAGCGCAAGTTACATATCTAGGCCATACCATTGGACATGATAAGGTGGCTCCAAGAGATGTGAAAGTAAAGGCTATTGTGGATTTCCCCATGCCTACAACAAAACGAGAAGTTTTGAGATTTCTGGGCATGAGTGAGTTTTATTGGAAATTTGTATCAAATTTTAGCAGTGTGGTTGCTCCATTGACTGAACTATTTTTAAAAAATGAAGTCTCAATGGACACAGGAGTGTCAGAAGGCGTTTGACAGTTTGAAAATTGTTTTGACTTCGACACCAGTTTTGGCAGTACCCAATTATGCCAAGCAATTTAAGTTGGCCATTGATGCAAGTGATATTGGCATTTGGGCCATATTGTTAGAAAAAGATAAAACTGGAATTGAGAACGAGAGGGTACTTTTCATGGAAGTTGAATATACAACAGAGAAGATATTCAACAACCAAAAAGGAGACTCTGGGTCTGTTGTTAATATTGCAGCATTTTGAGATTTACGTTGCAAACAATTAATCAGGAACAATTGTTTATACAGACCACAATTCTTTAAAGTTTCTAGGCAAATTTCAAGAAGTGCAAGGCTGTTCAGACAGAGTTTACAACTGCAACCATTTAATCTACAGATTATACATGAGGCTGGACAAGAAAATCTAATTGCAGATGCATTGTCAAGAGTTTGAAGCTCAAAAGGGAAAATTGGACATGTAAAAAACCTGGACACTGGACTGGAATAATTTCTGTTGATATCAAGGATTTGTGTGTATATTGCTCTGTTAATGGATGCATCTGGTAATGTAATAGTGTGAGTATATAGATAAGTATAAGAGGTAATGTAAGATGGGTTAAGAAAATGAACCCATCTTTTTTAATTATGACGGTTCATTTTCCCGTAAGAAGTGGGGTGTCATGAAAATATAATAATTTTCATAATATTATTGTGATTTATTGTAAAAGTGGGTTAATAGTGGATTTGGGAGGGTGATTTAATTGAATTGGAGACAGTTGGTCTGGAGGTTTTTAGTTATCAACAAGTAACTAGGTTTGAAACGCTAAATATGTAAACATGGCTGAAATTTTAGAGTATGAAGAACATTTGCGTTTTTAGATAAATTAGGTTAGTTTGAATTTCAAAGAGATGGTGAGATCTTAAACCTAGCCAGAAGGAGCTAAGCCAAAATGTGTTTATTTTTCCCAAAGGTTGCTAATAAAATTAGCACTACGAAAGGTTTATATTATGAGAAAAGTACAGTTGCAAAAACATAGGCACAATGGAATTTGCATTAAAAGGGAGAAACATGCATAAAGGAGGTGAGGCTATGTGTAAGAGGGGAAGGCATTCTAAGATCTAATACAAGTGTGAAAAGTCCCCAGCCTCTGTGTATTAAGTTGCTATCTACAGGAACCGAAGCTGAGAAAACTCAATTTGAATTCGACTATTCAAGGTATTTGTGGCTTTGCCTGGGTCTGTTTAAATCTGTTTGTTTTTACTGTTGCCTTAACATAGATGTAAATGGGAACCAGATTAATTAGGGGTTTTAGGAGTTATTATAGTGTAATTTGTAGACCTATGTATGTGCTTAAAATCTTTTCTTTTGTTAATAAATGTTTTTTAGTTTTCTAAAAACCTCTGAAGTCGCGGTAGTCTTATTACTTCTGAATTCAAGGTACACATCTTGAAATAAAGTACAAATTGCAAAACAGTTGTGACCACGTGATCAAGTTTCCCTCATGGATTTGATCTGACTGGCACACATCATTTGTAACGTCATAACAAGCATTTTAAAAATGTATTTGGTTAGGTGGTAGAAGACAACTTCTCATGAAATCTACACTGACAAACTTGCCTAAAATCATCCAAAAGTTCAATCATAATTAAACTCCTAAAATTTCAAATCAAACCTGCATGATGGTACACTATAAATCTATTGTGTTGCTTCTGCCAAAACCCATTCATGATTAACGCAGGTGCTATGGTTCATTTTGCAATAACCACCTGTCCTTAACATGTATATTGTTCATATAAACAGGATCCAAAATTTGTATATGTAATATAATCTTAACCTGTGAACTATGACATAGTACGTCAACTTTGTTAACTGCAACATCATATTTTATGTATCATAGCGAAGCTCAGTTACTTGTGGACCTTGTAAGGTCTCTGAATTATACAAATGCCGCAGATCCAATATTATTTTCACATTGGGATGATGAGCAGCAAAACATGCCCAAAACATCATGTGGAACAATTGCACTGTCCAGTGGTACTGCAAATGCTGTAAAGTTAAAAGCAAAATACTGCGGATGCCGGAAATCTGAAATAAAAACTGAAAATGCTGGAAAAACTCAGCAGGTCTGATAGCATCTGTCGGGAGAGAGAAACAGGGGAATGAAACATTTTAGAAAGTATCCAATGGAGACAGGGAGTTACAACAAGCAGTTACATTGCAGTGAACCTGCTCTGTGCTCATTTTAGAAACAGGAGGGGATTCAACCCCTCCAGCCAGTTTCAGTGAGATTATGGCTGATTGGAACCTAACTCCATTTACTGAAGAAGAATCGTACGGATTTGAAACGTTAGCTGTTTCTCTCTCTTGAGACGCTATTAGACCTGTTGAGTTTTTTTTTCTAGCATTTTCTGTTTTTGTTTCAAATTTCCAGCATCCGCAGTACTTTGCTTTTATCCAATGCAAATTGCTCCATACAATTCAATACATTTACTCCAAAATCAGTGGATCTCAGTCTTAAAGTTCCAATTGACCCCAGCATCCACAGCTCATTTTTTTTTGGGAAGAGGTGGGCGGCGGTGCGGGGGGGGGGGGGGGGAGAAAGTTTCAGATTTCCACTCCCATTACTTAACTGCCGAATGGGCCCGGCTCCAACTTCAATGTTTTACACCCCTCGCTCTGGATTTCCCCACCCGAGTAAACTGTTTCTCATTATTGATTCAATCCGGCCGACACACGAAACGGCTGGGGCCTGAATCAAAACTCTAGTGACTGAGATGCCCAGTGGTGGTGCGGGGGTTTGAACCCAGCCGAGATGGAGCCACAAAATGCGCCCATTTCACTACAAGCCCGAATGAACAAACGCACTTACTTCCCAACGGGTCCCCGGCGGCCAGCACGCGCTTAAGCGCCTGGGGGGGGGGGAGGGGGGGGTGGGGAGAGATGTGGAAGCGGTGCCTGTTGGGAATTGTAGTTCGAGTTACGCTGCGCGTGACGATCCGGCTGGCCAAAAGCACTACAACTCCCAGAATGCATGACGGAGGAGGGGTGGGGGAGGGCAAGCTCTCACGCCAGCGCAGACCACGCCATCCTCAGAACGTGAAGCGTGCGTGGTAACGCAACGGGCTCGCGCGGCTCGCCCCCTATTTGTGTTCGTTCCGGTCACGTCGCTCTGATTGAGCGACACGGTCTCAGACCAATGGAAGCTCAGCAGTGGGCGGAGGCGGGCAGTCACCGCACCAATGGGAAAGCGGTAAAGGCGGGGCCTTTGAGCAGAGTTGAACTGACAGACAGCGCAGTGCCGGGAGGTTGGGTGAGCTGTTGGGGGAGACTGAGGTTGGTTGGATTGAGTTAACTTCTCAGTCATGGGAAATCGGGGGCGGAAAGTGAAAGCCTGTCGCCTATTTTAACCTTAATGCTTTTGCTTTGCAGGAGGGAGAAATGTTTGACAGTCCTGCTGACCTGAGTGAGGGGAATAAGGTATGTGAGGTGTGGTTTGAAGAGCAGTCACTTGGCTGTTTCCTGTTTGTTCATAAACAATATCCTTCAAGCTCCTGCTGCAAGTTTTGGGATTTGCTGCAACCTAAAAGTGGTGAGCGATGTGTTTCTGGGTGTAGGTCAGGGTATTTTAAAGGAGAGTTATATCATTATGCTTCTGTTTTTGTTTGTAGATCTGTTTAATAAAAACAATTGGCAAGTAACTTTTTATACTAGCCACGATGAGATGTACTCTCACTGGATCTGATATGCCGTCTATGTTTAAGAATTCATTATTGTTTTTAATGTTGGAAATCTAGCTGATGTTTTTAACTTTTTTTGTTGCATTGTTTTGCAGTTTGAGTCTGCATTTACTTTGTCTCCTTCTCACATCCTCTTTTTCTCCGTTCCAGTTCAAAAGACAGAGCAAAAGTATTTTTTAAAAGAGAGATGGACTTTCTTTTTCCTACAGTTACAACAGTGACTTAATTTTGAAAATCATTTCATTTGACTATAAAGTGCTTTGGGATGTCCTGAGGTTGTGAAAGTGCATTTATATTTGCAAGTTTTTTTGTGTCATGCTTTTCTTGACCTCGGGACATCCCAAAATAATTAAATATGTTGAAATGTAGTCACTTGTAACGTAGGAAACTTTATAAACATGGTGCGAGGTATCAAGAGTCATGCTTTGAAAGAGTAACTTGCTGTTACTCATTTGAATTGAGTACAGCTGTGCTCAATTTTCTTGACTTTCCCTTTTGCAATGGCTTGTAACTAAAATACAATTTAAAAACTTTGTCCACTTCTCCTTTGTAAACTCAGGAATTAGTCCTTTTTGGGATTATGGGCATTTGGGTATACCTCAGACCTTAAAACTAATGTTGACTGTTTTGGTATGTGTTTTTTTTTGTTTGAAAAAATACGTAGAATGGCTCAGCATAGGCTTTCTGGCCTTCGGTATAATTAGCCCTACTATACTTTTTCCAGCTAACCTTGGAAATATTTTTGCTTTAAATATTTATTCAATTCCTTTTTGAATGTTACTATTGAATCTGCTTCCACCTCCCTTTAAGGCAGTGCACTCCAGATCACAACTTGCTTTTTAAAATTTTTTCCCTCGTATTATCTCTGGTTCTTTAGCCAATCATCTTAAATCTGTGTCCTCTAGTTCTGCTGATGGAAATGATTTCTCTTTTTTCCTCTATCAAAACATTCATGATTTTGAACATCAATTCTCCCCCTAACCATCTCTGCTCTAATGAGAATAACCCAAGTTTCACCATAAGCTGTAGTCCCTCATCACTGGTACCATTCCTGTAAATCTCTTCTCCCTTTCTAAAGCCTTGATGTCCTTCCTGAAGTGAAACCCGAATTGAACACCATATTCCAGCTAAAACCTAACCAGTGTTTTATAAAGGATCAGCATAACTTGTGCTTTTTTTACTCCATGCCTTTATTAGTAGATCCCAGGATGTCATGATTTCTTAACATCCTTCTCCACTTTTCCTGTCAACATAACTTATATATAAATAGCACCTTTAACATAATAAAAATAAGGCTTTAACAGAAGCCTTATAAAACAAAATATGACAGGGTCACATGAGATATTGGGTCAGATGACCAAAGGTTTGGTCAAAGAGAGGTTATAAGGAGTGTCTTAAAGGAGGAAAGTGAATCAGAGAGGTTTAGGGCCGGAGCTTAGGGCCTAAGCAACTGAAGGTGCGGCCATCTATGGTGGAGCAGTTAAAATCAGAGAAACTTGGGAGACTCAGGAGGCCAGAAATAGATGAGTGCAGATATCTCGGAGGAGGTTATAGACATAGGGAGACTGAGGCCATGGAGGGATTTGAAAACATGAGTGAGAATTTTAAAATCAAGATGTTGCTTAACTGGGAGCCACACGAGTTGCAGAGAATTGGATGAGCTCAAGTTTATGGAGAGTAGAATGAGACACCAGTCAGGAGTGTTTTGAACAGTCAAGTCTAGAGGTAACAAAGGCACAAATGAAGGTTTCAGCAGCAAATCAGCTGAGAAAGGGCCAAATTTGGGCAATGTTATGGAGGTGCATTATTAAGGGAGTGCTGCGCTGTCAGAGATGCTGTCTTTCAGATGAGTTGTTAAACTGAAGCCTCACCTACTTGCTCATAGATGTAAAAGATGCCATGACACTATTTTTGAAGAACAGGCGAGTTCTCTTGGTGTCCTGACCAATATTTATCCCTCAGTTGACAAATCAATAACGTTATTTGGCAATTATCAAATTGGACCTTGCTGTGTATGAATTGGCTGCTGAATTTCCTGCATTAAAACAGTAACAGTACACAGATGTCCGATCGACAAGAAAAGCACCATATAATAATGCATGTCTGTCTTGCCCCTCAAGATTGCAAGCAGACTGTTGCCAGGATGAGAGATGAAGTCAGTAGCTTAGGAACAGAGTTTGGAGCGAGGGCTGAAAAGAGTCGCTTCATTCTTCTCAATATTCCATTGGAGGAAATTTCCTCCTAATTGGTACTGGGTGTTGGATAAGCAGTCTGATAATTTAGCAACAGTGGAGGAGTCAAGTGGTAGTGAGGTAGAACTAGTTGTCATCAGCATACTTGTGAAAACTGACATTATGCTTTTGGACGAGGGGCAGCATGTAGACGAGAAATAAAAGGAAGCCAAGAATAGGTCATTGGGGAGGGACACAAGGTGGGGAAGTGGGAAGAAAAGCCTTTGCAAGTGAAACTCTGGCCATGATTGGATAGATTTAAAAAATGGATTCAGGTGAGAGCAATCCCACCCAGCTGAGCGACAGTGGAGAAGTGTTGGAGGATGGTGTGGTCAACCATTTCACAAGCTGCAGACCGGTCAAGAGGAACGAGGACAGATAGTTTGTCACAGTCATATGGGTGTTATTTGTGACCTTAGCAAGAGGAATTTCGGTTCAGGGGCGGAAACCTGATTGGAGGGATTCAAAATGATATTCCAGGAAAGATAGAATCAGATTTAGGAGGCGGCAACACATTCAAAGATTTTGGAGAGGGAAGGGAGGTTGAAGATGGAGTAGTATTTTGAAAGGACAGTGAGGTCAAAGATTGTTTTTTAAGGAGAGGGGTGATGCAGATTTGAAGGAGAGAGGAACAATATCTGAAGGGTGAGAGGCATTGACAATATTGGCTAGCATGGGGACCAGGAGCGGGAGGTTGGGTGGTCAGCAGTTTTGGGGGAATAGGGTCAAGGGAGCTGGATGTGGGTCCCGTGGACAAAATGAGCTTGAAGAGGGAATGAGGGGAGATAGGAGAGAAGCTAGAGAAATATGCCAGTTCGGGCTGGGGGAAGTACTAGAGGAGGTTTGGCCCAGTGGGCTAGTGGAAGGAAGGCAGCTGATCAGATTATCTCAGCCTTGGTGTCAAAGAAGCCTATAGGCTCCTTGTATTTATTGTCAAGTTCAAAGATTTGTGTACATATAAAACCAAGACTTGCTGTTCCTCAGCCCTCTTTAAAGTTGTACAATTTAGTTTATATTGCCTCTTCTCATTTGTCCCACCAAAGTGTATCACTCCATGCTTTGGTGCATTAAATAGAATTTACAATGTGTCTGCCTATTAATCAACCTGCGATTTTCTGAAGTCTGTTACTATGTCTCCCATCTTACTACATTCCTGAGTTTTGTGGCAAAACTTGAAATTATGCTCTATACCCAACTCCAGGTCAGTAATATGTATCAAAAAGAGCAGCAGTCCTAATAATCTGGTGTTCTGTAGGGATGGGTATATTTCCATCCATTCCTTACTCCTGTCTGTTTCTGTCCTTTAGCCAATTTTGTATCCATGCTGTCACTGTTTCCTTAATTCCATGGGCTTTAATTTTGCTAATAAGCTGAGTTTTGTGGTACTCTTGTTTTTTTCAGTTCATATACAGAATTTCCACTCTGCTCTGCCCTCGACAACGCTTGTTGTTGCCTCATCCAAGAACTCAATAAAATTAGTCGAATATGATTTGTTGTTAGCATATCTGTGCTGGATTACGTTAATTAGCCTGTACTTTTCCAAATGCCAATTAATTTTGTCCTGGTATTTTGTCACAATTTTTACAGCACTGACTGACTGGGCTGGAGTTGCTGGGTTTATCCTTCTCTGAAACAGGGGTGTAACATTTAAATTGTCCAGTTCTCTGGCACCAGCCCCATATCTAAGGAGGATTGGAAGATTGTAGTCAGAGCCTCTGCAATTTCCAAGTAAAGTGGTATATTACTTTTATTTGTACTAGTATTGAAATTTGCTGTGGTGTCAGGGTGAAGTGTTTATTTCCTGCAACAGTGGTGTAAAAATGCATTCTAAATCCGGTCAGGCTTCACGTTGTTGCTATGACTTCAGAACCTTAACATGAGGGAGATGGTGGCACAGTGGTAATGTCACCCAACTAGTAATCCAGAGGCCCAGACATGCCTGGGGACGTAAATTCGAATCCCATTACGGTAGCTGGTGAAATTTAAACTCAACTAATAAATCTGGAATATAAAGCTAGTCTCAGTAATGGTGACCATGAAACTATCATTGTTGTAAAAACCCACCTGGTTCGCTCATGTCCTTTAGGGAAGGAAATCTGCCATCTTTACCTGGTCTGGCCTGCACGTGACTCTAGACCCACAGCAATGTGGTGGACTTGGGGGAGAGTGGATTTTAGTAAAATAAGGCAGGATCTGGCCACGGTAGACTGGGAACATATACTTGTGGGGAAATCTACAGAGGAGCAGTGGGGTCGGGGGGTGGGGGGGGGTTCAAAAAGGAAATGGGGAGGGTACAGGCTCCACATGTTCCCTCTAGGGTGGTAGGAAGAAGTAACAAGCCCAGAAAACCATGGATGACCAGAGATATTCAGGTTACGATGAGAAGGAAAAAAGAGGCTTTTAGCAGGTACAAGGGAAGCAAATCAGTGGAGGTATTAGTGGAGTACAGAAAGTGCAGGGTGGAGCTTAAGAAAGCAATTAGGAGAACAAAGAGGGGATATGAGAAAGCTCTGGCTGGTAAAAGTAGGGAAAATCCCAAGATATTCTATAAGTATATCAATGGGAAGAGGATAACCAGGGAAAGAGTAGGGCCCATAAGGGACCAAAGGAGAAATCTATGGGTGGAGCCAGATGACATCGCTAGAGTGTTGAATGAATACTTCACATCCGTCTTCACCCAAGAGAATGAGGGTGAAGGTATCGAACTCGAGGAGCGAGACTGTGAGGTTCTTAAGCAAATTGATATAGGGAGTGACAAGGTATTGGAGGTGTTGGCAGGCTTAAAAGTGGACAAATCTCCAGGTCTGGATGATTTGTGTCCCAGACTGCTGAGGAAGGCAAGGGAGGAGATCGCAGGGGCTCTGACCCAAATTTTTAATTCCTCTCTGGCCACGGGGAGGTGCCAGAGGACTGGAGAACAGCTAATGTGGTTCCGCTATTTAAGAAGGGTTGTAGAGAGAAGCCAGCGAACTACAGGCCAATGAGTCTCACATCAGTGGGAGGGAAACTATTGGAGAAAATTCTGAAGGTGAGAATCTATCTCCACTTGGAGAGGCAAGGTTTGATCAGGGATAGTCAGCATAGCTTTGTCAGAGGGAGGTCATGCCTAACAAATTTTATTGAATTTTTTGAGGAGGTGACCAGGTGTGTGAATGAGGGTAGTGCAGTTGATGTAGTTTATATGGATTTCAGCAAAGCCTTTGACAAGGTCCCACATGGGAGACTTATAATGAAGGCAAATGCATATGGGATACAGGGTAATTTGATAAGGTGGATTCAAAATTGGCTTAGTTGTAGGAGACAGAGGGTGATGACAGAGGGATGCTTTAGTGACTGGAAGCCAGTGTCCAGTGGCGTACCACAGGGATCTGTGCTGGGTCCTCTATTATTTGTCATTTATATAAATGATATAGATGACTATATGGGGGGGTAGGATTAGTAAGTTTGCGGATGTCACAAAGATTGGCCGGGTGGTTAACAGTGAGGTTGTGTGTCTTGGGCTACAGGAAGATATAGATGGGATGGTCGAATGGGCAGATAAGTGGTAGATGGAATTTAACCCTTAAAGGTGTGAGGTGATACACTTTGGAAGGAGTAATTTGACAAGGAAGTATTCAATGAACAACATGACACTAGGAAGTTCTGAGGAACAAAGGGACTTTGGCGTGTGTGTCCATAGATTCCTGAAGGCAGAGGGGCATGTTAGTGGGGTGGTGAAAAAGGCATATGGGACACTTGCCTTTATCAATCGAGGCATAGATTACAAAAGTAGGGAGATCATGTTGGAGTTGTATAGAACTTTGGTGAGGCCACAGCTGGAGTACTGTGTGCAGTTCTGGTTGCCACATTATAGAAAGGATGTGATTGCACTGGAGAGGGTGCAGAGGAGATTCACCAGGATGTTGCCTGGGATGAAACATTTAAGTTATGAAGAGAGGTTGGATAGACTTGGGTTGTTTTCGTTGGAGCAGAGAAGACTGAGGGGCGACCTGATCGAGGTGTACAAGATTGAGGGGCATGGACAGGGTGGATAGGGAGCAGTTGTTCTCCTTAGTTGAAAGGTCAGTCACGAGGGGACATAAGTTCAAGGTGAGGGGCAGGAGGTTTAGGGGGGATGTGAGAAAAAGCTTTTTTACCCAGAGGGTGGTGATGGTCTGGAATGCACTGCCTGGGAGGGTGGTGGAGGCGGGTAGCCTCACATCCTTTAAAAAGTACCTAGATGAGCACTTGGCACGTCTTAACATTCAAGGCTATGGGCCAAGTGCTGGTAAATGGGATTAGGTAGGTAGGTCAGGTGTTTCTCACGTGTCGGTGCAGAATCAATGGGCTGAAGGGCCTCTTCTGCACTGAGATTCTGTGAATAAAAAGAAAGACTCTTAACTGCCCTCTGAAATGATCAGCAAGCCACTCATTTCAAGGGCAATTAAGGATGGGCAACAAATGCTGGCTTTGTCAGCCACACCCACATCCCATGAAAGAATAAAGAAAAAAAACATAAACACTGCACCAGTTTACTGTTAGTGCAGAGCCGAAAGTGCTTTGCAGCAACCCGAAACTTGGAATGATTAGTTAGCCACAATTTTGTAAATGCTTAAAATCAAGAAAATCAAGATGTTCTTGTAATTGTATCTGTTTCTCTAATCTCTAATTGACTGACGAACCATGTTTTAAAATAATTATAGAAATGTGCGGTCCCCTGGGTGTCTCAGACCTTATCCACTAAGCGAATAGCTGGGCTGTACAGAAGAAGAGGATTCCAGGTTCAATCCTGGGCCTGTGCTAACTTCACCCTAGGCTGGTAGCTGAAACACCAAGACTGTGGCCAGAGAGGGTAAATTTACCAGGGTGTCTGCTCGAGATTTTTTTTTTTATTATTCATTCATGGGATGTGGGCCTCGCTGGCCAGGCCAGCACTTATTACCCATCCCTAGTTGCCCTAGTTCAGAGGGCATTTAGGAGTCAACCACATTGCTGTGGGTCTGGAGTCACATGTAAGCCAGAACAGGTAAAGACAGCAGATTTTCCTTCCCTAAAGGACATTATTGAGCAACCTCCTGTTGGAAAAGTAGACATTGGGGAAGGACGAGATTGAGCTTGTCTGTGATGCCACCACATCAGAACTTGCTGATCCAAGGAAGAATTCAAGAGAAGCATCCTTATGAGTGGTTAGAATGTGGAACTGGCTATCACATGGAGTAGTTGAGGCAGTTAGCATAGATTCCTTTACAAGGAAGTTCTTGAAAGAGCCTCAATTGGAAATGTTTTTTAAAAAAAGCTTTTAAACCAGTTTTTTTTTCAAGGCTACACTTTTTTAGTTTCCTGTATTAAAGGAACTCTGCCTGAATTTGTTGATGACTGAAAAATTGTACTATCGGTTGAGTGTGCAACTGTACTTGACCACATGATGAATTGTGCTTGTTTATTGCTGTGGATGAATAACAGCAGTGCATTTATAGTGTTGTAATTAAAACTATAAATTTGTCTTTTACACAGCCTCCACCACATAAAACTCCCATGTTTGAAATGGATGGTCACTTGCATCTGCCAAAGCAAGATAGCTATTAGGCATTAGTATTAACTTTGCCACTTATAGCGTCTTAATTGCCCTGTTAATCTCAGGAAGAAGTAGCCGTGTTAACTTGCTGCAATGTTGTATGAGTGAAATTCAGTTGAAAAATTGCAGGTTTTTCAAAGAATATTTCATGTACAATAATCTTGCAGTCAGTTTAAAAAAAAAAAAAATCCCTAATCAGGTATTTGGATTGTTTAAATGGTCCTGCAGTGAAGGAGTTATTGAATGCTTAGACGGAGCCACATCAACAGTTGAAATCAGCAAGTACCTGTCCCAAGGCCTGTGGGGCTTCTAATGATTCCCACCTTTACACAACACAGCAATGAGTTCTGACATTGAGAGGTGTCCAATTTGAGGCTGTTTACACTCTAACTGTGACATCTGTTTGAGGCCATTTCACTTCATATCAACCCTCATCAAAATAGTAAATCAAACCTAGTCAGGGCTCAACTTGACCTTAGAGCAAATTGGAGTGAGATCCCTTGGAGAAAGGATCATTGGAAATTTGAATAAACCCGTTCAAATGAGTAATGTTATAGCAGGTATGTTTTATGGTTTCGCTGCTACTGAGGGAGTCATAACCAACCTGTGGTGTACAGAGTAAATCGTTAAAAAGAGCGGGTGATTTGCAGCAAGGGACTGCTGCAAGAGCATTTTATACAGCTTCTCTTGTTGATGGGAACTGTAAATAAAGCATATTGACAAAATCTGTCAATGGGCTCGTAGTGATTTGCATTTGTATAGCCCAAATTGTATGTCCCTAAGTGCTTCAAAACCATTGAAGTATTTTTCAAGTGTAGTCACTGTTGTAACACAGTAAACATGACAGCCAATTTGTGTACAGCAAGTTCCCGCATACAGCAATGTGGTGACGACCAGATAATCTGTTTTAGTGATGTAGATTGAGGAATAAATGTTGACCAGGACACTTGGGAAACTTGTCTCGTAAATAGTGCCAGGGAATATTTCGCATCTAACTGTGGGGCCTGGGTTTAATGTATCATCTAAAAAGGCACTATCTCCAGCTCCATCTGCATTTCACTGGAGTGTCGGCCTATATTTTGTGCTCTAATTATAAGCCAACTTTACAAGGACACTCGTCCGTTTGAGCGGGAAAAAAACCTTGTAATCTGTCTCTATTTATTAACACTTAAGAATCACCTAAATTTTTTCCAATTACCTAGAGTGCAGTTTTGGGCTTAATAAGATTTTCATTGACTCCAACATACTTGGAGCATTACTCTGTTATGCTGGCCACCATGTATTCCAGGCAGATTTCATTTGCAAGCCTGCGCCTGCATTAAGTGGCTGGGAAAGTATAATGGGATGGTGCTATAAGATTACTCAATTTGGTAAAACGCTTGTATTAAAAGTAAAATAATTTAAAAGTGCATAACAAAACCCTTTTTGACACATCGAATTCTGACTACTTGTTCAGTTTTCTATGACTTACTCAGAATACAACTATGGCTAGAACACTTGGTTTACATTTTTTTTAAACAAAAGATAATTGATGTATCAAAAATGTGAGATGCTGGGAACACTCAACAGGTCAGACAACATCTGTGGAGCAAATGAAAGTTAATGTTGCAGGTCAGTGACCTTTTATCAGAAGTAAAGGGTGTTGAGTAAATACAGAACTGGGAAAAGAGGATCATGAAAAGAACAAAAGGGATGTCTAATTGGATGGAGGGTAGAAGTGACGAAGGAATTGATGTATAATCTGACACGTCCCTAATGAAACCTGCTTGTGGGACAGAGCCTTGTCTTAATGGACACGAAAGAGAACTGAGGGCAGTGAGGTGGAGTGCTGTATAGTTGATGTGGTAACTAGAAGTGAATACTTTGGTTTTTCCGATGTTTGAGAAGGAAGAAGCAATCCAAAAATCATGTTGTCCTGCAAAAAAAAAACCCACTTGAATTCCACCAGGCATCTTTTTTTCTGCCTTGGAACTAAAGCTTGATGTTTGAATGGTGTTGCTTAAAGGAGTAGCAATGTCTTTCTTACTTGTGTGTTGCTTAAAGGAGTAGCAATGTCTTTCTTACTTGTGTGTTGCTTAAAGGAGTAGCAATGTCTTTCTTACTTGTGTGTTGCTTAAAGGAGTAGCAATGTCTTTCTTACTTGTGTGTTGCTTAAAGGAGTAGCAATGTCTTGTGTGTTGCTTAAAGGAGTAGCAATGTCTTTCTTACTTGTGTGTTGCTTAAAGGAGTAGCAATGTCTTTCTTACTTGTGTGTTGCTTAAAGGAGTAGCAATGTCTTTCTTACTTGTGTGTTGCTTAAAGGAGTAGCAATGTCTTTCTTACTTGTGTGTTGCTTAAAGGAGTAGCAATGTCTTTCTTACTTGTGTGTTGCTTAAAGGAGTAGCAATGTCTTTCTTACTTGTGTGTTGCTTAAAGGAGTAGCAATGTCTTTCTTACTTGTGTGTTGCTTAAAGGAGTAGCAATGTCTTTCTTACTTGTGTGTTGCTTAAAGGAGTAGCAATGTCTTTCTTACTTGTGTGTTGCTTAAAGGAGTAGCAATGTCTTTCTTACTTGTGTGTTGCTTAAAGGAGTAGCAATGTCTTTCTTACTTGTGTGTTGCTTAAAGGAGTAGCAATGTCTTTCTTACTTGTGTGTTGCTTAAATGAAATATGGGGGAATGGGGTGTTTGTGTCGTACTATGCTTGTAGGTCTAGTACTGTTAAGACCAGAAGCAGTGTGAAGTTCTTTGCCCCAGCAGTGTGTCCAACTTAAAAAAGGCTATCCTGTTGAATTGTCAAGCTTCCATTTTGCACACCATTCATCCCAGTCGTCTTTTGAATTGAGAAGCGAGGCTATGTAATTTGGACTTATCGCCACCGGGCGTTGGAGTGACCCCTCTCATTTTGATGTAGATTTTATTGAACCCCACAAAGCATTTTCTATATTTTCTTTCTTTTTAAACTAGTGCAAAAACTAAGCTGACCCTCCAGCGCTGTACTGAAGGAGTGCTGCATTGCCATTTTTTTGTGAGAGGTGTTAAGTTGCAGCATTGTTTGCCCTCTCAAGTGGATGTCAAGATCCCATGGCATTACTCAAAGAATAAGGAAAGAACTCTACAATATTCTGGCCAATAATTATCACTCAGTCAACATTACTATAACACATGACCTAGTCATTATCACGAGTCAGCTGTTGGTGGGAATCTTGCTGTGTGCAAATTAGCTCCCATGCTCACTATGTTACAGCAATAACTACACTCCAAAAGTACTTCACTGGCTCTAACACTTTGGGATGCTCTGAAGTTGTGGGAGGTGTTGTAAAAGTTGAAGGTTTTGTCTTGTTTTTATTTGTCATTTGGTTCTGTCTATGTCTGTTTTTCTTTTTAAATATTGAGAATCTCAAGAGTTCCAGTCTCAGATGTTCTGTGAGTCCACATTATTTATTGATGCAGTGGATGACATGTTACATATTGTATGGTGGTTTTGCAGGGATGATGAAATAGTTGTAGTGTGTCCATCCTAGCCACAAGCAGAATGGCAGCCCTAATAATGAGTTTATTGAAGAATTATAAATAATTGCAGCCATGAAATTGGATATTCTACCATGCGCAATACCAAGGGGAAGGCAGAGAGTGGTGCTATGTGCTTTTTTTTTTCATGGATTACTGAAAAGATTTTTATGTAATGGTGTTGGTGCCCTTTGGCGTGGGTAATGTATTGCTTTACAAATCAGCTTTGTGCGTTGCTAAATAAATCAGCCCCACCCTCTGTTAATGAAACAAAGGCTGCATGGTGTTCTGAGGGCAAGGAAGCTGGTCTGTTTAATGTAGATGGTGCTCTATTTCGTGGTAGGAAAAGTTTGAAAATGGGTGATCTGTCAGTTCTAGATATTAACTACTTGTCTTCAATTAATTTTGGTGCATGTTGTATCTCTGGCTTTGCCTTGTTTGGGTGAATTTTGCTGTTTGCCTGCCAGGTTGAGGGGTTCATCCTACTGGGGTGGAAAGAAGAACAAATTTGTGACAAAAGTAGGAGTCCTGTCTTTAGCCTTCTCAGAACTATGCAAAATTGATAGAGATACACAATGTTGGTTGAGATACAAAACAAAGTTGCTATTCACAACCCACTTGATAAAGGATTTCCTTTGGCAGAGGGAAACATGTTTATTTTTTAATTCAGCTTAGTTTCAAATTATGGCAATAAATGAAAATAGCCTATGGTTGGGGAGAGGGACACTGTTGTAGGCCAGTTACTGCCTCAATTTTAAGTTGGTTTAAATCAGTGGTTCCATGGGGTAAATGTCATCCTACTGCTAAGTAATCTTTAATTCTGATGTGAATGTAAGCAGACTTTCTCAGTTCTTGCTTGTGAAGACTATATGAAGCATTTATTCTAAAAGATGCATTCAAGACTGCAGACTGCTAAGGGAAGGAAGAGACCCAGTTACTTCATCAAAGAAAACTGAATACCAAGAAACTTTCTGGAAATGGTACATCAACTCCCTTGGTTTTCTAGTTTTTTTTTCGAAGTTTTGGCAGCCTTCCATCTCGTGAAACCTTGGTTTGTGCCTTGGTGGTCAAATCTGTTACATTAATGTTTATTAATGTCATGTCAGTTATGTTTTTAAGGTTAAGAGAAAAAGGTGATGGGTATTAATTATCTTTGAGCATGTGTAAATAGGGGATAGCTGGGACACTGGGTTGTGTAGGAGGAGAGCTGTGAGACTGAACAAGTCAATAAGCTCTCTTAGTAAAGGAAAGCGCTGTGCCTTGGTTTCAGCTTCACCCACCAGCTCGGATCGTATTAACAAACTCTTGTGTTAAGCATTGCCTGGTATGGCTCAGAAGTTCCATTCTGGCATGGCAGTCTCTGCTGCATTTGCTGCAAAGGAAAACAGTGGGCTGAGAAGCTGTAGGATTCACTGGCCTCTGTTTTCTCTGTGAAATACTTATGCTATTTAGTACTTTGCCAGTCTCTCTGTGCATTATTTTATCTGCGAATAAGCTGTTTTTCTGAGAATTGATAACTGCCAATGTTCCTGCATTTGAAGGGTTTCCGTCTGGGGACTAATGCTTTTTTTATTTGTTTATATGATGTGAGCATTGCTGGCAAGGCCAGCATTTATTGCCCATTCTTAATTGCAATTGAGAATCTGGTGGTGAGCCGTTGCCTTCAACTACTGCAGTCCATGTGGCGTAGGTAAACTCGCAAAACTGATCGGGAGGGAGTTCCAGGATTTTAACCCAGTGACAGTGAAGAAGCAGCGATATGGTCCCAAGTCAGGATGGTGTATGGCTTGGAGGGGAACTTGCAGGTGATGGTGTTCCCATGTATCTGCTGCTCTTGTCCTTATAGGTGTTAGGGATTGCAGATTTGGAAGGGACTCTTGAAGATGGCATGGCAAGTTGCTGCAGTGAATCTTACAGGTGGTGTGTACTGCTGCCACTGTGTGCAGGTGAGGGATGGGATGCCAATTAAATGTGCTGCTTTTACCTGGATGGTATCTAGTTTCTTGAGTGGTGTTGGAGCTTCACGCATCAAGGGAAGTGGAGAGTATTCTATCACACTCCTGACTTGTGCCTTGTAAATGGTAGACAGGCTTTGGGGAGTCAGGAGGTGAGTTACTCGCTACAGAATTCCCACCCTGTGACCTGTTCTTGCAGAAACAGTATATATACGATTGGTCCAGTTCAATTTCTGCTGACTGGGAAGCCCCAGGATGGTGGTGATGGGATTCAGCGATGGTGATGTAGTTGAATGTCAAGGGGCGATGGTTAGATTCTCTCTTGTTGGAGATGGTCATTGCCTGGCACTTGTGAGGTACAAATGTTGTGGCCACTTATCAGCCTGGTCCTGCTTCATGTGAACATGGATTGCTTCATTATCTGAGGAGTCACGAATGGTACTGAACACTGCAATCATAGCAAACATCCCCACTTCTGACCTTATGATGAAGGGAAGGTCATTGATAAAGGGACCCCTGCAGCAATATCTTGGGACTGAGATGATTGGCCTCCAACAACCATAATCATCCTTGTGCTAGGTGTATGACTCTGACTAGTGGACAGTTTACCCCTGATTCCCATTGGCTTCAATTTTGCTAGGCCTCCTTGGTGCCCCGATGTTAAAGGTAGTCACATCTGGAATTCAGGTCTCTTATTGATGTTTGAACCAAGGCTGTAATGAGGTATGGGGCTGAGTAGCTCTGGTGGAACTCAAGTTGTGCATTGGCGAACAAGTTTTTGCTGAGTGATTGCCATTTGGTAGCCCTGTCAGTGAAATCTTCCATCACTATCCAGACTGGGGTGTTAATTGGCTGGGTTGGATTTCTCCTGCTTTTTGTAGACTGGATACCTGGATAATTTTTCACAATGTTGGTTAGATGCCAGTGATGTACCAGTACTGCTAAGGATGCAGCTAGTTCGGGAGCTCAGTCTTCAGTACTGCACTTGGGATGTTGTTAGGGCCCATATCCTTTGCTGGATCCAGTGTCTTCAGCCATTTGTGGATGTGGTACCAATCAAGGGGGCTGTTTTGTCCTGGACGGTATCAAGCTCCTTGAATGTTGTGGGAGCTGCACTCATCCAGGCAAGTGGGAAGTATTCCATCACACTCCTGACTTGTGCCTTGTAGGTTGTGGACAGGCTTTGGGGAGTCAGGAAGTGAGTTACTCGCTGCAGAATTCTGAGCCTCTAATCTGCTGTTGTGGCAATAGTATTTATATGGCTAGTCCAGTTCAGTTTCTGGTCAATGGTAACTCCCAGGATGTTGATAGTGGGGGATTCAATGATGGTAATGCCATTGAACGTCAAGGGGGCGATGGTTAGATTTTCTCTTGTTGGAGATGGTCATTGCCTGCCACTTGAGTGGCATGAATGTTACTTGCCACTTGTCAGCCCAAGGCTGTATATGGTCCATGTCTTGATTCATTTGGACATAGACTGCTTCAGCATCTGGGGAGTCGCGAATGGTGCTGAACATTGTGCAGTCATCAGCGAACATCCCCACTTCTGACCTTATGATGGAAGGAAGATCATTAATGAAGCAGTTGAAGATGGTTGGGCTGAGGACACCACCCTGAGGAACTCCTGCAATGATGTCCTGGAGCTGAGATGACTGACCTCCATCAACCACAACCATCTTCCTTTGTGCTAGGTATGACTCCAACCGGTGAATGGTTTTTCCCCCTAACTCCCATCGACTCCAGTTTAGCTAGGGCTGCTTGATGCCATACTCCTCTCACCTCTGGAGTTCAGCTCTTTTGCCCATGTTTGAACCAAGGCTATAATGAGGTCAGGAGCTGAGTGGCCCTGATGGAACCCAAACTGGGCATCAGTGAGCAGATTATTGCTAAGCAAGTGCCACTTGATAGCACTGTTGGTGACCCCTTCCATTAGTTTACTGATGATCGAGAATAGACTGATGGGGTGGTAATTGGCCGGGTTGGATTTGTCCTGCTTTTTGCGTACAGGACATACCTGGGCATTTTTCCACATAGTTGGGTAGATGCCAGTGTTGTAGTTGTACTGGAACAGCCTGGCTAGGGGCGCGGCAAGTTCTGGAGCACATGTCTTCAGTACTATTGCCGGAATATTGTCAAGGCCCGTAGCCTTTACAGTATCCAGTGACTTCAGCCATTTCTTGATATCACGTCAAGTGAATTGAATTGGCTGGAGACTGGCAGCTGTGATACTGGGGACCTCCGGAGGAGGCCGAGATGGGTCATCCACTCAGCACTTCTGGCCGAAGATTGTAGCAAATGCTTCTATCTTATCTTTTGCGCTGATGTGCTGGGCACCCCCATCATTGAGCATTGGGATATGTGTGGAGCCGCCACCTCTAGTGAGTTGTTCAATTGTCCACCATCATTCATGACTGGATGTAGCAGGACTGCAGAGCTTGGATCTGATCCGTTGGCTGTGGGATTGCTTAGCTCTGTCTATCACTTGCTGCTTATGCTGTTTGGCGCTCAAGTAGTCCTGTGTTATAGCTTCACCAGGTTGACACCTCATTTTTAGGTATGCCTGTTGCTGCTCCTGGCATGCCCTCCTGCACTCTTTATTGAACCAGGGTTGATCCCTTGGCTTGATGGTAATGGTAGAGTGGAGGATATGCCAGGCCATTAGGTTACAGATTGTATTTGAGTACAATTCTGCTGTTGATGGCCCACAGCGCCTCATGGATGCCCAGTCTTGAGTTGCTGGGTCTTGTTTGAAATCTATCCCATTTAGCACAGTGGTAGTGCCACACAACACGATGGAGGGTACCTTCAGTGTGAAGGCAGGACTTTGTCTCTATAACAACTGTGCAGTAGCCACTCCTACCGATACGGTCACAGACAGTGGTGAGGATGAGGTCAAGTATGTTTTTTCCCTCTTGTTGGTTCCCTCACCATCTGCCGCAGACCCAGTCTAGAAGCTATGTCCTTTGGGATTCGGCCAGCTCATTCAGTAGTAGTGCTACAGAGCCACTCTTGGTGATGGGCATTGAAGTCCCCCACCCAGAGTACATTCTGTGCCCTTGCCACCCTCAGTGTTTCCTCCAAGTGGTGTTCAACATGGAGGAGCACTGATTCATCAGCTGAGGGAGAGCGATATGTGGTAATTAGGAGGAGGTTTCCTTGCCCATGTTTGACCTGATGCCATGAGACTTCATGGAGTCTGGAGTCAATGTTGAGGACTCCCAGTGCAACCTCTCCTGACTGTGTACCACTGTGCTGCCACCTCTGCTGGGTCTGTCTTGCTGATGGGATGGGGCTTACCCAGGGGTGGTGATGGCAGTGCCTGGGACATTATCTTAAGAGATGATTCCGTGAGTATGACTATGTCAGGCTGTTGCTTGTCTAGTCTGTGTGACAGCTCTCCCAATTTTGGCACTAGCCTCCAGATGTTAGTAAGGAGGACTTTGCAGGGTCGACAGGGTGGGAGTGGGGGGGGTGGAAGGGGTGTCCAAATGGATCACCTACTCAGCACTTCTGGCTGAAGATGTTGAAAGTGATTCAGCCTTGTCTTTTGCACTGATGTGCTGGGTTCCCTCATCATTGAGGATGGGCATATTTGTGGAGCCACCTGTTCCTGTGAGTTGTTTAATTGTCCAGCACAACTCATGACTGGATATGTCAAGATTGCAGAGATTTGATCTGATCCATTATGTGGTCACTTAGCTCTGTCTATTCCATGCTGCCTCTGCTGTTTATCTTGCATGTAATCCTATGTTGTGGCTTCACAAGGTTGGCACCTCATTTTCAGCTATGTCTGGTGCTGCTCCTGGCATGCTCTACTGCAATTCTCTTTGAACTAGGGCTGATCCCTGGCTTGATGGTCACGCTAGAGCGAGTGATATGTCGGGTCGCAGATTGTGGTTGAATACAATTATGTTGCTGCTGATTGTCCACAGCACCTCCATGGAGGTCTAGTGTTGATTTGCGAGATCTGAATTCTGAACCTGTTCCATTTAGCACAATGGCGGTGCCACACAACGTGATGGAGGGAATATATTCAGTCTTCAGACTGAATATATCCCCTGTGTCTCCACAAGGACTGTGTGGTGTTCACTCCTACAAATAATGCAATGCACAGATGCATCTGTGACAGGTAGATTGGTGAGGATGAGATCAAGTAGACTTTTTTCCCTTGTCGGTGTTCTCATCATCTGTCACAGGCCAGGCCTGGCCTGGCAGACCTGTCCTTCAGGGCTAAGTCAGCTTAATCAGTTGTGGTACTACTGAGCCACACTTGGTGATGAACATTCAAGTCCACCACCCATTTGTACATTCTGTGCTGTTGTTTACCCTCAGTGCTTCCTCCAAGCAGTGTTTGACATGGAATACTGATTCACCAGTTGAGGGAAGATGGTGGATGATAATCAGCAGGAGGTTTCCTTGTCCATGTTTGACCTGATACCACGAGACTTCTTGGGGTCTTGAGTCAATGTTGACGATTGCCTGGATGAGTGCAGTTCCAACAACACTCCAGAAGCTCGGCACCATCCAGGACAAAGCAGCCCACTTGATTGGCACCCCACCCACAAACATTCACTCCCTCCACCACCAACACACAGTGGCAGCAGTGTGTACCTTCTACAAGATGCACTGCAGGAATTCACCAAGACTCCTTAGACAGCACCATCCAAATCCATGACCGACCTCTACCATCTAGAAGGACAAGGGCAGCAGATGCAGGGAAGCACCACCACCTGGAACTCTCCTGACTTGGAACCATATCGCCATTCCTTCACTGTCACTGGGTCCAAAATCCTGGAACTCCATTCCTAACAGCACTGTGTTTGTACCTACACCACATGGACTGCTGCGGTTTGAAAAGGCAGCTCACTACCACCTTCTGTAGGACAATTAGGGATGGGCAATAAATGCTGGTCTAGCC
The DNA here is from genome assembly GCF_964194155.1 of Cetorhinus maximus. Lineage (NCBI taxonomy): Eukaryota > Metazoa > Chordata > Chondrichthyes > Lamniformes > Cetorhinidae > Cetorhinus > Cetorhinus maximus. The sequence continues at coordinate 25,625,629 of NC_135892.1, read as the reverse complement.
AGCATTTCCCACATCCCATGAATGGAAAAAAATTCCCAAAACCATTTCCTTCTGACTGTAACAAACCATGCTATCACCTCTGGTGTGTCTGTCCTGCTGATGGGACAGGACATCAACCAGGAGTGGTGATTAAGGTATCAGGGACATTGGCTTGTAAGGTATGATTCAGTGAGTATAATAATGCCAGGTTGTTCCTTAACTAGTCTGTGGTACATCTCTCCCAACTTTAGCACAAGTCCACAGATGATGTATGTGATACAGGAACCAATTGGCACAAGCTCTCACAAAGTGATGTGATGATGACTAGATCATCTGCTTTTTTTTTAACTGATGTTGGATGAGGGATTAATATTGGCCCCAACACACTGTGAAGAACTGCCCCTGCTTTTCTCCCAATAATAGCCGTGGGATCTTTTACATCTGTCTGTGAGAGAGCAGGCGAGGCCTCCGTTTAACATCTCCTCCAAAAGACAGTGGCTCTGGGAAGTTAAATACACTTCGCCTGGCATTAACAGAATACAATACTCAATGTTTTTAGATAAGAGGGTATTTAACGTTGCAGTGACAGCAAAAAAAGTCTCTGAATATTTTTTTATATGAAAGGTGCTAAGGTATTAAATTATCATTTTGTAATCCTGGTGATCTTAATTATGCTAGAGTAAGATCCTACACTACCATATATTACCTTGCGTGGTGCTGCAAGTAAGTGTTCCCTTTTTGATTTCAGTTAGCTTCAGTATCTATGGAAGCAGAGCCCACAATGCTGGTTGATATTCCTGATGCTCTAAGTGAGAGAGAGAAAGTAAAATTCACAGTTCACACTAAGGTAAGTCTGCTCCTCACTACAAGATATAAAACATAAAATAAGTCTAGCTTACACCAATAAAAGCCATCATAGACACCCAAGGATTATTAAGATTAAAAAATTGGCAGTACTATGTGCCTAGAATTTAAGTGGATCTTAAATTTAAGTGGATCTACTAATGTGAGTATAATTTCATTAAAGAACAGAATTTGCAACTTGTAAAATGTCAATTGTTTTCTGCCCTATAATACTTTGGGGTGGGTGGGGGTGATGGTGGTGGAATGGCTCTTTAAATACATTATTAATATTAACAATTAATAATTTGATCAACAAAGTTGCCTGTATCTATGACAAAATGATATGTTTAATGGCATTTTCTGACTGTTTATATTTTCACTGTCAATCAAAACTGAGCCACACTTTGTTTCAAAGTGAAAGGTTAACACCTTAATTTCGAGAGCCAGAAGGTTTGTGGCCTCTGAGTGACATTTCTATCATTTTCTGCAAATGGACTGCTAATGTAATTCCCATATTTAAGAAGGGGGACAGAAAACGTCCAGGGAATTATAGACCAGTTAGCTTAGCATCGCTGGTGGGAAAAATAATAGAATCCTTACTAGAGGAGACAGTAGAAGAACATCTAGAAAGAGAAATATAATGATGGGTAGTCAACATGGATTTCAAAAGGGAAGATCTTGCTTGACCAGCTTTATTGAATTTTTTGAGATGGTAACAGAGGGATATAATGTGGTAGATGTAATTTATCTGGATTTCAGAAAGCCCTCAATAGGGTGTCCCATTATAGACTAGCGAAAAAGATTAACGAATATGAAGTCAGGGTTATGTGGCAGAATATATTGCTTGCTGGCTTTGAGAGTGGGAGTAAAGGGTAGTTATTCAGGGTGGCAGAAGATGGAAAGTGATTTTCCATAAGGATCAGTGCTGTGCACAGCAGTGACCCCAATGTAAATTAACAATTTGAACTTTGGAACCAAAAATACAACCTCTAAACTTGCAGATGATTGTAAATTGGGCTGGTCAATACTAAGGAGGACTGCAACAGATCACAGGAGGACACTAATAAATTTGCAAAATGAGTAAATAATTGGCAAATGAAGCACAACATGGATAATGAGATAGTATATTTTGGTAGGAAGAATAGGGAGTTCACTTATTGGAAGGTGCAATAGAGGAACAAAGGGATCTCAGAATACAAATACACCAATCACTAAAAGTTGCGTCGCAGGTTAGCAAGGCTATTTTTAAACAAAGCAAACCAAGCGCTAGGCTTCACTGTAGATTACGGTGCACATGTCAACCTGGCATATGAAACAACTTCATTTTTCAAGCCCCAAAAATCATGATTTGCATATACTCAGTATATAAGCCGACCCTCCTTTTTCAGACATGACATGTTCTACTCGCAATAGTAGTTAGCCTCAATTTTTCACCCCACAAATGTAAGTTTTCCTTAATCGGTACCTTATAACCGGGCACAAGGGGAAAATAGGCAAAGACACACAGGAGTTTGACACGCTCACACTTTGTGTCAGGTGACGATGAATTTGACGGGTTTTAAATTGATTTAAGGTAAAGTATCATTGTACAATTGCTTTACTCAATAAACGGTGTCACATTAATTTAATATGAATTATTGCAGTTATGTTTATTTCACATTTCAAAATGATGACCACCCATACTTATGCTGGTGGTTCACTTTTATACTTGGCGTATAAGTTGACCCCTTTATTTGGATGACTTTTTTGAGGCATCAGAGGTCAACTTATATGCTAATGTCTATGGTATTTCTAGAGAATAGAACTGAAAAGCAGGGAATACTAAACTTGCTGTGAGCAAGGCCAGAGGAAACAAAGGTTTTCCCCTTGATATTTGATTGGGGAAGAATTGCATGGCTACCTTGAGATTACTGCATCATGTTCAGTGAGTCTGTACTGACCATTTTGTATAGTATTAAATATTCAACATATCAATTGTGTAAACAATTCATTATTAGAGCAGTAATAACAGTTATTATTGCAATAGTTTTCCTTGCAGCCTTTCCACACTTTCTCCTTGCCACCAAAATTATTCGAAATTTTCCCATTAGCTCAATGCAATGTGAATAGATGCATTAAGTCTTGCTTTTTATATTTCTTTATATTTTATTCCTTGCAGTGTCCTGACAACGTTCTGTCTGGTGTCAAATATTCTTCACCTAATCTAGCTCTGTTCTTTCTGTACTTTGTGGTGTTTTCTTTTTGCTGTTTCTCTCCAGCTCAGTTGATATCTTTGCTAAATTATCTCTTGCAACATTTGATCTCCTCTGGTATTAAATTTATTATGTGATCCCTTTCTGTCCATTTCTTTTTGTGAACACAAAGTTACTCCCCCTACCCCACCCCCCCACCCCAAAGTTACATTAAAAGTTACATTTTTGTCATGTTACAATAACCATCTGAATATCTTATTTCATTATGTGAAATGAGTGACCTTTAGGCGACCGATCCTAGTATCACAATCTCTTGTTAGTTTTGAAGGGGGGTGGGGGAAAAAACTGCCAAAGTTGCTCGTTTTGCAGACTTCCTTCCATTTGCTAGCTCTTGTCTCAAATCTCAAAAGTGCAGATGTCAAACACTTCCTTGAAGACTAGTGCTTTCAGCTGTTCTGATGATTGAAGTAGATCAAGGCGTTCATTAGTGGTAAAATGATGACTCGGGCAAAAACACATTTTGTAAATGGCTTAAAAGAGACAGTGCTTTTGAAAAGTTCCTTGTGGTTTCTTGACATTTGAAGAAGGTATTGAGAATTAACTTTGGGAAGATAAATGTTTCTGATAACTGGTAAATATAACTCTCCAATATTATTTCTTGTTTCTTCTCTCCCCCCACCTCTTAATTTACAGGATGCTATTTAAATTGAAAAAATGCACGAAGGTGACATCAATTAAGAAATAGTGACTAAAGTGACACCTAGGTTGTAAGAGGGAAGGAAGTTCACTTTCCCAGTTTTGCAATTCTCAGAACTTAGCTCGAATTGAGTTGTGTTCTCAAACCATGAGAATGTAGCAAGCAGCATTACAAATGAAGTATCAAGTCCACGTTTGATTATTACATTTCACCTTTTAAATACTACAGGTTAACATTTGTATCCGCTCCCGATGGGCTCCACATTTTCCCTCATAAAACTATCCAGCAGCCCACCTCTACAAGCGGCTTATTTGGAGTAATATGAGAGGGGAAGGCGGAGGAGCAATGATCGCAGACTATCCTCTTAAAAAATGAAAGATTGTGGCTGTGCAAGGGCTCGGATGGCAGTGGTGAAGAGAAGGATTGCTTATCAAATGACGATCTTTTTCTTTGTATCTTGTTGGAGTGCAGAAGGAGGGGACAGAAGACTGTTCCCATATCTGGGAGATGTGTGTGTGGTCTGTGTGTGTGGAGAGCTAGGTGTGTTGGAGGGAGAAAGAAGTTGTTGGTATGAAAGAGGACACTAATGATTTGGAAGCCCTTGGTACTCGAACCTGTCAAAGGCTTTAGAGAAATCCAAGGTGTTGATAGATAAACCACCAAAGTGTTCAGGAACAGAGTTCCAGCAATGTGAAATGTGGGAAAGATGTGTATGTTGCAAACCATATTAGTAATTATGGTTTAGACATAGATTTTTAAGATGAAATATCACTGTGTTTTTGTCTGTTATGTTCAAAGCTTTTATTACTGCTCCTCTCTTAGTTGACAAAACCATTGCCAAAGCCATTTGCCTACCTAAGAAACACAGTCAAAATATCAAAATATAGGCATTGCTTTCAAATTCTGTGCCTTGATGTCCCAAACAATCCTGCAATTGAGCATGTCATCTTACCACTGAGCCTGCAGATTGAGCTGTACGGAATCAAGATTGGACACTAAAAATTCTAATTAAAACGTTTGCAGCTGGCCTCTTTGATCATCTTCAGTGCATTACAACACCGACAAGGTACCTGATTGCTGCCACTGCAGTTGCTGCACCTTTCCTAGCTCCTGGAAGATCCTGTGAGAAACCTGCAGGCCCGCACAGTGTGGCTGGTGGCCAAAGGATGCCAAAGCAGCTCCTGAGCTCCATTCTAATTGTGAGGCAGAACTTTCCATGCGAGAAGCCTCAAGGAAGGAAGCTCACATGTATAGCTTTTTAGAATCATGCTATGCAGAAGGCCATTTGGACCATCATACCTTTGGCTCTTTGAAAGAGCTGTTTAATTAGTTCCACTCCCCTACTCTTTTTCCATTGCCGTTTCTATTTTTTTAGTATTTACCCAATTCTTTCTTGTAAGTTACAACTGAATCTTTTTCTATCACCCTTTTGTATACTTACAAACTAGTGTAGAACTGGTGATTTACACAATGACCTACTACTACCTTGCACTCTTCAAAGACGTTTTTGGGCTTAGTCTTTTTCTATACAGCTGGGAAGTAGTGGCTTCAAGCTCTTGCATCTTCTGCAGGATATATGTTGGGTTTTTGAGAGAGAACTTTTTCTGTGGGTTTCAGGACAGTGGACAAGACTGCTTGATATTTTCCCACTCTTAGGTGAACTCCACACAACATGTGCTCTAATTGGTATATGTCCGCCAAGAGTCTTATCCGCATATTTGTTATGGGAAATTAGAATTTTCTCATCTTAAGGACAGGAATGTATCTTCCTCCCAACAATAGTGATAGATCTGTTAGCCCATGCTTCTTGGGTAGATAATCTTGTCAACAATGAGTGACTGGTAGAAAGTGTAGATCAAAGTGGACATCAGTGCTGGTCATGATGTTTTGTGGCATCCCAGGTTTGTTGAGGGAAAAGACTAGAAGGTACAAATGTGGCCTGCATCCACCTCTCACAGGGCCAGAGTTTGAAGTTTGTGCAAGTGAGAGTTCATGCTCATGTTCAGCTGAAGCAGGGATTAATTTCTGGAGTCCCTCTGTCCTTTTGAACTCTTGTCAATGAGTCCCATCAATTAGCTTTATAATTATAAATAATATTTATAAGGGTTTGATAAGTGGTACAATTTAACTTTGCAGTTCTCATAACCCTGGGCATCAGTGCTAATCTCCAGGGTGTATTCTTTCCACAAAGGTGATTTGTTTGTTTATTTTATTTTTTTTGCTCATCCATATGGGACGGTGCTTGCCTAGTCTCTGTTAAATTTGGCAAAGGGAGTGGCTCTGGATTTTCATAGGTGGGGTGCGGGGGATATCATTGACCCGTGGAAAATGGGTGGAGCCACCAATTGCTGCTCAGTGTTGGCGGTTGTTTTTAGATGCATGAGCACACGTCGAGGCTGGGGGCGGGAATGTGTCAATGATTAGGATGTGCTAATGCTTGATATCTCCTCGTTCAGACCGCCCTGCCTTCCTTCAAGAAATCAGACTTCTCAGTGATTCGGCAGCATGAGGACTTTGTCTGGTTGCATGACACCTTGGTTGAGAATGAGGACTATGCTGGAATTATTGTGAGTAGCTGAAGTACATTCAGTAGTTGCCACCCACAGGACTGCAATCTGTTTCATGAGCCTGAAGTAGAATCCACTATTTTCTCAATGTTGTGAAAGCCCAGGAGGTGTGGAGGGGATTTAAGTGTCCAGGTGCACATCACTGAAGGATAAATTGACAGATACAAAATGTAATCAAAAAGACTCGAGGAATATTAGCCTTTATTTATAGGTGGTTGCAATAAAATAGGGGAGAAAGTGACGCTTCGGTTGTATAGAGCCTTAGCCGGACTCCATCTGGATTCAGTTTTGGGCTTGCTGAAGGCTTTGGAGGAGGTTCACTGCAGATTTATCTTAAATGACACCAGCTTGAAAGGGTTAAAGGGATAAGCTGTATAAACTTGAATTGTATTTCCTTGAGTTTATAAGGGTGAGTGGCAATCTAATCGAGGCCTTCAAAATAATAAAGGAATTTGGTGGGGTAGATACAGAGAAACTATTTGCTCTGGGAAAATCCAGAACCAGGAGCAGCGACCTTGAAATTAGAGCCAGGCCCAAATGAGTGAAATTGGAAAATAGCAATTTTTCACTCAAGGGTAATGAAAATCTGTAACTCCCTCCTCTAAAAGAATGTGGATGCTAACAGCCAACATCCGGGAGGCTACCACTGACCAGAAACAACTGTACTAGCCATATAAATACTGTGGCTGTGTGAGCAGGTCAGAGGCTGGGAATCCTTCGACAAATAACTCACCTGAATCCCCAAAGCCTCCCCATTATCTACAAGGCACAATTCAGTAGTGTGGTGGAATACTCTCCACTTGCCTGGACGAGTGCAGCTCCAACAACATTTCAAGAAGCTCAACACCATTCAGGACAAAGCAGCCTGCTTGATTGGCACCCCATCCACAAACATTCACTCCTTCCACAACCGATGCACGGTAGCAGCAGTATGTACCATCTACAAGATGCACTGCAGCAACTCGCCAAGGCTCCTTCGACAACACCTTCCAAAGCCATGACCTCTACCATCTAGAAGGACAAGGGCAGCAGACCCATGGGAACACCACCAGCTGGAAGTTCCCCTCCAAGCCACTCACCATCCTGACTTGGAGATATATCGCCATACCTTCATTGTCGCTGGGTCAGAACCCTGGAACTCCCTTCCTACCAGCACTGTGGATGTACCTACACCACATGGTCTGCAGCTCACCACCATCTTCTCAAGGGCAATGAGCGATGGGTAATAAATGCTGGCCCAGCCAGAAACACCTGCATCCCCTGAATGAATAAATAAAAAATAACAAACTTTCAAGACAGATGAATAGACTTTTATTTTGGCAGAGTATCAATAGATATGGAGCAGAGGCAGATAGAGTCGAGGTACAGGTCAGCTATGATCTAATTGGGTGTTGGAAGAGGTTGATGGGGCTGAATGACCACCTGCTGTTCCTATCTAAATTCACACATGAATACTTTTGTCGTCTCATTTTTTTTCTAAGAAAATGATGAACATGGGATCAGACAAACTTGAGTATTGTGTGGGGAAAGCTAAAAAGTGCTTGGCTTCATGTGGCCATGCATTGAGTGCTGGGAGGTAGAGGGTACTTGGCCTTAGGCAGACATGTATTGGGTGAGGGAATGTAAAGGATACTATCTAGTTTTCTTGAAGTCAACTTTTTTTTCTCTAATTCCTTTCCTCCCTCCCTCCCTCCATCTCATTTAGATACCTCCAGCACCTGCCAAACCGGACTTTGATGTTGCGAGAGAAAAGATGCAAAAGCTGGGTGAAGGTGAAGGATCCATGACAAAAGAGGAATTTAATAAAATGAAGCAAGAACTCGAAGCGTAAGATAATGAGAAAAATTTCATCCTTTTGATTTCTGACAAGTGTTAAACTTCAGCTGCTTCTATTGGGGAGGTAGAGTACGAGGGTGGATGGGGTGTATTTAATATCTACAGCGAAAGGGCTGGGAATGCACAGATTAAATGAGTGTGATTTTTCTCTTCTTATTGAAATCTGACTGCTGTTTGAGTTAACTTGATCAGCAGAAATTGAGCACAGCTTTTAAGATGCCAGACTGTGTTTTAAAAGTCAAATATTGCCCAAGAATTTTGCTGATTTGGTTTGTGAATTTAATGTTCATTATTATAATGTATTTTTATTTAGTATATAATAACTTTTGCTGTTGGAATTTCTGAACCAGCTTAATGAATTAATTATTGGGAGTAACTAATTTTGCAAATATGACCTAATTGTGGTTTCCATTGAGTTTAAAATTCTGCTTTCTGCATAACAAATAATTTGTAGTAATAAATCTGTTTTGTTGACAATACTCCTATCTTTTCCCCCTGCTTATTGTTATTTTTAGGGAGTACTTGGCTGTCTTTAAGAAGACTGTGTCCATCCATGAAGTCTTCCTTCAGCGACTTGCGGTTCATAGTGTATTGGGCAAAGACCATAACTTCCATGTTTTCCTGGAATATGACCAGGATGTAAGGCATTTTTCTTTATTTCTTTATTTCCTCCTTGAAAGCTCCTGAGGCATGACTTTCCCATTCTTTGCTTCGGTGAGGGGAGAATGCAAAAGCTACTTTTGTAGTTTCCTAATCATTTATCTCTCCCGTCAAATGAGGTTCAAAAGTCAATAATCAAAGTATTTTCTCAGGTTGATGGTATTGCAGAACATTCTTGACTCTGATGGTGATGGAGAGGCTTTAATTTAAATTTGGCAATGTTTTGATCTATATATGGGATTGCTCATTTTAAGTACTCTTGCTCAATGTAGTCCTATACACTTCCTTCCCGATGCATTAGCCACCTATTCACAGTTACTCCCTTACCTCTTAGAATCAGAATAATGCAGCATAGAACAGGGCTAATTGTGCCTATGGCAGTCCCTTGAAAGACCTATCCAATTTGTCTCACCCTCTGCTCTTTCAATTCCTTTTTTAAAAAAAAAATTACCATTCAATTCCACTAGCCTTTCAGGCATCACATTCCAGATATTCACAGCATTAAAAAAGTAAAATATCCTTGTTTTCCCTCTGGTTCTTCTCCCGATCATCTTAATTGTTTTCAAATTTTGTGCTGCTGTGAAATCATACTTTTGTTGATGCAGGTGTAGCTTTTGGGGGGCAGGAGAAGAAACAAAGTATTAAAAAGCACATTGAATTTCTGCACACCAGTCTAAAGGGGATAGTTCTATTAATGATGATCTAATCTAGTTGTTGATCTGGTCTGAAGGAGTTATGACCTCCTCCATGGAGCCCAATAACGTTTAGAAAGAAATTCGAAATTCCAGTTAGCTGAAAGGATGACACATCAAGATTTCACATTTTTAAAAAACTTTAACTGTATCAAATAACTAAAGCACTTTACTAAACTCTATTTTCTTGTGTAGGCAGCTTATATGTTAAACTACAAACAATTTCTCTTTGCTTATCACTCTCCCAGAATTACAAGTCACATAGCAAACAGTTCACCATTGCTCCCAGCTTCATTTCCACTGTGCAGCTGGGTAACTTCTAATCCCAGAACACACACACCACTGTGAGGGCTACACTGTAGATTTCTTTCTCTAGCTCCAAGTTAGGCAAATCTTCCAACCTCTTTTCACCCCTCACCAACTTAGTTTTCAAACTGAGCGGGAGCTCCCAACCGCACCCCACATAGTAAACGAAAGAGTTGGAATTTCCTCTGCTTAAGGTGCAGGCCTGGAAGACTCTTTCTTTTATTCTCCTCCTCCTCAATTGGCTGCAGACCCCCACAAGATCAAACTGCAACTCTGCTGTTTGTAATTATTTCAGGGAAACGTGTAACCTCAGCAATGGAAACATATCTAAGTAAAATGTTAATTAGTTATCTCTGATCCCAACTCTCTCTCATCCTGGAAATAAAGAGAGAGTTTACAGCATAACTGTTTGCAACTTAATAGCTGTAACACCTTTCTGGGACTTCAGGAGATGCAGTATCTATTCATTTGTAGATTTAGGAACAGTTATCATTGTCCCCAGTTGTAAATACCTTGCACCTCCCTCTCAATAAAACATTAGGCTTACTGTCGAGGCAGACTCCAGCCCAGGTCATATGACCCCGTTCATCTATCTTACCTTTAAAGCCACAGCCCTAAAGTATAGTAATCTTATAAACCAAAAGATAGTCCTAAAACATAACCTTATTGACCTCACAATTGTAACAGAATTCTGAGATACTGATGTACTAAATGTATATGCTTTTAGTTTTGGGATGTTGTGCTGTGCATGAAAGCTCTGACCTATTAGCTTACATGCACATATCCAATTTACTTCCCCCCACCAAAATCTTCAGTTGTTAAGGCCCATAGGCCTGGAATTCCCGCTTCATCTCTCTCTTCCTTTGAAGATGGTCCTCAAACCCTACCTCTTTGACAAAGCTTTTTGGTCATCTGTTCTAATATCTCCTTAAGTGGCTCAGTGCCAACTTTTGTTTGATAACACTCCTGTGAAGTGCCTTGAGATGGCCTACATCATTAATGCTGCTATCTAATTGCAAATTGTTGTATGTGGAATTAGTAATGTCATTGACCAGTTGCAGAGAGTAACCCTGACCAGACACTTGAGTGCCAGGTTAAGTAATACACCCACCTCTAGAAGTGCTGCAGCTTTGGGCACCTGAGGGCCTGGAGGAGGGGAGTGAGACCTTGGCAAGGATCCTTTGCCCTCCTCTATGGCAGGGGAGGGAGAGTGGTAGGTGAGAACCCTGCCACCTTCCTGCCTCCACCCCAAGTAAGACCATGGTGGGAAGGCCCATTGGCCTTTCTGCCCTGCTGCCACTTGAGGCCCTTAAGTGGCTAATTAATGACCACTTAAAGGCCTCATCCCACCGCCGCTGGTATTAACAGCGGGTGTCAGGGGGGCTTACCTTGTGGGGAGTATGACAATCTAGCCCACACAGGCTATTTGCAGCTCTGGGGGGAAGGGGAGCCCTCATTCAAAGGCACTCAGCGCCTGTTTGAGCAACCTGCCATTGGGAGGAGGCCCTGTTGAGAGCCCCCTCGCACGCCCCCCCCCCCCCCCCCCAAACCCGGCCCTTGCTTCCAACCCATGTCCCGCCATTGCTTGCCTGTAGCCTGAGATCCAGTGGTGATACTAGGCTTTGGGTGGGTGTTGTACCACCAGCAACCACCCCCTCCCTGGTAGTGCTGCTTTTCAGTTGAGCTGCCAGCCTCTGATCGACATCTCTCATCAGGTGGAACTTCCATCCCATGTCCTTGATCCAGGGAAAGGCCCGCTGCTGGCCTGTCAAGTGTTTGAGTGGCACATGATGCGGCAGCCTTCTTGGGAAGAGGTGATGCCAGATTCTTGCTGGCCTCAGCTGGCAACGGAGACCCCTGTCGCCTCCATAAGATTCCAACCCTTGCCTGAGGGGCGGTTAAAAGGCTGATGAGCTCATTCTTGAATTGGTTAATGGCATCCACAGCCTGCAAGTGGTAACATGTTACATAAAAGCCAATGAAAGAGCAGTGATGGAGAATCCAAAACGTTCCAAGGTGAACTGAAACCTTTCCTTCCAATCCCCTGGTAATCTCGCTCCATAACTGATTGATTGCTTAAAGATGTGTTGTAAGAGTTCTGTGCTTAACCTGCATGTCAGGGAAGAATGCCAGTCTGACTCGGTAATCAAGACTAGCACCTTTTAATATGTGGTAAATCACAGCAGTCAAGCCTATCGCTACACACCTGTCAGAGACTTAGGGCAGAATTTTCTGCCTGTCGGGCGGGCGGGCCCGACCCAATCTCCGGCAGGCGGGGAGCCGATCCCCGCCAGTGAGGCGGGCCGCACTGCCATTTTACATGGGCGGGCCAATTAAGGCTATGCGCTTCCTGTGCGGGCAGGGGGTGGGGGCGATTCCCCAAAAGCGAGAGTGCGCTCTTTTGCGTATGCGCACGGAAGAGTGCACATCTCCCTGAGGCAAAGTGCTGCCTTGGGGAGATAGCTTACATTTTGAAAAATGTTCAAAATAGAAAAAAAAATTCCCTAACATGTCTCCCTCATGTGACAATGTCACATGAGATGGGACATGTTCATAATTTGCAGATTAACTTTATTAAAATGTTTAAAACCCTGCATGAAACCTCATCCCGCCGGTGGATGAGGTTTCATGTTTTCTCTATTTGCCGCCGGGGCTCCTGGCCTGCCCACCAACCTTAAGGTTGGATGGGCAGGTCCTTTAATTGTTATAATGGTCCTGTCAATGGCCTCAATTGGCCATTGACAGGTCGGCAGGCAGAATGCTGATTGCGATGTCCCCTGCCTTCCTGAAAATTTAAATGGGGCGGGATGATGTCGGGGGTTCTGCCCGATGCCATCTGGGCCCCGCCCCCAGCTCGCCAATGGCAAAATTATGCCTTTATTTTTATATTGTGTTGTACTTGTATCCAAGATGTTGGAAGGGAAGAAACATTCATTTAAAACTTAAATGCAATGAGTAACATTGAGATTCAATCAAACTAGATGAGAAATTTGAAAAGCCTGCTGATCATTAAGAGATATGTGATGAGCAATTACTTTTCACTTACTGAATCAGCAGCAACTGGCATAGGCATGTGCAACTCAGTGGAGGCATTTGAGAATCAAATTATTTCACAGCACTGCACAGTGGGTGTTTGCAACTGTTTAATCCAACAATTAAATGGTTTCTTCGAGTTCTACAATTCATGGTGCCAAGAGTAGGGTATTACAGCATTTTTAAAATTCTATTCTTTGGATGTATGCTATGCTAGCATGGCCAACACTTATCCTAGTGGCTTTTTAGGCCTCTTTCTAAGAACGAGAATCCCCCACATGGTGTGTGACTAGGTGTGAACCAGACCAGAAGGGGATAGCAAATTTCCTTCTGTGGGTCTGTGGTAGCAGTTTCACCTCTGAATCAGGCGATAATGGGTTCAAGCTTCATTCTAACAACCTGAGTACATAATGTAGGCTGACATGTCAGCACGGTGTAATACTGCGGGAATGCTGCCTTTTAAATGAGACATTAAACCCCATCTTACTCTCTTAGGTGGATGTAAAAGCTCCATCAGGAACATTCAAAGAAGAGCAGGGGAGTTCTCTATCTGGTCCTGGCCAATATTTATTCCTTAACTAAAATCACAAACAGATTATCTGGTCGTCAGCTCACTGCTCCATGTGAGAGCTTGCTGTGCAGAAATTGGGTGCCATGTTTCCTATATTACAACTGTGACTCCAGTTCCAAAGTACTTCATGGCAAAGCGCTTTGGGACATCTTGAGGCCATGAAAGGCATCAGAGAAATATAAGTTTCTTTCCCTGATGGATATTGGGTTTTTACGATAATCCAGCAGCTTTCTAGGTGCCAGTCCGTTATTATTGAATTCAGTTTCATAACTTAGTGAGGTGTCACAATCACATAAAAGGTGTTTTCTTACAGTGGCCTGTGAACTAAGAATTTGTGTGTGTATGTAGCTGCCTTTTAATTTGAGTGGTTAAAAATAACCCAGCAGATAAGCTTTAGTCTTAACAAGATAAAGGTTAGTTTATTACAAAGGCTAGTTCTGAAAGTTACTCGGGTAAAAGTGATGAAGTTCTTAACTAAAATACAGATGCAAAGATTAAAATGCAGATAAAGATGAAAGGATACTTAAAGAAAAATTTCCTGTCAGTCTCTGAGATCATTGCGGGCCCATTGCTTGAATTCCTTTCTGAAGTGAAGGGGTTGAAACTTGAAGTTCGGTTAAGCAGCTGTGATGACTTGTGCAGATGCCTAGTCAGTGTTTGCCTTTTTCAGGTGGACTCAGCAGGTCAGCAGGTTTTTGGGAGAGAGGTTTCCTATTCCTCACTACTTCTGTAGTTACGGCACTTGCAGATTACCTGGACTTTTTGGCAGAAACAGCAGTCAATTCTTAACACCATACCCTCTGTCCTTCCTTGGCCAAGAACCCTCTCTGAAGTTGTTTAAGTTCTTCCTGGGGTTATGCATACACAATTGCTGTTCACAGCCTGCCTTTATACAGTTCAAAACTTAAAATTGCTACTATTATGTGATCTGGACAAAAATGCCAAATCATCTTTCAAGTAAGGCAAGTGGAACCCATTTCTCAATCTGAAATCCCCTTATCAGTTGCAGTGTTCAAAAGGGGCCAAGGTTTTCACTCAATCTGTGCTTCAGGGGAAAGCAATTGGCTGTTTGAGGACTCACTGAATTTCAAAAGTCTTTTTGTGTCTGGGTATGTCTGCCTGCAATTCACTTAAAGCTTTCTAGAAGTTTGACCACATTGTAGTTGAAAAGGTCAGGTTACTTTTGCCAGCCGTCTAAGGCTTATTGTGTCCATCTAAAAAGGAAGATTAGCTATTTTTACAAAATCTATAATACCACAGCTGCACGTTTGTTTCAAGAGGTTTGAACTCTTGACCTCTGGGTTGCTTGTTCAGTGTCATGATCACCAGTAAAAAAAAAATTTTTATATATGATTGAAACTGGAGAAAGCCAGGTAAAAAGAGAAAAAACACCTGAGGATCACATGAATGGGCTTTCAAAAGGCATTTGATGAAGTACTATATAATTGACTGGTTAGAAAAATTTACAACCTTGGTACTAAAAGGACAGTGGCAGTATAGGTACAAAATTGGCTAAAGGATATGAAGCAGTGTAATGCCAGATGGTTGTTTTTCAGACTGGAGGGAAGTATACAGTTAGTCTCTAGGGGTTGGTATTAGGATCACTATTCTTTTTACTATGTAATCATGACCTGGACTTGAGTATACTGGGCATAATTTCAAAGTTTGCAGATAATATAACATTTGGAAACCTAGAAAATGATGAAGAGGACAGTAACAAACTTCAGGAGGACATACTGTTGAAATCAGCAGACTCATGGCTGATAATTTAACAGAAGTGTGAAGTGATAAATTTTGGTAGGAAAAATGAAGTGTGACAATGTGGCCTAAATGGTATAATTTTAAAGAGAATGCAGGAACAGAAAAACCTGGAGGTATATGGTACAGTACACAAGTCTTTGATAATGATGGGACAAATTGAGATGGTAGTTAAGAAATACGGGATCTTTGCCTGTAACAGAGGGAGCGCAAAAATAAGGGAGTTATGATGAACCTTTAAATATCATTAGTTAGGCTGGTTCCAACTGGAATATTGTTTGGTTCTGGGCACCACACTTTAGGAAAGGTCTGAAGGCCTTGGAGAAGGAGCAGAAGAGATTTATTAGAGTGATACAAGTTGAGGGACTTCAGTTATGTGGCGAGACTGGGGAAGCTGGTGGTGTGGGTTGAGGTGATAATGATAGAGGTGTTCAAAATCATGAATGTTTTGATAGAGTAAATAAACTGTTTTCAGTGGCATAAGAGTTGGTAGCCACAGGACACAGATTTAAAGTGATTGGCAACAGAACCAGAGGCAACACACAATAACGTTTCTTTTTACACAGTGAGCTGTTGTGATTGAGAATGTACTGCCTGGAAGGGAAGTGGATGCAGTTTCACCATTAATTTTTAAAAGGGAATTGAATAAATACTTGAAGGACAAAAAACCACAGGGAAAGAGCAGGGAATTGAGATCATTTGGATAACTTTACCAAAGAGCCAGCATGAGCATGATGGACAGAATGGCCTCCTTTGATTGTATCGTTCTATGTTTGTGTCCGTTGGTGTTTTTGTTGCTGTTTTTGGGAAAATATAGAATAATTATGGCACAGAAGGAGGCCATTCAACTCATTGTACAAGCTCTTTGATATCCAGTCAGCCCCACTCGCTCTGCGCTTTCTTCATAGCCCTGCAAGATTTTCTTATGTATTGATTCCATTTCCATTTGAAATGTTTGAGAAACACCCATTTTTAAAAAGATGTTTGAGCACTGACAAACATACTTACTCGATAAATTAATGGCAGCATTATTGCCCGTGCATAAATTCATAAGCTGGGGCTATGGACCTCTTATTTCTAAATATGCAGAGAGATGATATCCTGGTTTAAAAGGACATAAATGATGCCCATCTCTGCCAGAACCCAGTGATTTCAACTTCCGTCCTCAAAAATAAGTGGTGATCTTGCAAAGTGGGGACAATCTCATGCATTTAGCATAATGGACTGGCTTTAAAGGGCTAATGTTGCTAAGCACATCCTGTAACTGAGCTCCAACTGCCTACTGAATGAGCTTTAGCTACAAGCTTTTTGTCATTCTGCTCCTTGAACCTATTTCCCGCTATTCACTTAAATCATGGCTGATCTGTACTTGGTTAACCTAACTAACCTCCTTCTGTTTGTATTCTAGCTAAGTGTCCGAAGGAAGAACACAAAGGAGATGTTTGGTGGTTTTTTAAAGAGCATGATGAAGAGTGCTGATGAAGTACTCATCTCTGGAACCAAGGTAACTTAGACATTTAATTATTTTTTTAAGTGCATGGAAAATTGTGATCTAAATATAAATTGGATGACAAGTGCAGTGGTGGAATATTGGAAGAGGGTTTGAGAGAGACCTTGAAGGTTCAGTTGCATTGATTTCAAAGGTCTTTGTATCTGACACGACAGAAAATGACTACAGTCACTGATCTCCAGATCCATGGGTAGCACTGAACCTTAATCTTAAGGTCAGAATGTGTGGAGCTGTAGCATAATGGCTAGCAAGCTGGCTACAGAAAACAAAATACAGGTTACCCAAACTGTTGAAAGGTGAGCTGGTAAACAAATAGCTAAAAGTAATGATGCAGGTTAATAAGGCCACAAAGAAAATCAAATGCATCACTGGTATTCATTTCTAAAGTGATAGAACTGAAAGTAGAGAAGTTAATGTTGAACTTGTAACAACTTTGGTTAGGTCGCTTGAAGCACTGTGCACAGCTGTAGTCTCTATTATGAAAAGGGATATAGAGGCACTAGAGAAGGTGCCAAAAAAAGGTGCCATGGTACCATAAGTAAGATTTTATACTTAGCAAGAAAGGCTGGGGACACTCTTCTCCAGAAAAGGGAAGACTGAGGAGTGACTTTTTTAAAAATTCATTCATCGGACGTGGGCTTCACTGGCTAAGCCAGCATTTATTGTCCACTCCTAACTGCCCTTGAAAAGGTGGTAGTGAGCTGCCTTCGTGAACCACTGCAGTCCATGTGTATGTACACCCAAAGTGCTGTTCGGGAGGGAGTTCCAGGATTTTGACTCCGACAGTGAAGGAACGGAGATATATTTCCAAGTCAGGATGGTGAGTGGCTTGGAGGGGAACTTCCAGTTGATGTTCCCATATGTCTGCTGCCCTTGTTCTTCTAGATGGTAGTGATCCTGGGTTTGGAAGGTGCTATCTAAGGAGCTTGGTGAGTTCCTGCAGGTACACACTGCTGCCACTGTGTCAGCGGTGGAGGGAGTGAATGGCACTACATCTACAAACAATCAAGTTGGCTGCTTTGTCCTGGATGGTGTTAAGCTTCTTGCGTGTTGAAGCTGCATTCATCGAGGCAAGTGGAGAGTGTCCTGACTTGTGCCTTGTGTAGATGGTAGACAGGCCTTGGGGAGTCAGGAGGTGAGTTACTCACTGCAGGATTGCTAGTCTCTGATCTGCTCCTGTAATCACAGTATTTATATGGCTAGTCCACTTCAGTTTCTGGTCAATGGTAACCCCCAGCATGTTGATAGTGGGGGATTCAGTGATGGTAATGCCATTGAGTATCAAGGGGCAATGGTTGGATTCTCTCTTGTTGGAGATGGTCATTGCCTGGCACTTGTGTGGTGTGAATGTTTCTTGCTACTTGTCAGCCCAAACCTGGATAATGTCCAGGTCTTGCTGCATTTGAACGTGCACTGCTTCAGTATCTGAAGAGTCGCGAATGGTGCTGAACATTGTGCAATCATCAATGAACATCCCCACTTCCGACCTTTATGATGGAAGGAAGGTCATTGATGAAGCAGCTGAAAATGGTTGGGCCGAAGACACTACCCTGAGGAACTCCTGCAGTGATGTCCTGGAGGTGAGATGACTGACCTCCAACAACCACAGCCATCTTTCTTTGTGCTAGGTATGACTCCAACCAGCGGAGAGGTTTCCCCCTGTTTCCCATTGACTCCAGTTTTACTAGGACTCCTTGAGGACACGTTGTCAAATGCTGCCTTGATGTCAAGGGCAGTCACTCTCACCTCACCTCTGGAGTTCAGCTCTTTTGTCCATGTTTGAACGAAGACTGTAATGAGGTCTTTTAAAAATATGAAGGTGTTTGATAGGGTAGCTGTAGAGAAGATGTTTACACTTGTCCCCTATTTATGGTGTCTCTACATTAAGGTAGTCACCGATAAATCCAATAGGGAATTAAAGAGTTTTTTTTTAATCCAGGGAGTGATTAAAATAGGAACTAGCTACCATATGGCATGTTTGAGGTAAATAGCATAGGTGCATTGAAGGAAAAACTAGATAAGCACAAGGGGGAAAGGAATAAAAGGATTTGCTGATTAGGTTAGATGAAGAGGCATGAGTGGAAGCTAGTTTGCAGCATAAAACCGACATAGACCTCTTAAGCAGAATGACCCGTTTCTGTGCTGTTAAATGCTACATAATGTGATCTTGCTTTAGACTGAGTAATCTGGCAATTTGACTCTACCAGAGCTGTCTGAAACTGGGCATCCTTGGCATGCGAATGCCTAATTTGGTTTCTAATGAAGCCGGGTTTCCCAGATCAGCTTGGAACCTGCCTGTAGTTGAGGTTTTTAAGAGGGAAGTTCGAATAAGCACTGGTTTGGATGTGGGTCATATGAACAGGAGTAGGCCATTCAGCTCCTGAAGCCGGTCCTATCATTCAGTTAGACATGGCTGATCTGTAACTTAGCTCTAGTTTGCCACCTTGGCTCCATATCCCTTGATACCCATGGCGAACACAAATCTATCAAACTTCATTTTGAAATCTGCAGATGACTGAGCCTCAACAGTTTTTGAGGGTGGGGGAAAGTTCCAGATTTCCAGTAGTCTTTGTGAAGAAGTGCTTCCTGACATCACTCGTGAATAGCCTAGCTCCAGTTTGATATCCAAAACTAGGACCAAAAGTATGAGAGTCCACAAATTAATAAATCCAATAAGGAATTTGGGAGAATTCAGAATGGTTAGAATGTGGAACTCGTCAACGATGGAGTAGTTGAGGCAAATAGCATCAATGTGTTTAAGGTGGAGCTAGAGAAATACAAGGGAGCGGAAGTAGGGTTAGATATAATGAGATGGGAGGAGGCTTGTGTCGAGCATAGACCTGTTGGGTGAATATCCTGTTTCTGTAATGTACCATTGATGTAAAAAAAAATTAAACACCTTTTCTTCTGCAGGATGGTGATGAATTCTTTGAACATGAGAAGACATTTCTTGTAGAATATGGCATCAAAATTAAAGATTCAGCAGTAAAAGCAGAAAAAATGACAAGAACTCACAAAAGTATGTGCAGCTTGGCTGGTTACATTCACTGGTTTTTGTTTTATAAAGAATTAACATTGGTTTTTACACTATTTAATAAAAACAATTGTAAGTAGATATTTTGAGTTGACTGCCAAGCCTATTTATTGGGAGCTGTCTCTCTTTCTCCAGATGTTTCCGATGATTACCTTAGTTTATCCTCTTCCTTGAATGAACTCGCGATAGACAATAAAGCTCCAATGAACAAGTGAGTCCTTTCATCATCTGTGTGGTCACACTGTGGTTGAGCCTATTGCATGATGTGCCTCATTGTGAAATCCCTGCAGTGTCTACTTTTTAAAAAAAAAAATATTCCCTGGACTTGGGTATCCTGGGCAAGGCAAGCATGATTTGTCCTTCCCTAGTTGTTGTGTTGAGAAGGTGGTGATTAGCCACCTTTTTAAATTGTTGCAGTCCATGCGGTGAAGGCATTCCCACAGTGCTTTGGTAGGATTTTGACCTAGCAATGACGCTGTGTCCAAGTCTGGATAATGTGCCATTTTGCTATTTGGTGGTGATGGTCTTGTCATGTACCTGCTGCTCTTGTCCTTCTTGGTGATCCTTCAGTGATGGGGGTGTAGGGGTACAGGGGAGTGTTGCACTGTTTTTGTAGACTGTACATGTTGCAGCTGGTGATGGAGGATATGGATGTTCAAGATGGTAGATGGGCTGACAATCAAGCAGACTGTTTTGTCCTAACACTTGCACTTTAAAAGTGCCTTGAGACATTTCAAAGGAGCTGTAGAGTCTAGGTGACCTGATTTGAGAGAGCATAAGCCAGGTTAAGAGGAGGTGTCCAAATAGAAGTGTGTTTGGGGCAGGTGGGGGGTGGTGTTCAGCATTGCAGTTTCAGAGAGCAGGTTTTTGAGGCTTGAAAGTTGTTCCTCAATGGTAGGATTGAGACAAGGATGTGGGGAGGGTGGGGGAAGAGAAAATAACAGCAGGCCAAAGTTGGAAGTACACCTGAAGCCCCATTTAGTTTGTGTTTATGGTCAATATGTTGGTGAAGAGCAGAATAACGTGGGAAATTATTGAAATTGCTATTTATGAAAGAAAATGTGATTTTTTTTTTCTAGCTACTACATAAAACTTTCCGAGCTGTTTGAAAAACTCAGGGTAAGTCTGGATCATTTTAGTATTAAATGAAAAATAATTGAATATAAGTAAGACATTTTCGAAACAAAAGTTAAAGGTAACAGCATGTTATCAATGGAGCTTCATTAAATATTCTTGTTTGGTGAAGTTTTTTAGGGAATAGGAAACTTTTCAGCCCCACCACCCTGTTCTACCATCACGGGTGGTCAGTAGCTCAACTCTTACTTACCTGCCTTGGTGCCATTTCCTCTGATATGTTTGCCTAATAAAAAAACCTGTCAATCAACTATATATTGGATTCTTAAATAAATCTCCCCGCCTGCATCTTGTGTTTTTTTTTGTTTAATAGAAATTAATGTCAATGGGTTGGGCTCACACCTTCATGTAACACCAATGCGCAGGTGACTCTATAGGCATGGTAACTTTTTGGATAGAGTAGCAGCTAGTTCATTATTTTTTAACTACGGTATTTACTAAAATTCACCAAATTTAAATAAACAAACTCAAATTTGTTTTAATCTGAATTTGCACAAGTGTTGACACCCTTAGAAAAACCCCTACTTAAGGACAACACTTTGGTTCACACACTTTTGATTCTCTTAACTGGATGATTTACTTAAGCAGGACAGTTTCCTGATCAATGGTTTGAGAGTTAATTCTCTGGCTAGTTGTTCACATCCTCATTGCAAGTCAGTGGGCAGTTACCATAATGCCAGAGGGTACAAGCCTGGAGTTAGTGGAGTCCTGGGAGGAAAGAGATGGTGAGAGTTAATTTGCTGCCAGTTTCTTAAGTCAAAGGAGTATCTTGGGAGAACTTCATGGTTTGTGTTGAATAAAGCCCAAATACAATATTCACAGCAAGTCACAAGATGAAATAAATTATTAGAAAGGTGTTTTTAATGTTTTTGAGCTGACTTGTTCTTTAATCCCTGTTATTGTATCTGGGCAGAACTGTGGTGGGAATAACAAACATGCTAAATATAGCGATAAAAATAAAAAGCTAAAAGCTACTGCGGATGCTGGAAATCCAAAACAAAAACAGAATTACCTGGAAAAACTCAGCAGGTCTGGCAGCATCGGTGGAGAAGAAATCAGTTAACGTTTCGAGCCTTCACGGCCCTTCGGCAGAACTGAAGCATAGTTAGGAGAAAGGAGAAATATAAGCTGGTTTAAGGTGGGGGGCGGGGGGAGAGAAGTTGAGGGTGTGGTGATTGTGGAGATAAGCAAGCAGTGATAGGAGCAGATAATCAAAAGATGTCACAGACAAAAGGATCAAAGAGGTGTTGAAGGTGGTGATATTTGTCTAAGAAAAGTGCTAATTAAGAATGGAAGACAGGACACTCAAAGTACAGCTCTAGTGGGGGTGGGGTGGAAAAGACTAACAAGGTTTTAGTTTTAGATTTAAAAATAATGGAAATAGGTGGGGAAAGAAGAATCTATATAAATTATTGAAAAAGAGGGGGGAGGGGAGAAACGGGGTGGGGATGGGGGGAGGGGGAGTTTAAGATCTAAAGTTGTTGAATTCAATATTCAGCCCGGAAGGATGTAAAGTGCCTAGTCGGAAGATGAGGTGCTGTTCCTCCAGTTTGCGTTGGGCTTCACTGGAACAATGCAGCAAGCCAAGGACAGACATGTGGGCAAGAAAACAGGGTGGAGTGTTAAAATGGCAAGCGACAGGGAGGTTTGGGTCTTTCTTGCGGACAGACCGCAGGTGTTCAGCAAATCGTTCGCCCAGTTTGCGTTTGGTCTCTCCAATGTAGAGGAGACCGCATTGGGAGCAACGAATGCAGTAGACTAAGTTAGGGGAAATGCAAGTGAAATGCTGCTTCACTTGAAAGGAGTGTTTGGGCCCTTGGACGGTGAGGAGAGAGGAAGTGAAGGGGCAGGTGTTGCATCTTCTGCGTGGGCATGGGGAGGTGCCATAGGTGGGGGTTGAGGAGTAGGGGATGATGGAGGAGTGGACCAGGGTGTCCCGGAGGGAACGATCCCTACGGAATGCCGTCAGGGGGGGTGAAGGGAAGATGTGTTTGGTGGTGGCATCATGCTGGAGTTGGCGGAAATGGCGGAGGATGATCCTTTGAATGCGGAGGCTGGTGGGGTGATAAGTGAGGACAAGGGGGACCCTATCATGTTTCTGGGAAGGAGGAGAAGGCGTGAGGGAGGATGCG
The DNA here is from genome assembly GCF_964194155.1 of Cetorhinus maximus. NCBI lineage: Eukaryota > Metazoa > Chordata > Chondrichthyes > Lamniformes > Cetorhinidae > Cetorhinus > Cetorhinus maximus. Next base: position 25,602,685 of record NC_135892.1, on the reverse strand, counting down.
CGGGATATGGGCCGGACACGGTTGAGGGCCCTGTCCCCTTCGCCTCCGTCGCATCTGTTCTGATGACGCTACCTTCAAAAACAGCTCCTTTGACATGTCCTCCTTCTTCCTTAACCGAGGTTTTCCATCCACGGTCGTTGACAGGGCCCTCAACCGTGTCCGGCCCATATCCCGCGCATCCTCCCTCACGCCTTCTCCTCCTTCCCAGAAACATGATAGGGTCCCCCTTGTCCTCACTTATCACCCCACCAGCCTCCGCATTCAAAGGATCATCCTCCGCCATTTCCGCCAACTCCAGCATGATGCCACCACCAAACACATCTTCCCTTCACCCCCCCTGACGGCATTCCGTAGGGATCGTTCCCTCCGGGACACCCTGGTCCACTCCTCCATCATCCCCTACTCCTCAACCCCCACCTATGGCACCTCCCCATGCCCACGCAGAAGATGCAACACCTGCCCCTTCACTTCCTCTCTCCTCACCGTCCAAGGGCCCAAACACTCCTTTCAAGTGAAGCAGCATTTCACTTGCATTTCCCCTAACTTAGTCTACTGCATTCGTTGCTCCCAATGCGGTCTCCTCTACATTGGAGAGACCAAACGCAAACTGGGCGAACGATTTGCTGAACACCTGCGGTCTGTCCGCAAGAAAGACCCAAACCTCCCTGTCGCTTGCCATTTTAACACTCCACCCTGTTTTCTTGCCCACATGTCTGTCCTTGGCTTGCTGCATTGTTCCAGTGAAGCCCAACGCAAACTGGAGGAACAGCACCTCATCTTCCGACTAGGCACTTTACATCCTTCCGGGCTGAATATTGAATTCAACAACTTTAGATCTTAAACTCCCCCTCCCCCCATCCCCACCCCGTTTCTCCCCTCCCCCCTCTTTTTCAATAATTTATATAGATTCTTCTTTCCCCACCTATTTCCATTATTTTTAAATCTAAAACTAAAACCTTGTTAGTCTTTTCCACCCCACCCCCACTAGAGCTGTACTTTGAGTGTCCTGTCTTCCATTCTTAATTAGCACTTTTCTTAGACAAATATCACCACCTTCAACACCTCTTTGATCCTTTTGTCTGTGACATCTTTTGATTATCTGCTCCTATCACTGCTTGCTTATCTCCACAATCACCACACCCTCAACTTCTCTCCCCCCGCCCCCCACCTTAAACCAGCTTATATTTCTCCTTTCTCCTAACTATGCTTCAGTTCTGCCGAAGGGCCGTGAAGGCTCGAAACGTTAACTGATTTCTTCTCCACCGATGCTGCCAGACCTGCTGAGTTTTTCCAGGTAATTCTGTTTTTGTTTTATGCTCAATATAGCCTTCTGTGCTGGTTTCTGTCTCCCAAGGAGGTTTGGAAGCATTTTCCACATTTTTTCTGCCTATTAGTGCTTGGGTTTTTATCTGTTTTTGCCTCCCACTAGCTAGTAGGCTATCTATTGTGATGCTTCCGGAGTCACGACTGTGTAGAGCAGGCCTAGATGGTCTTTTCCTGCCCGTTGTTTCTGTATATGTTTGAAAGGCAAAACTTGGGAAGAAAAATCAAGGAAATTGAAAGCAGTTGGCAGGAGTCATGGAAGATGACAGAGATAATGAGGAACTTCATCAGCTAGCTTGAAGACGCATGGTCTTTATGAGCATTGAGGTGCATCTTGATCACTGGTCACAATAGGAATTTGGGAAGGAAGAGAAAAAGAAAGCAGAAACTTTGCTTTGTCCTTCATTGGACATTGTTAAATGCAGGATTTCAACACAAGAGGGCACAAACTTCAAGTTAGAGCTAGGCTATGAAGGGTAAAAGGATAGTGAAAATCTCTAATTCTCTTCACTGCCCAAAGGCTATGAAATGTTGTGACCTGAAACATCTCAAGACTGAGATTTGATTTTTTTTTTGTTGTTGCTGTGTTAGCATTTTTCGGGATATGAAGCAAATGGAGTTGTGATACTGATCAGCTATGATCTAAACAAATGCTGGAATAGGCATAAAGGGATAAGTAGCCTCCTCCTGTTCCTATATTTCTAATCCAGAGAGGTACTGGCAGTTGTATCCTGGTGTGTATTTTAAGTGTTACTTTGTCTAACTTCACATGTTTGCCACCTACTGGCCCCAACCTAATGTCTTAACTTGTTCCAGAACGAAAAACTTAAGTAGAATAAGCCACAACCTCACTCTTGCTATCCAGCTTATGTCCATTGCACTGGCTTTCCGTAACACCTGCCCAATTTAGGCAGAGGAAATGCCAATGCCCTATGTGTGAAAACCCATTTCTTCCTAGGTACACTACTTCTGAATTTTACCTACTGGAGAAAATGTACTGGGCCAGTACACTTGTGGGGAGGGAACTAGAGCCTGGAAGTGCACTAGTAGGTATGTGGAGAAGCTCCAGTGCTTGCCATGATTCATCATAGTTTCTGGCGCACTTTTCTCTCTAGATATTGCGATAGAGCTGATACCACACCATTCAGATGCAAAGCTACCTATTTGGGCCAGGATTTGTAGCCAGAACACCCAAACTGGATGTCAGTTTTTGCTACTTGGGGGGATTTTTAACAGTTCATTCACGTGTGTGCATCATTGACAAGGCCAGCGGTAATGGCCATCCCTAGTTGCCCTTGAGAACATGGTGATGGATCTCCTAGTACCACTGCTGTCCATGTGGTGAAGGTGCTCCCACAATCCTGTGTTAAGTAGAGTGTTCCAAGATTCTTACCCAGCAATGAAGGAGGAACAATGTTATGTCCATGTGCGACTTGGAGGGGAGGTTGGATGTGTTACCCATGCACATGTTGTCCCTGTTCTTCTAGATGGTATAGCTCATCAATTTGGGAGGTGCTGACATGAAAGCCTTGGTGAGTTGCTGCAGTGCATCCTGTAGATAGAGGGAACATTGCCTGCAGTGTGTACTAAGTTGTGCAGTTGCATGGTGCAACAAATAGGCTGCACACAACAAAGAAAATTTAGAGGGAACATTTATTTCAACCATGTGTGCTGATGTGGATGGGGTGATGTTTAGGCTAGTATCTGATATGCAAATCATACAACTGTTAGCAATAGAGACAAGTGATGGTGTGGAATGTGATCAACCTGTAATAGCCAAATCTTGATGGAAAGTGCCACTCTTCCTTTATCTCAAATGTTTGCTTTGGAATTAAGCCATCATTAACTGTCAAGCTGAGTTTCCTTTTACTGATTGTTTGTTCCTTTCCCCCACCCCTGCACTCATCTACAGAAAGTAGAAGGAAGAGTGTCAAGTGATGAAGACTTGAAGCTGACAGAACTGTTAAAATACTATATGAGAGATATACAGGCGGCAAAGGTAATGTAACTGAAGCGTGTTACTTTCCAATATTGCCTCTTTTGGTTTGTAATCCTGGAAGTCATCCTGAGAGTTTGGGATTTGCTCTTAAGAATTTTACCGTATGAGGCCATTCAGCCCATTCAACTATCTGGCTATCAAACTATGGTGCCATGATTTTGTTTTATTACAGTAAATAGGGATTAGTATTACCATTTACCCTCCTGCCAAAGACATTTTTCTTTGTAATTGGTCCTTTTGGTCATTCTTCCCCAATTTTTAACCAATGATCTTCTAGTTTTGATTCTCAGAAAACATCATTTGATCTTGATGGCTATGCATAAGAATAGCAGCTCCTCCCTGTGCTTTACTGGAATAGGGTTATCTATCTGTTCTAACATTTCAGCATTGTTCCATTTATACGATGATAAAACTCTGTTCTTGTCAAACTCTCTGCAACGCATGAAATTGATTTTCAGTGGCCTAGTGACTGCAGTACTTTCCCTAAAGCCATTCTTGTGTAGAATGCTTCGAGGCTTCCCTCTGCTTCCCAGATCCAAGGTGCTTTTGTAGGCCTTGACATTTAGCACTCATCTGTGGATTACAATGTCCAATACAATTTAAACAGCTTGTTTCATTTAAATATGACCCTGGCGTCTTTGACTACAAAATCTAAGGATATTAATTAAGTGGACAGAATCTTGGGATCACCAATTCTCCACTGACACCTATTTTTAGTTCCATGTGATTTTTTTCAAAAAGCTAACCTTCGAATGAATTTGAGCTGAACAGGTGCTGCTTTATTTTTTAATATTTGTTCATGGGATGTGGACACTACTGGGTAAGTCAGCATTAATTGCCCTTGAGAAGGTGGTGATGTGCTGCTGCCTTGAACCACTGCAGTCCATGTGATGTAGGAACACCCACAGTGCTGTTAGGAAGGGAGTTCCAGGATTTTGACCCAGCAACAGTGAAGGAAGGTTATTCAGACACACAGACAAACCATTTATGTTTGGTGGTTTCATGCTTTGATAGCAAGGAAGTGCTTGTTGCTTTTCAAAATCAGCCAGCACAAAATTGTCCACCTAATAATAGTCTGCAACAGGCATCCTCTAGATGCTGGCTGCACGACTGAAGACTTTCCCATTTTTAAAAATTCATTCACAGGACGTGGGCTTTGCTGGCTGGGCCAGCATTTGTTGCCTATCCCTAGTTGTCCTTGAGAAGGTGGTGGTGAGCTGCCGCCTTGGACCGCTGCAGTCCATGTGGTGTAGGTACATCCACAGTGCCGTTAGGAAGGGTGTTCAGGATTTTGACCCAACGACAGTGAAGGAACGATAATATATTTCCAAGTCAGGATGATGAGTGACTTGGAGGGGAACCTCCAGGTGGTGGTGTTCCCATGTGTCTGCTACCCCTGTCCTTCTAGATGGTAGTGGTCGTGGGTTTGGAAGGTGCTGTCCAAGGAACCTTGGTGCATTCTGCAGTGCATCTTGTAGATGGTACACACTGCTGCTACTGTGCGTCGGTGGTGGAGGGAGTGAATGTTTGTGGATGTGGTGCCAATCAAGCGGACGGTGGACAGTGTCCAGCTTCCTCAGTGTTGTGAGAGATGTCAGCTGTGGCTCAGTTCATAGCACCCTCGCCTTTGAATCAGAGGGTTGTGGGTTCATGTCCCACTCCTGGAAACCAAGAAGTGTGATTGTACTCGAAAGAGTTGCAATCTGTGACTGTTGATAACTCGAAAGAGTTTCCTCAGTGTTGTGGGAGCTGCACTCATCCAGGCAAGTGGAGAGTATTCCATCACACTCCTGACTGACTTGTGCCTTGTTAGATGGTGGACAGGCTTTGGGGAGTCAGGAGGTGAGTTACTCGTCACACGATTCCTAGCCTCTGACCTGCTCTTGTAGCCACAGTATTTATATGGCTAGTCCGGTTCAGTTTCTGGTCAATGGTAACTCCCAGGATGTTGATAGTGGGGGATTTAGTGATGGTAATGCCATTGAGCATCAAGGGGCAATGGTTCAATTCTCTCTTGTTGGAGATGGTCATTGCCTGGCACCTGTGTGGTGCAAATATTACTTGCTGCTTATCAGCCCAAGCCTGGATATTGTCCAAGTCTTGCTGCATTTGGACATGGACTGCTTCAGTATCTGAGGAGTTGCGAATGGTGCTGAATATTGTGCAATCATCAGCGGACGTCTCCACTTCTGACATTATGATGGAAGGAAGGTCATTGATGAAGCAGCTGAAGATGGTTGAGCCTGGGACACTACCCTGAGGAACTCCTGCAGTGATGTCCTGGAGGTGAGATGACTGACCTCCAACAACCACAACCATCTTTCTTTGTGCTAGGTATGACTCCAACCAGTGGAGATTTTTCCCCTTGATTCCCATTGACTCCAGTTTTGTTGGGGCTCCTTGATGCCACACTCCGTCAAATGCTGCCTTGATGTCAAGTGCAGTCACATTCACCTCACCTTGGGAATTCAGCTCTTTTGTCCGTGTTTGAACCAAGGCTGTAATGAGGTCAGGAGCTGAGTGACCGTGGCAGAACCCAAACTGGGCATTGGTGAGCAGGTTATTGCTAAGCAAGTGCTGCTTGATAGCACTGTTATTGACCCCTTCCATTACTTTACTAATGATCGAGAGTAGACTGATGGGGCAGTAATTGACTGGGTTAGATTTGTCCTGCTTTTTGTGTACAGGACATACCTGGGCAATTTTCCACATAGCCAGTTAGATGTCATCGTTGTAGCTGTACTGGAACAGCATGGCTAGGGGCACGGCAAGTTCTGGAGCACAAGTTTTCAGTACTATTGCCGGAATACTGTCAGGGCCCATTGCCTTTGCAGTATCCAGTGCCTTCAGTTTCTTGATGTCATGTGGAGTGAATCGAATTGGCTGAAGACTGGCATCTGTGATGCAGGGGGCCTCCGGAGGAGGCCGAGATGGATCATCCACTCAGCACTTCTGGCTGAAGATTGAATTTCTGAATGCAAACAGGGCTTTGTAACCTATACTGCAGTGCATGAGTGCGTTTCGGTCTTCCTGTTAGTCACATATCCACCCAAACCTAGAGAACTCTGGCTCCTGGTAACCTTTTGACAGCAAATTGGTTCATACTTGTCCTCGTGTTACATAAATGTAGTTTCAAAATGATCATGTCAAACTTTCTTCCTTTACAGCATCTTGCCAATCGAATCTTAGGGCGTTCAGAGACCACTTGTGCGTCATTTCTGCACTGGCTCTTTGAAAGAGCTATTCAATTCATCCCACTCCCCTGCTCTTTGCCCATAGCCCTGCAAGTTTTTCATTTTGAAGTATGAATCCAGTTCTCTTCTGAGCTGAATCTGCTTCCCCTGCCCTTTCAGGTAGTGCATTTCAGATCGTAACTTGCTGTGTTGGAAAAAAATTATATAAAACTTAAATCCAAATTTTCCCACTGTGAATGCTGACTTTTGGATAAAGTTCTTTTTTTTTTTGGATCGTCTTTCTGGAACTAGTATGCTGTGCCAAAATTTCTAATGTTTCTGGTGCCCCAGTGTCATCCTCAAGTGCAGTTTGGGAAAATCACACCACAGTTAGAAGAGGGAAGGTGCTGGTGCAAGTTTTAGTTCAACTTATAGCTGCACTCCACCTTCAAGGCATTCTGCTGTCAACCATTTCCAGCTAGTGATGGGTCCTCTGTTTTGTTTTGGCACATCTTTGAGCACTATAATGTTCCGCTCAGAGCTGCCACGTAGTCCAAGACGAAAGATTGGAAAGTTTTCTCCAAAAACAAGCTGCTTTATCAATTGTAGCTCAGTCAGTTGCACGCTAGAATTAGAAAGTCATGGGTTCGAACCCCACTCCAGAGATTTAAACACAATCTAAGCCAGTGCCAGAGATGCTGTGTTTTGAATGAGACATTATGCAGAGACCCCTTCTGCCTTCTCATGTGGACGTATAAGACCCCATTTTGAAGAAGGTCAGGGGAGTTTTCCCCTGTCCTGGCCAACATTTATCCCTTAACTAGCATCAGTAAAGCAGGTTATCTGGTCATTATCAAATTGCTGTGTACAATTTGGCAGTTTTAAAATTACAGATGCATTTGGGATCTTATTTTCCCTGTTAATGGTTAGAGAAAGCAGCGATGGGATCAGATGATCTAGGTCTGTAAAATACAAACTGCCAAATCCAACAGAGCGAGGAGCATAAAGACCAGTTTTCAGGCCAGTAAGCCAGGGTTTCACAGGCAACAGGAAGTTGATCAGACACCCTGATCTTACTGCAAAGACTTAGTGTTTATGGCACATTGAACTGCTTAGCACTGGAAACAGCAGTGGTACTAGTAGTTCCAGTGGCAGGTTTGTCATTTAACAAAGCATGAAGTTTAACCAAGAGTAGTTTTATGCTCTCCCCTCCCCTTTGAAGGAATTATTCTAATATGCGTAAAGAAGCTAAATTTCAAGGTGGAATATACTACTTACCTTTGACTTCTAATTTCTCCTCAGGAGGAATCCAGAACAAGGGGCCACAATCTGAAGTTTAGGGCCAGGCCATTCAGGAGGAAAATCACAAAGGACTTTTTCACAGTGGGTAGTGGAAATCTGGAATTCTTTGTGCCAAAATGCAGCAGATGCTTGGGGACGACTGGAGTTTTCAAGACTGTGATCAGGGTATAAAGAATATGGAGCATTGCAGATAAATGGAGCTGAGAGCAGATCAGCCTTGATCTGATTAAATGGCAGAATAGGTGTGAGGGACTGAATGGCCTCCTGTTTCCAATCCTCCATTTTACAATGTTGTCCAAAGTTTAATTTGGTTGCCTGCAAATGTATTGTACAAGTGGCACTGGATTAGAACAGACGCCTTTTTTTTAAAACATATATTAATGCAGGATTTTTCTATTAATCAGGATCTTCTGTACAGGAGAGCCAGGTCTCTTGTTGATTATGAAAATGCCAACAAAGCTCTAGACAAGGCTCGAATGAAGGGTAAAGATGTGAAACAGGCGGAGCAGCAGCATCAGCTGTCTGGTCAAAAATTTGAAAAGCTTTCAGACTCAGCAAAGCAAGGTACAAGATCCTAATGTCCACAGAATCCCTTAGTGTCCATCTGTATATTGTGGTGATGAAACTTTGTTTATTCTCCTGTTTTCAGAGCTGACTGCTTTCAGAGCCAGACGAGTGGAAGCATTCCGTAAAAACCTAATTGAAATGACTGAGCTGGAGCTGAAGCATGCCAGAGTGAGTAGCCTGCAACAATGAGCTTGATTTTATTTATTATGTAGCAGGATAGCATTGTCACCAGAGTTTGTAACCCACAACCTGTTATTTATGTTCACATCTGTGGTTTACTCCTTCCCATCCAACTGATATGCATATGAGTACATCCATAAGACACCAAGCACAAACTTCTTAACTGTAACCAAGGGCAGATTCCTTTTTGTGCAGCTATTGTGAAATGACACAAGGGGGCGATGTTGCTGTAGAGAGTGAAACGGCTCACCGGGGGCAATGTTGTGGTAGTGAGTGAAACTACCAATTTTGTTCCTCTGCATGGAATTAAAAACAAGCCATTTAATTGGCTCTCTAATGCATGGTTTTGGCCTCTGCTCCCTTATCCTCTTTGCACTGAGAATCGTTCTGATATCTGTCCCTAGTTTCATGGAATTTAAAACAGTCAGAGCAGAGAGTACCAAAATGTACAACTTTGCACTTCTATGTTAAATACTCTGTCATGTGTCCGCCCATTCCACCAGCCTATATCCTCAAAGCCTATCACATCCCCCTCATTATTGGCTACGCTTCCAAGTTTCATCATTTCTAAATTTTGAAATTGTAACCTGTACCCTCTAGCCCAAGCCATTAATATATACCAAGAAAAGTAATGATCCTAACACTGATTCCAGGGAAACCCCACTCTATACCTTCCTCCAGTCTAAGAAACAACCATTCGCCACTGCTCTCCGTTTCCTGTCACTTGGCCAACTTCCTATCCGTGCTTCCACTGTCCCTTTTATTCCACGAGCTCTGACTTTTCTGGCAAACATGTTATGCGGCACTTTATCAAAAATTTTCTGGCATTCCACATATACAACATGAACCAAGCAGCTGTTTGTTCATGTGTGAGCTCTGCGTGTATGCAAGATAAATATGCGAGGGTACGTTCCCACTGCAGAATCCACACGAGCACGTGTACCAGAAGGAGTCATTGGATAGCTGTAACGTTGGCTGTTTCCTCTCCACCCACCCTCCCAGTTCATTGGACTGGGCTTAACTGAGGTTAGTCTGTACATTCTGCCTGCTTGAGGTAGAACCCTAGAATAGTGTGAAACAGAAGGAGACTATTCGGCCCTTTGAGTCTCTGTCAGTTCCATCAAAGGTTTGTTTAGGAAGTGTGCACTGGAACTTGGCCATTGGCTGCTCTTGGTCTGTAAGGTCCAATTGTAAACTGGGCTATGCAGTTATCAACTGAGCGCATATACTCTTGTTGGTTTGATATGTAATTTGAGCAAAAAACTGATCTAAGGCCTACTTTCAAAGCTTCACACAGCACAGAAGGAGGTTATTGTGCCTGTGCTATCTCTTTGAAATTGCCAACTTATTGGTCCTACACCCATGCTCTTTCTTCATAGCCCTGCAACTTTTCCTTAAGTATTTATCAAATTCCCTTTTGAAAGTTACTGCTTCTGCCACCTTTCCAGGGTGTGCATTTCAGACCATCATAGCTTGTTCATAAATTGCCCTCATCATGGACTCAATGGACCAAATGGCTTCCTTCTGTACCCTAATGATTCAATGACTATGTCTCCTTAGGTGGTTTTGTCAATTATCTTAAATCTGTGTCTATCGACCCTCCTACCTAAAGCCCCCTCCTACTTTTGAACACCACTATTAATCGTTCTCTGCTCAAAAGAGAACAATTCCAGCTTCTCTAGTTTGTCTACATAACTGAAACCCCTCATCCCACGTATCATTCCAATAAATCTCCTCTGCACTCTCTCCGATACCTTGACACCCTCCCTGAAGTGTGGTGCCCAGCATAGGCCGCAATACCCCAGCTGAGACCTGCGCAGTGATTTCTGAAAGTTTACCATAACTTGCTTGTTTTCTCCATTTCTAAAACACAGGTTTTTTTAACAGCTTTGATCAACTTATCCTGCCACCATCACAGACTTGTGTGTTCTATTTCTTTCAGAACAATGTACAGATGCTACAAAACTGCCTGGCTGCGTTGATGAGTAATTAGTGCCATATGACTGGATGAGGCCAGGAATCCTCAGACTGACCTTATTTCACCCGCTGAAGATGAATTTATAATTCGCAGCCTAAAATCATTGTACATCCAGTTTCTGTTGCAATAACTCTGGTCACGGGATAAGCTGTGCGTGCTCCTATTCTATATCCTTTACAGTTTTTCTCTGCTGCTGTTTAATCCGTAAAAGCTTGGATAATGCACAAAGTAATTTTTCTTTTTTAAAAAAAATGCTAAGCTTTGCTCCACGCAAGTGCCTGCTGATTGTAGAACTTCACAAACAGTGACTTCCAAAACTGAAGCTGGACCAAATTTTGTATGTTCATATTCCTATGCATGGTAGTCTTTTTACAAAAGTGGCATAATAGGGACCTGTTACAATAATTGTAATTCAAATTCTATTTATACGCAGGTTGGCTAAACAATGCTCGAAATCTTGTTTGGGGTTTTAACAAAACTTCCATTTGATTGTGTATGCGATGACCAAATTGACATTGCTGGTTTCATTCGATAAGCAGACTCTTCCTATTTTTTAATATTGTGCTGCTCCAAAACTCTTGCTTCTGAATTAAAATCTCTCTTGACTGTTTTTGCTTATCCTAATTTTAGACTAAGCTAACACCGAAGTCCATGTTTTTGGTTCCTGGCTGTAATTTGTAAAAAGAATTAAGATTTAAATTTAAGCAGTGGTATTTCACTGAAGAAAATGATCCCCAATGCCCATGGCATTTCTCTAAGGTTGTACTAGTTACTCTCTGGCACTTGTAGGGTTAATTGCTCCCCATCCCACCCCAATCACTTTACCCTTGCCTCAAAAACAAGCTCTTGTAAACAGTACTTAAATATTTTACATGAAGCACTCAAACTGCAGAGCACTTTGGAAGTATGTGCCTCATTTCTGCCTATGAATGTTTTGATATCTCCCCCCTCTCCTCCCTCGAAACATATTGCAGCACTCTTTTTAAAGAGTTCATATTTTAGATAAATTTATGCAAAGGAACTTTGAAGTGCATGGTGGGGTTAAACTGATACTGATAACATCTCTTGCTTTTGTTTTCCATCACATTGGGTTTGGAGATGGAGTGAAATTAGGACATTCAGTTTCCCATTCTAACCCCAATCTGCACACAGACTTGTTTGGCCAGGAGGAGGAGGACGCAATGCAGGACACTGGGCTGGCCATCCAATTCTGAGCTGTATTCTCTCCTGGGGAAATTCTGCTTCCAAAGCAATAAGGTGAGGGAAATAGCAAAGTGTGAATGCTGTTTTTAATTTCTTTTCATGAAGAAAGGAAGAAGCCAGGTGCTGCGTGTGGTTTGGGCGATTCCTGAAAGTTGTGTTGGAAGAAGAAATGGAAGTTTTGTTGAAGCTCTTAACTCTTCATTGTTTTGCATTGAACTATGTCCTGTGTATATTGTCTGCAGTTCTAAATATTAATGGAAAGCAGTAGAAAGCCCAATCTATATAAAAAGAGACTTGTTACATTTTAGGAGTATTTTAGTTAGCTATTGATGCCTGTGTGTATGTGCGTGCCTGTGTGTGTGTGTGTGTGTGTGTATAAAAATAAATGTTCATAATACATTAACATTGTGAGTTGGCCTGGTTTAAAGAACAACAGTGTGGGAGATGCCCAGAGTAGAATTTTGTCGAAGTTGGTCTCTATCCCTCTCCTGCCACCCCTCCCTCTTGGGTCGGTCTCCGTTTCCCCTCTTATTACCCCCTCCGCCCACCCCTCACCTCCCAAACTCCACCCTGTGAGCTGGTCTTGTCCTTGTTGTCAATGGCCTTCAAGTTCAACCCATATCATTTTCTTTAAGGCACCCGACCTGATGGTGAGCACAGTGATTAGCTTGCTCAGTCAATCTTGGAATGTCAGTTTTGAACTCTGTTTTCAGTATCCTAAGGGAGGAACTGAAGCCATTGAACAAGTAGCAAACAGGTTGCAGAGTTGTGTGTGTGTGGAGTATGGGTAGAATTTCTCTCACCAGATGTTGTGGTTTTGAACAATTCTGTTAAAATTTGCTGGAATTGTGCATTGATTCATGGAGATGATATATTTGGCTTTATTAGTCAGTGTTTTCTCCCTGTAAGACATGTTTCTGTGCCTTTTGGAAGGAATTTGAACAGTAAAGATGGTTTGAAACTGTTTTGTGATGTTTTTTATTTATTGAGGTCAAGGAGATACTTGCACAGAAGCACATATGGATTTCACCCAGAAAATATTAAGTCTTCCATTGTCTCCCTCTGTGAGGATAAAGCAGAATCAGCTTTCCTGTCAACCTGTGTGGATCCACACGTGCAGAGTTGGCGATTTGGATCCAGACACTGCAATGTTAACCTAAGCCGCCCGTTGAGAATCTGAAGGGGTTGGGTACACTGCTCATTTTACACTCCATTGAGTAACTTGCACCTTTCACAATCGCAGGACAGCCTAAAGCACTTTACAGTCAATGAAGTACTTTTTCAAGTGTAGACGCTGTTTTAATGTAGGACATACAGCAGCCAATTTGCACAAAGCAAGGCCCCACAAATAGTGATATGATAACAATCGTCATTTTTTTTCTTTAGTGATGCTGGTTGAGGGATAAATATTGGCCAATCTGCTTCGTATAGTGCCATGGCCATGGGATCTTTTACATCCACTTGAGGGAGCAGAAGGTACCCCGGTTTAATGATTCATCTAAAGGACAGCCCCTCCAAGAGCACTGCATTGGAAAGTCATACTCCAGGAATTTGAGCTGATAATCTAGTAAGACTTGAATCCACAATACACTGAGCCATAGCTATTGAAGCCTCCAGACTGGGAGAGAAATAAAACAAATGTTACACTGTTCCCCTGGTTTCCAGCCCAGCAAGTTCAGTTAAAATTGCCCTCTTGGTCTTTGAAGGGTGTGCTGCACATCTTCAAGTGGCTAAGCTGTTTTGGCAAAGCCTGAAGTTTGAATCACTCACTGGCTCAATGGTTGCGGTGAAACATCCAAGTGAAAGTTAGACATAAGAATATGAGAAATAAGAGGAGTCACTCTTATGGTCCCTTCAGCTTCCTCTGCCATTCAATAATGTCAAGTCTACTTTCCCATCCTATTCCCTAATATCCAAACAATTATCAGTCTCAGCCTTAAATAAACACATTGACTAAGTCAACATCTCAGCCCTTAAAGACCAACCCCTTATGAGACTACAACCCCTAGTTCTGCATTCTCCAGCCAGGGCAAATAGCAGCTGTACATGTACCTTGGCAAACCCTCTAAGAACTTTATATATTTCAAGAAGATGATCTCTCATTCTTCTAAAGTGCAGAGAATATAGGCCCATCCTACTTGGTCTCTGCATCGGCCAGCTTTCTCTTCCTGGGAACCAATCTAGTGAACTTTCATTGCACCCTCTCTAAGGCAAGCATACCCTTTCTTGGTAAGGAGACCAAACTACACAGTATTCCAGGTGTGATCTTGCCAAAGCCCTATACAATTGCAGCAGTTGTACGGATCTCAAACAGCAATAATGGAGCACAAACTGTTTCAATGCCACCTTGAAATACAGATTTAACAACTGCCTTTAATTGACAGGTACTGGTGCTGCTAGAACTGCAGAAAATTGCTGAAGGTGAGGTCTGAGATACTGACACATAGGTATAAAGCGACAAGTGTTTGCATGCAGCGATTTCTCTGTGATAGCTTCCTGATTTGTAGGGCATCTATTCTGGATTGCTTGCTGACTGCACCCAGGAATTCAGCATCTTTCAGTCACACTGCCAGCTCTGAGGCCAAGCACTGCTGCTGCTGGAGAAATCTTTGTCAGCAGGCAAGGCAGTTGGACTCCCACTTGCCCCTCACATGCACCGGGCAGCCTCTGCCTAGCAGTTGTTTGAGACGGGGTCCTCATTGTCATCATTTTGTAACTTCATGCTTTTCCACTTGGAGAATAGTGTGAAGCAGTGGAAGGATTTAATCTGATTAACCACCTTGACAGGTCATAATATGAACATTCCTTCCATGGCTTGACCACCTTTATACCCACCAATAGGTTAGTCCTGTACAATGGGAGGGCTTTACAGGTTCTCTCAACCCATATGATGAGGGGGAACTACTCCCAACTTCCTGTTGGATTTCAACCCAGAATTCAGGGTTAGAGCTCGTCTGGTCTTCGCTTGCTGGGATTGTCTGATGGTTTAAACCTTGAGCCATCTGAATCTGAGCCCATGCCCACTTACTGGGAGCAGGCGGTGAGAAATGGCTTCAATACGAGTGCAGGATGAGGTTCACTGTCCAGGCGAAGGTCCTAAGGTAGAGGCCTGTTACTTCTGCGCGCACAGTGAAAATCCAAGGGCAGGTTCAAATTTGAGCTGGCCTTGTGAAAATCAGGGCAAAGGTCAGGGAAACCCCACTCACTCAGGAAAATGTCAGGGGTAAAAGAAGTGAACCCTTGGCCAAAATAAAACCCTTATTTATTAGAAGAGGAACCTGTGCGCTCCCTCTGATTTAACAGTGCAAATTGACAGGGAATTAACTGAATTCTGCACAGCTGGAGGTGACCCCTTTCAGATGAGACATTAAACCGAGGCCCTTTTCACCCTCTTGCGTGGATGTAATACATCCGGTGGCAATATTTAAAGAACAGGGGCGTTCTCCCTGGTGCCCTGTGCCAACAATTATCCCTCAGCCAACACCTTAAAGTTATCTGGTAATTACCTTGTTGCTGTTTGTGGGAGCAGTTACTAAGTTTCCTATGTTATAACAGTGGCTATGCTTCACAAGCGCAACATTGACTGTAAAACATTTGTGAAAAGTGCTACCTAAATTCAAATTATTTTTCTTTCCTTCATTCATTTAAATATGTTGCTACTGTAACGTCAGATACTGATGTAAACACTTGGGGGCTGATGGACTGGATCCTTTCCGTTTGCATTTTCAGTGTAGGCTGACTGTTTTTTTGCAAGCTGGTTTCAGGGATTGGTTAACTTGCAGCTGGCAAGTGCCCAACTGGTTGGTTCTCTGCCTGGCATAATGCATCCAGGCACATCTACTGTTATATCCTGGCTAGAGCTGCCATCTTAACCACTGTCTAAGTGGTTAGTGAAGGGTTTGTACTTAAGGAATTTTACTTGCAGGACATGGACTAGTATCACATACAATTGAGGGAGATAAAAAGAGCTGTAAGAGTAACCAAGAGATTGCTGGAAAAGAAGATGGTGTGTAATTGCAGTAGCCACATCGAAATTGTTTCAGCTTTGTCAGGGGTTAGAAGTTCCATTAAGGGGCAGTATAGGGCCATTCAATGATATTGTAGGGCAGATTCAAACTGATTCTCAGTTCATGAATGAGCAACTGCTAATTAAAGATTTTAAGTCAGTTTATGCGCCACTAGATAATACTTAGGGGGGGGATTTGCATTTGAATAGCATCATCAACATTAAAATCAATAGTAATGCCGTCTAAGATTAGGAAAGCTCAAAGTGGATGGGGTTCCTGGTGTGGGTAATATCTGCCCAATGGTCCGAGAGCCTGGGCTAATTTCCTTGGGCTGAAAGCTAGCTCATGATGTCCCTATTTTCAAAGAAAGGGGTCAAATCGGAGCCAGGGAACTATGGCCTATCAGCCTGACATCCATTATTGGGAAAATATTGGAAGGGATAATAAGAAATGGCCTTTGATCACAGGAAAAGGGAAGGGCCCTTTAGAAATACATATTTCCGGAAAACAGTTGTACTGTACAAATTTGAGTTCTCTGTGGAAGTCACTAGTTTAGTAGATGTCAGAAATCCAAGAGATATTGTCTACCAGGAGGTACAGGAAGTCTTTGCTAAAATACCATTTTTGTTTATTCATTCTTGGGCTGTGAACATGACTGGTCAGGCCAGTATTTATTACCCATCTGTACTTGCCCTTGAGATGGTGGTGAGCTACCTTCCTGTCTGCTGCAGTCCGAGAGGTGTAGGTACAGCCACTGTCCTTTATTTCCTGTAGAGGCTTGATACAAATGAATGGCTTGCTGGGCCATTTGAGGGCACTTAAGAGTCAACCATTGCTGTGGGCCTCAAGTCACACGTAGTCCAGACCGGGTAAGGATGGCAGCTTTGCTTCCCTAAAGGGCACCAGTAAACCAGATGGGTTTTTAATGACAATCCAATAGTTTTCATGATCATTGTCAATGAGACTAGCGTTTTTTAAAATCCAAGTTTATTAATTAATGGATTAAATTTAAATTTCCTCCTTGACAATGGTAGAATTTGAACTCGTGTCTTTGGGGTATTAGGTCCAAGTTTCTAGATTACTAGGCCATTAACATTGCCACTATTCTACTATTCCCCCTACCTCATGTTACATTATTTCACAAAGCAGAATCTTGTATCAGTTGGAATTTGATACACTGATTTAGGAATTGGCTCCAATCCCAGAGCCAAGAAGTTGGCTTCTATCCCACAGATGTGGTTCAGCCTGGAGGCTCATTACTGGTGATGTCCCCTGGAATCAGCCCTCGGCCCACAACTAATCAGTGTCTTTATTAATGGCCTGGACAATGGTGTTAGGGGTATGGTCAGTAAGTTTGCAGGCAACAGCAAAATCTGTGCAAGGGTTGACTCACTTAAAGGACTGCAATCTAATGCAAAAAAAATGTAGATGTGATAGGACAATGGCAAATGGGATATAACTTGGAAAAGCATAGTGTCATTCTTGTAGGTATGGTCAACACAGAATGCACATATCCCTTGCAGGGAGCAATACCAAATAAGGTTGAAAGAGAAGAAAATCTGAGTTATTGTGTACAAATTGCTGAAGGCCCATGACCAATGGAGGAAAGCTGTAGTGAAAGGGTTGTATTAATAGAGCCATTGAATGCAAACCAAAGCCATTCTGTCATTACACAGGTCACTGACTAAACCACATTGAGAGTGATCCCACATGCGTAGATGATATAATAGCCTTGGAAAATTCCTAGAACAGAGCTGTGAGAATGATTCCTAGCTAAAGGACCTCCAATAGTCTTAAGGAGTTGGCTCCATATACTTCAGAGCTGCATAATAATGGAAGGGCTGGATAGCATCCCCAGTGACCAATTAATCCAATTTAACAGATTGAGGAGGATCAGGACATGAGTTTAAACTATGAGAGTAGGAATAAACTATATTAGGCAGTTTTTTTTCCGAGTGAATACATTGCCAACTGGTGTGGTGTCTACTAACTCTTCAAGAGGGAAGTTGACCAGTTCCTGACTGGGGTATCATATAGAAGATAAGTAGCTTTATGGGTAACACTTGGTCCATGTGGCCTCCCGGATTGGTTTTGATCGCTTGAGAAGGCGGTCAGACAGGAAGTTTACTGAGCAGTTTTTCCCTTATGCTCCTGGGTTTTTCTGTATTTTACCCCTCTCAAGAGTTGGCATGGCTACGTTGGTGGGGGTGACCGGCTGATCCTTTCCTGCCCGTTATTTTTGTATGTTTGCATGCAACTGTTTCATTAAATGCAGTTAATCAAAGTTTGCATGCTTACCAAGCATTTGTGGAACAGGTTTATACTGATTTTTCTTTTGTGTACATTGTCAATTTGAGAATCAAGGAACATCTGCTCTATGGTCTGCAACACTTCTGGCACATTTCACAAGTTGATTTTCATGTGGATTGTGGAGCACTGGCACTCTTCCACTAGTGCCTCACACCAGTGTTTATTGGTGCGTGGAATTCTTCACCCTGACAACCACATCTGCAGTAAAAACTAACCAGTCATCTGCAGGTGATTTAAATCAGCTTTGGCACGTTCAATGTTGTGTCTCAGTTAGTCAACATAAGAAATAGGAGCAGGAGTAGGCCATTCAGCCCTTCGACCCTGCTCTGCCATTCGGTGAGATCATTTTCCTGCACTATCCCGTATCCCTTGATGTTTTTAATATGTAGAAATCTATCAGTCTCAATCCTGAACATATTGAATGACAGCCTCCACAGCCCTCTGGGGCAGAGAATTCCAAAGATTCACCACTCTGAGTGAAGAAATTCCTCCTGTCCTCAGTCCTAATTGGCCTGCCCCTTATTCTGAGACTCTGCCCCCTGAGAGATTGGGGGACAACTGATGGCATTGAAACTTCAGCCTGAATGTAACCCTTACATACTATTTTAATAGTAAGTTTTTATTGGGTTCAATATTTGATTATTTTGTTTACAGGGGATCCATTGTTGCTTTGCTGAGAGTTTTGCTCAGCTGTAGCCGGTTCACATTCCATTCACATCATGTTAATGTTTGCATGTGAACACCATCCATTTTCAGCCATCAGTGTGCCATTTTCTCCATTTCAATGTTTGTGCCAGGAAGCTGGGATCTGTAATGGGGCATCGAATTCTGGAAGTATGGGGTGCCACCAGATTGAGAGCTGGTCTTGAGAGGGCAAGTATGAGAGAGCCAAGGCCCATGCATTTGTGGAAGGATCATGAATCTATCATAGATGGTTCTCAATCAACCCTTAAACTCCCTACCTAACAGCGCTATGAGAGTACTATCAGCACACGGACTGCAATGCTTCATGTAGGAAAGCCACCCACCACTGCCTCAAGGGTGACTAGAGATGGGCAATAAAACTCAATGGATGGAAAAGAGAGAATCCTGCACTGTGCTGCGATTCGCCCCATTAGACACCCCTTCTGGCTTTGAGAGGCTCATTAGCTTAGAGCACTCTGTATGCCTTCTCACCCCTTCCCCACACCCCCAACCCATAGAAACTCATTGTGTAACCACCCCCTACCCCAAGCTTTGAACCTCTGCCCAAAAGTTTGTCAGAGGAGAAGTGATTTTAATTGAAGCTACAATGCTGTAGTATTTTGCTAAAATTGAACAGGAGTTCCCTTCTCTCAGTAGATAGACATGCTGGAGTTGGGTCAAGATAATGATGAAGTCTGAACCATTCTTTTAATACTTTATCAGGATGTGAGTGTCGCTGGCAAGGCTAACATTTATCCTCCATCCTGATTTGTCCTTGATAAGGCAGGTTGCATTCTTCAATCACTGCAATCTCTGGGCTGAAGGTCCTCCCACAGTGCTGTAAGGTATTGAGTTCCAGGATTTGGACTCAGCAACGATGAAGGGATGGCAATGTATTTCCAAATCAGGATTGGAGGTGAACATGGAGATGATGGTGTTCCGATGTGTCTGGCACCCTAGATGTTGGAGGTCACGAGCTTGGGAAGGAAAGTGAAACTTCATGTTATAGGGGAAAAAAATATCGCGTTACTGGTTGGAACACCATTCTGGAAATTGGGGGAATTGTCCTGAAATTCTTCCTTCTCCTGCTAGATGGTGCTAGCAGGTTTTTAAAGAAATATACATTTTGTCAGTATTTAGCTGCCCTCATCAGATTTTCAAGGTTCAGATCTCTACATGGATAGTGAAGGGGTGTTTCACATGTTGTATCTCCCCTTTCCCACAACAAAGGTATTGATGCTTCAAATGGTTGGACATGTGTTGTGACCAGCTACAGTGGAGCAGAATTATAGCCTTAAGTTTTATTTTCATTAAAAAAATGTAAAATATTAGGAAATCGCATTCAATAGGAAATTATTTTGTACCTGAGAATTTATCTTAACACAAAACCTTGCTGAACATCAACTTAGCTCCATCCCCTGCTTCCCTCTTTAATAAATCTCACACCTATCCCTTTTTGGTTCACAGTGGTTTAACTATCTGAACAAATAAATGACCTACAATATTTCTGAAGTTTATGCACCTGAACAGATTTAACTTTGTCCTAATTCTCACACTACGGAAAGCTGCACCTCCATATCCTGAAAGAAATTGGTGTTTACATCCTGGTTCAACAGGACATGGTTGTTCCACTCACACTGCTGATCTGGATCTGATCATTTGACTCAGTCCTCTGTGAAGGAGTGTTATGTACTTTCACTGTGGGGAAAAAAAATTGAGATCCGGCTTCTAAGTATCAAAGTTATCACATAGAGCGATAAGTACTGAAGCACTGGGACTTAATTGTGTACTGTCTTTATATGCTATATTTGTTTTTGGATTTACAAAAACAACTCTCTTTGTTTTAGATTTTGTAATTACTTTTCAAACTCCACCTAAGTGATGTGAATGTGGAAATCGATACCATATGGAGTGGTGTGGTGAATAGCATAGATGCATTTGATGGGAAGTCGGATGAGGGGGAAAGGAATAGAAGGATATCACGATAGGATGAGATGAAGGAAAATGAGGAGAGGTTCATGTGGAGCATAAATACCAACATAGACATGTTGGGCTGAATGGCCTGTTCCTGTGCTATAATTCTATGGAATTCTATGTAGAAACAGTGGTTAGTTTACAATGGAAACTCTTCAGGCTTGGCAGAGGCAGGGGGTGGACAGAACATAAGGGAAGGTCGGAAGAGCTTCTGGGTGCCATCATGGATGGTTCTATAATGCTCCCCTTTTCCCTTAAGAAACCTGTAGGAGTGGGTGGGAGCTAGTCCAACCCTAGACAAGGGCACACCTTTTGTTGTCTGTGGTTCTAAAGGTATCTGCTGAAATCTAATCTCTAATTGCAGTCATTGTGTTAACTGTTACCTTTTGGTTTTTGTGTCTGAGAGAAAGAATGGTGGGGAATGAACCTCAGTGCTCAATAAAGCCAGAATTCTTTTGTTTTTCTTAACAACTTGCATTTATGTAGCTCTTTTAATGCATTAAGATGTCCCAAGGCCCTTTACAGGAAGGCTGCAACTGAGCCACATTAGGAGATATTAGCCCAAATGCCCAAACACTTGGTCAAAAAGATAGGTTTTAAAGAGTGTCAAAGGAGGAGACATGGCAGAGAGGAGCAGGGAGGGAATTCCACAGTTTGGAGCCAGGGCAATTGAAGGCATGGACACCAATGGTGGAGTGATTAAAATCAGGGATACTCAAAAGGTCAGAATTAGATAAGCGCAGATACCTCAGAAGTTTGTGGGGCTGGAAGAGATTACAGAGATAGGGTGGGGTGAGGCCATGGAGAGATTTAAACACAAGAATGAGAATTTTAAAATCAAGCTATTCCTGGACCGGGAACCAATGTAGTTCAGTGAGCACAGCAGTGCTAGGTGAATAGGTTTTTGGATCAGCTTAAGTTAAGGCCCAAATTTCCCGATAGGTTTTTTTTTGTCCCACATAAGACCATTCCCAAACGTGGAGGCAAGTGCAGTAGAGCTTCTGAGATTAATGCCTTTGAAAAGGATAGATTCAGAAGAATCACATTTGAATTTTTAAGTTTCAAACAAGTGTACTGCATTCAGAGACTTGCTTCAAGTCCTTACTCTTGATGCCTTGCCAAGCTCTTTTTTAACTCCATTGCATTCCTTCACTGCAAGATACAGAACAGTGGGTGGGTAACTGGCTTTCTTAAGTTCTTCCATCCTCGACCCTAGAGAATGATGAGGTGGGAAGCTCAAAAGATAGAAGAAAGTGGCTACTGAAGAGGGAGAGCGTACAATCTGGATCCTAGGCTCCCAAAGGAATGCCTGAGGAGGAGGGAAGTTCAAGATGGGTCACAATCTTCATTACCATCTAAGTTGTGTACAAGGAACAGGAGAAGCCCATTCAGCCTCTTGAGCTTGTTCCGCCATTCAATCTGATCATGGCTTATTCATACCTCAACCCCATTACTTGAACAAACATGGGCTGATGAGAAAGAATCAACATGGCTTTGGTAAAGGTGAGTTGGTGGTGGTGTCTGGCTAATCTTGTTGAATATTTTGAGGTTATTAATAAAATAGACAAATGACTGTCTATGGATGTTGTCTATATGGACTTCCAGAAGGATTAAATATGGTTCTACACAAAAGATTATTGACAAAAATGAGAGCACACAGAATAGTCGGACATGGCTTGCCTTTAACTCTTCACCGTATATATTAAAGACTTAGATGAAGGAATAGAAAATTGTATATCCAAGTAATTGAGAGGCTTGTTAAGTTGTGCAGATGGGAGAAGGAAGTTACGTGACTGGACGAAACTGTGGTAGATGGAGGGCAATGTGGGTGAGTGAGAGATCATTCACTTTGGACCTAAAAATGATAAATGAGAGTATTTTTCAAATAGTGAAACTAGGAATTGTAGAGGAGCAAAGGAATTTGGGAGTTAAACTACTACTACGCAAACTACTAAAAGCTAATTGACAGGTTTAAAAATCAATTTTAAAAAAACAAATGGAATTGGGGCTTTTGTCTCCAGGAGACTGGAAAACTAAAGGAAGGAAGTGACCTTTCAGTTAAAGCCTTGGAGCAACCCCATCTGGAGGACTGCCTTCATTTTTGATCTCTGCATCTGAGAAAGGATATATCAACCCTGAAGGAAGAGCAGCATTGATTCATCCAAACGATAGAGACTTTATAAAGGGCTAAATTATGAGAAAAGATTGCTTAAACTTGGTTTGTGCATCCCTGAGTTTAGAAGTTTGAGAGGTGATCTAACTGGGGTGAATTTTAAATGGATTTGACAGGGTAGCTACAGAAAAGCTATTTCCTTTGTTGGGGAATGGAGAAGGAGGGGACATACTATTAAAATTAGAACTTGGCCATTTAGAAGCACCTTTTCCACACAAAGCGATGTGTTGAGAAAAGAGGCAGGCTGTTGAAGCTTTTCATCTTGCTCTCGGCAGGACAGAAGAGGGAGATGGCGGCAGAGTGGTAATGTCACTGGACTAGTAATCCAGGGGCCCAGGTTAATGCTTTGGGAGCATGGGTTCAAATCCCACCACCAATTCAATCAATAAAAATAACCTGGACTATAGAGCTAGTCTCAGTAATGGTGACCACGACAACTACCATTGACTGTTGTTTAAAGAAAGGACAGATTCGCAAGAATACCAAGACCAGAATCTTTGGGTCTGCTCGCCGACATGTAAAATGCCACGCGATGGCATTGGGCATGCATCCCGACATCACTGCGCATCATTCAGATCTTCAGTTTGGTGGGCACGCACCAGAGTCAGTTGCATGCCCGCCGAACTGTCAAAGGCCTATTAAGGCCATTTAAACAGCAATTAAACTAATTAACTGAGCTGCCCGTCCTACCTTAAGGTTGGTGGGCAGGCGAAGACCACAGGCGGCCTTCGCATTTATCATGAAACCTCATTCACTGGCGGGGTGAGGTTTCATGAAGGTTTTTAAAGCTTAATAAAATTTTTAAATAAAATTCATTGACATGTCCCAGCTCATGTAACACTGTCACATGAAGGGCCATGTCTTAAAAATGTTTTTTTTCTTTATTAAAATTTTCAAAAATCAAACTAATCTCCTTGAGGCAGATCAGAGCACAGGCCCCGACTCAGCCTCCTCCCCCCGCCCGCACAGGGAGCGCTCAGTGCTTCCAGGTTCACGTCACGCTGGGAAGATGTAAGATGGCAGCGCAGCCGATCGTGGGCGGTGATTGGCTGCGTGCCCACCCACGCCGTCTCCCATCCAACCCCACCGACAGGGAGAAAATTCTCCCCCAAATTTCAAAGGGGACAACAATTTATACTGTATGAGAACAGGGTTGGTTGGCAAGTGGACTCTGATTGGTAGAGCCATTGCCATGCAGAACGCACCAGAGAACAATTAACTATCAAGCTTTTGTTTAAATTCAAACCAGGCAAATCGACTCTGGTCAAGGCATTGCCAAGGAGAATGAGCCAGAGAATGGCTATCTCCTAAGCTTTAGTTTAGTTGAAAAAGGTGCAATGCATGGACATGTTCTTTTTGTTTGCATAGGACAAGTCCCTGTGTGTGAATGTATATAACTTCTAGCACGTACAAATGAACCACGCTGTGCATTTGACTGATAATCTTACATTGTGCCAATCAAAATTGTTTAGTAAGTGTTGTCTAATTGCAGAACCACATCTATGTTGGACACTATGTTCTGAATTTTGCAAGCACGGGCTGGTTGAGCATGGTCAGTACTTTGCCTGTTGTGAACAGCCGAAGGTATGTGCTGTCTGAAATGACCCACCAGTTTTTGGGATGTACGGCCTACAAACCTGGCATCACACTGGCACTGAAATTCATATAGCACATTATTCATTTGTGTGGTAGGCAGAATGTCGTTTCGACTAGACGGAAGCATCCTGTTAGTGGAAAACACCACTCGTGTTGCTACTGCATTGTAACAGCATGAAACAGCTAGCTTCACCTGCTTCTCAGTCATGTTTAGTGGCAGGTCCCATGGATACGAATTTGGATCCGTCATTAAGATTGCACATCATTCTTTTTTCAACTAAACAAAAGCTTGGGGGACAGCTATTCCCTGGACCATTCCCCAAGGCAATGCATGGGCCAATCAGAGTTGACCTTCCTGGTTTGAATTTAAACAAAATCTTGGCAGTTAACTGTTCCCTGGTGCATTCTCCATGGCAACATCTCTACCAATCAGAATCCACTTGCCAACCAATCAGCACCCTCTTCTCATGTAGTATAAATTGTTGTTCCCTTTGAGATTTGGTATTCTTGCAAATCTGTCCTGATGAGTGCAAATCAAAAAGTAGTAGAAATCTGAAATTTTCTCCCTGCAAAAGGCAGTAGAGTTTAAGCTTATGTAGGGTGCAGGATGGGAAGTCAGCCAGGAGAGTATTAGTAAAGACAAGCCTGAAGAGAACAAAAGCATGAAAGAGGGTTTCAGCAGCAGGTGAGCTGAGGCAAGGGTGAAAATAGGTGATTTATGGAGGAGGAAGTAGGAGGTCTTGGTAATGTTTAGATTAGGTTACAAACACTATCAAGGATTCTTTTACTAGCTATTACCAGGGAATATCACACTCACTGTTAACCGATGCCCATTTATAAGTGAATTTGTTGCTTGGCAGCAATATTGGTTCATTTTCGAGCACTGCATTTTGGTAGCCTATTTTAATGGGATTCTCTTGACCTTCTCGACCACACGTTAGATATCACAAGTTAGATAGGTTAATGAATGGCCTATCATGATCTTGGTGCAGTTTCTATTCAAACAAATGCCTGACATTAGTAACCTAGAATTACTTGACACTGATCTGTGTTCTTTATTCTTCTGTGTCAGGCTGTGTTGGCAGAGTCCAGCAGTGCAAGCCATTTCATTTTCTCACCAGAACAAGTTCCTCACAAAATCGTGAATGTGATTTGTTGCTGCTTGTGTTTTGATCGAGGGACTTGCTTTGACCCTGCTGGTTGTGACGTGTTGAACGTGTTCACAGGTTGCCTGCTCTTTTGATGCCCCAGCTTATTTATAAGATGCCGATCAAAATAAAAATTGGATCCTCACGGTCGTGAAGTAATCCCCTGCCCAGTGCACGGTTTCCATAGAAACTGTGGCTATTTGTGTCAACTGCCACCTGTTACCATCTCTTTGATGATGAAAGCACCACTTATACTCGGATACAATCCCATTTCAGTGAGTTAATGGCTGAAGTTAATATTTATCCAATGAGTAAGTGAGCTATATGGACCCTACAATTTCTTGAGTTCAACCTATGCTAAATTTGCTGATGTCGTCTTGTTTCCTCTTGGCAAACCCTTGTGCCAGGGACAGCAATCATTTCAGTGGGCAGCATTCCCCCCCCCCCCACCCCCCCCCTCCCCCCAGGTTAGGGGGGATGTGCGGGAGCGGATGCGGGCAGTTGGGTTCCCAATCGGCACCCCAGGCTGAGGGCGTGCCGCCATTTTATGTGGGCGAGCCAATTAAGGCCTGCCCAGCGTGATGTCCGCCAGGAACCTGTGCGGTGGTGGTCGGGGCGGGGGGGGGATTCCCTGAGCCGGGAGGCAAAGTGCCGCCTCAGGTAGATCACTGGAAGTTTTAAAAATTTGTGGAAGTGTAGAAAAAAATTCCTGATATGCCCCCTCATGTGACACTGTCACATGAACTGGGACATGTCAATTTCTTTTATTTCAACATTTCATAAACATTTTAAAGCCCTCATGAAACCTCATCCCGCCCATGGATGAGGTTTCATGTTTTTTCTAAAGGCCGCCTGGCCTCCTGGCCTGCCCGCTAACCTTAAGGTTAGAGGTGGTGGGTCATCAGAAAGGGCAGAAAAATGAAGTTTCAAGTAAAAGATAATCTCAGATCTGTATGGATTAAATCAAAGCACCGAAAGCCCTCTTCAAAAAATGTGTTTTGAACACCTTTCAAGTTAACATGCCATTGCTGTTAATATATCATTTGAAGTCCGCCATCTAGCATGGCATTCACACCAAACGTAGCCTTAAATATAATTACAGAGAATTGTACGCAATCTCCAGCCCTCTTGAATCCTTCTCCATTCATCCTCTTCCTCTAGATAGGAAGGCCAGCATTCCCTTAGTCTTACAGGTTATTTTCTGTGCCTGTTCACACTATTTTACTGAACACCCTAAGTCATTTGTCCACTGTCACATAAATTTCTGCAGATCATCAGATTGCGATTTTTAAAAAAAACTTTTAATTGAGGGTTTTTGACAATTGTAACCTTGCTCATTTTGAAAAGCTGCTTAAATAGTCAAGGGAGCCGATTGCTGTCTCCTGTAGGAGAAGCCAATGGATATATTCTGCCACAACTGTTAATGAGCTGTATATTTGACTCTGAGTAGCATAGTTCCCACTGTGAATGTTCTTGTTCATTTGTGTGTGTATGTGTCAGATGGAAATATCAGTACAATTATTCACATGCATAAGTGTTTTCATTGTGGATGCACAGACCTGAATTACAGGAAATCTTTCTCCCAGACAGACTGGGAGTGTCCTGCTAAATTTCTGACCTTAAATAACACTAAACTGAAGTTTTGTTTCTCTGCTGTAATGCCTAAGTACATGTCAGATTAACTCTGGCCTCTTGTTCTATATTTCTGTCTGATTAGTGTCAGTTTATATTAATAAACTGTTAAACTCACAGAGAGGTGAGGTCTATTGGTGCAGGGGTTATGCTGATTTTTTACATCCAGTTTCAGCATTGAGCATCTCTGGGTTAGGACCAGCACTGGAGAGGTAGAAACTCCCTCTTTAGAACACCTCTATCCAACTTCATCTGTCCAACCCCCCTTAAACAGCTTGTATTTCACCACATGTCTATTTCTCTTTAGTTCTGATGAAGAGTCATACGGACTCGAAACATTAACTCTGTCTTCCTCTCAACAGATGCTGTCAGACCTGCTGAGTTTTTCCAGCAGTTATTGTTTTTGTGTTCTAAACTCAGTTAAGCGCCTCCTACGCTATGGAGTTTCATTTTCCATTTCCTCATGTCCTGTCAAAGCAAGCTTACCAATTTGTACTGATGGGCAGACATTGCTGTGGGTTAATGTTCAGTAGGAATTTGGTCAGCCCTGCCCCAATTAAATACATTTGGGCCCTGGCAGCCAACATCAAAGAAACTTGCATTTATGTAGTGTCTTTTATGTAGCAAAACATCCTGAGGCACTTCACAGGAGCGTTATCAAACAAAATTTGACAGAGCCACATAAGGACATATTAAGACAGATGGTTGAATGCTTGGTCAAAGAGGTGGGTTTTAAGGAGTGTCTTGAAGATGAGAGGCAGAAAGGGAACAAACTGGTCCCAGCAGACTGGGCTGGATTCAAACCCCAGAGATCAAATACCATTCCGCCACTGACTACCCCGTTTGTTCTTTTCAATTATCTTCCTTTTTAATACTCTGTCTTTAGTGAGGTGTCAGCCTTAGCTCAGTGTAACATACTTGTCTCTGAATCAGAGTGATGCGGATTCAAACTCCACTGCAGGGACTGGAGCACATAAACCAGGCTGACACTCCCAATGTGTCACTGAGAGAACTGTCATCATTCAGAAAGGACACTTCCCTCTCAGGTTCCATGGCACCATTTTGAATAAAAGCAGGGGACATCTCTCTCGTGTCCCGACCAATATTTAGCCCTCACCCAACGTCACTAAAAACAGATGATCTGGTCATTTATCTCACTTCCCTTAGTGGGCGTTTGCTGAGTGCACATTGGCTGTGATGCTTCATATGTTTACAATGGTAACCACAATTCAGAAGTACTCCATTGGTTGTAAAGTATTTTGGGACATCCTGAGGTCAAGACACCCCTCTACACTGCACTGAAATGCCATCCTGGATGATGTGCTCATGCCACTGAAGTGGAGCTTGAAGCCATGGCCTCTTGACTCAGAGATGACTGACTAACTGAGTCATGGCTGACACCTGAATAGTAGAATGCAGCATTTGTAATATTGAGTCTCAGTCTGAAATGTTGGTGAAGCTCATCTGCTTGGGTGAAGTCCAAGTCCGGCTGTCTATAATATGGAATGTTTCATATCCCTGGAGGATGAGAAACATTGACCAGAGTTGTCTAGCCCGACAGAGGCAAGGAATGAAAGCATGACACATATGCAGCCAGGAGTGAGATGGAGCTACCCTGTTCTGCCCTAGGGCCTCAATAATGGAATCAGGACAGTAAAAATGAGGAGTTAAAAACATTAAAAATAGCACAGTCTCACAACCCAATGTTTTAAAGGAAGAATTTAAAGAAACTTTGGGTCCTCATTCATTTTGGGCATTTTAGGAAGCAGCATGTTTCTAATGAAACATAGAAGCCTAGAGAATGTGACATTTAGTTAAATTTATGCTTTGGAGATTGCCACACAGACATTTCTGTAAAACTCAATTGACAGAGATCTGTCAGTGGCTGGTACTGACTCCTGCTGACTGCTGGTTGACTGGAGCGAGAGCTCTAATTGACCTGGGACCAAAGTCAGTTTTATCAAGTTCCCAGTGGACATGTATCCACGGTACCAAAGTATTTCTTATCTCCAACTTAAGCTGCTCATTGGTGAAATAGTCTGGTCTGAACCTCATCTCAGCGGCTATGACTGTGCCGGGTCCCAATATAGGCCTTTATTTAATCCTGACAATTGTCACAAAGCTGGCAATGTTTTGGGCTTTGAATGTTCCGTGCACTCAGTGACAGCACAGTTTAATGATGTAAGGTCGGTACAATATCCTCTCTGTTTTCAGTGTTATTTTTAAATTATCTTAAAAGCATGTTCACTTAAATGCAAGGGAAGAACAATTTCCTTTAGTTTATATAGCCAACTGTGACTCATATCCCGTACAATGCTAATAACCCGTCGGAGAAATACACAAACAACTCTCGTTGATTAAAATGTTGTAACAACATCCATATTTGGTATTAACAAAATAATTGCCATTCCAGTGGCTGATTAGCAACAGTAAAGTTCATGTTTTGATCCTGGGTTGACAAAATTCACTTGTAGCACTCACTGTGTAATCCCAGGCTCCAAAAGGCAACTTCGCTTCATGTCAAAGAGAGTTATTATGATCACATTTTTCTGAGGTTTAAGCCTGATTCAGTGCTGTTGATCCACCAAAGGGATAGGAGGTGGGAGGAATGAGAAAAATTCATTCAGCTGAAACCGTCAGCCACGCTTTTGTCGCTTCCAGACTGGACTATTTTGTTGCTTTTCTGAATGGTCTCTGGTCCTCGGCCCTCCATAAAATTGAGCTCATCTAAAATCAGCTGTACATATCCGATCCCACATCAACTCCTACTCAAAACTGTATGCTGGCTCCTGGGACAAAATGTTTCACAACTAAAATTCTCACCCTTGGCAGTACTAAATATTCTTGGAGTCACATAAGATACTATTTTGATTTAGATAAGAGCTGATTGGAGAGATAGCTATCCAGTTAATCCCAATTCCCTGCTTTTTCCCAAAGCCCTAGATTTTTTAAAATTTCAATCCAAATCCCTTTAGAAAGCTTTGTTTGAATTTGTTTCCTCTACCTTCTCGGCAGTGTCTTTTGGATCATTAGTACTTGCTGCACGATACATTGTTCAAATCCTTTGTTTCTTGCCCTATTATCTTAAATCTGTGTCCTCTCGTTACCAACCCCCGACCAGTTTCTCCCTATCTACTCTATCGAACGCCCTTGTAATTTATCTGATAAATCTCCCCTTCACCTTCTCAGATCTAAGGGGAACAACCCCATATGCCCGAATTGAATTTTGTTACAGCACCACTCTGCCTGCTTTTGTTATTCTCTATGGTGGCCTGAAGCTATTCAGTGTTGTCATTTAGCCATGTAGCTGGGAAGCGCTGCATTAAAGCCTGACTGTGGAGCCAATTTCCCAGAGCAATGGGCTTTCACTGATTTGGGGAAAAACACTCCAATAGGTTCATTCAAAATTTGCTCACCCCAATCTAAGTCATATTTAAGCTCAATTTTACATTTTCCAGGCTAAGGCATAACTTTTCATCATCAGTGTTTCCATTCCTGAGCTGGATTAATTAAAATGCAACAATATATTTGGGACAAGATGACTCAGTAAATTATATAGGGGTCTTTGCCTTTGGGGGCCTTGGTTTGTATCCAGCCCTGGCTGATAGGATGTCAGCCTCCTCTGACTGTTGGCTGTCAGGGTTGCATGTGAAATGAGTTGAGATGTCTCAATTCACTGTATCATGTGTGTGGGCCCACCGATAAAATTGGCTCCTAAATTGGTAGTCGTTGGTGGTCCCACAGGAACTTGATAGGGTGACCAGTGTCAGAAACAAAAAAGTTCCATTAAGCTAGGAGGTTCATTGATGGAGCTTGGAGAGGTAGAACTATGTCATAGAATCATACAATGAAACAACAGAGAAGGAAGCCAAAACAAAAACAAAAATAAAAATACCTGGAAAAACTCAGCAGGTCTGACAGCATCTGCGGAGAGGAATACAGTTAACGTTTCGAGTCTGTATGACTCTTCAACAGAACGATGCTGTCAGACCTGCTGAGTTTTTCCAGGTATTTTTGTTTTTGTTTTGGATTTCCAGCATCGGCAGTTTTTTTGATTTTATCTTAGAGAAGGAAGCCATTTGGCCCATCATGCCTGTGCTGGCTCTTTGGCAGTGCTAGCCAATTAATCACACTTTTCTGTTCTTCCTCTGTAGCCCTGTAAATATTTTTCTTTCAAGTATTGATCCAATCCTTTTCTGGATTTGCTTCGATCACCCTTTCAGGTAGTTTATTCCAGATCACAACAACTCACTGTGCACTCTGTTTATTATCACTGGAAACATTTTCCTATATTTACTCTGTCAAAACCATTCATGACTTTGAACGCATCTATAAAATCTCCTCCTAGCCATCTGGTCAGTAAGGGGGGCACAGTCAAGAGTCTATGCCTGAGTGAAACAGAGACCAACTGAGTAGCAAATTAGGTTCATGTGGGAATTTGGTGCTTGGGGGGGAAAGAGGTGCTTTAAGTAAGGTTTATTGCAACTCATAAAGTGTGTTAAGTATTATTTGGATTTATCAGCACTAGTAAGGTTTATCAGTAGTTGTAAGATTTATTAAGTTAAGGCCAAGTAAAATTAATATAACTAAACCAAAGTAAAATAAAGTTAATGCAAGTGATGTAAAGTTAAGACATGGTAGGGCAGCTTAGTTGCGTGGTATGCATGCCCTGTAGAATGTGGGAAGTCATGGATCCTATTAGTGACTGAGATGACCACATGTGCAGAGAGTATCAGCAGCTGCTGAAATTTGAACTCCGGGTTTTTGAGCCCGAGAGGTGGCTAGAGTCACTGTGGCACATCCACGGGGCTGAGAACTATATGGATAGCACGTTCAAAGAGGTGGTCACATTGCAGGCTAGGAGCATGGAGACAGAAAGGGAATGGGTGACTGCCAGGCAGTTGAAGAGAACCAGGCAGATAGTGCAGGAGTCCCCCAAGGTCCCACTCATTAATCGGTTTTCCGTTTTGGGTGCTGGAGTGGGCGTTGATTCCCTAGAGAAGTGCAGCCAGAGCCAAGTTCATGGCACCATGGGTGGCTCAGCAGAACAGGAGGGGAGGTAGAAGGGGGGAAGAGGAGTAGTGATAGGGGACTCATTAGTTAGAGGAACAGATGGGCGCTTCTGTGGTTGCAAATGTGGTTCCAGGATGGTATGTTGCCTCCCTGGTGCCAGGGTTATAGATATCACCGAAGAGCTACAGACCATTCTGGAGGGTGAGAGTGCACAGCCAGAGGTCATGGTTCACATGAGTATCAACGATGTAGGTAGAAAAAAGGATGAGGTCCTGCAGGCTGAGTTTAGGGAGTTAGGAAAGAGATTAACGAGCAGGACCTCAAAGGTAGTAATCTCTGGATTACTCCCAGGGCCACGTGCTGGTGAGTATCAAAACAGGAGAATACACCAGATGAATGCATGGGTGGAGAGATGGTGCAGGAGGGAGGGCTTCGGATTTCTGGGGCATTGGGACCGGTTCTGGGGAAGATGGGATCTGTACAAGCTGGTTGGTCTACATCCGAATAGAACTAGGACGACTGTCCTGGCAGGGAGATTTGCTAGTGTTGTTGGGGAGGGTTTAAACTAGATTGGCAGGAACCTGAGGGCAGATTCAGATGGGACAAATTCAGAGCAGGGAGCGGGAAACCGAAAATTAGCAGGTGACTCTGAAAGACAGAAGAAGCAAAGATTAAAAGGTTTACAGCACAGGAATTTGGCAATGTTAAAAGATATTTATTTAAATTCAAGAAGTACAGAATCAAAGTCAATGAGCTGAGGGCACAGATAGGCACTTGACAGCATGATATCATTGCTATAACAGAAACTTGGCTTAAAGAGGGACAACATTGGCAGCTGAACATCCCTGGATATAGGGTGTTCAGACAGGATAGAGAGGAGGTTAAAAAAGGTGGGGGTGTAGCGTTATTAGTTAAAGAATCAATTAGAGCTGTGAGGAGGGATAATATACTAAATGAATCATCAAATGAGGCCACATGGGTTGAGCTCAGAAATAAAAAAGGGGCAGTGATTACCAGGAATGTTCTATAGACCCCCAAATAGTGAGAAGGCGATAAAAGAGCAAATACGTAGGCAAATTTCTGAGTGCAAAAACAATAGGGTAGTAATAGCTGGGGACTTTAACTACTCTGATATCAACTGGGATACGAACAGTGTAAAGGGCACAGAGAGCACAAAATTCTTGAACTGCATTCAAGAGAACTTTTTTTAGCCAGCATATAACAAGCCCAATGAGAGGGGGTGCAATTCTAGATTTAGTATTAGGAAATGAAACTGGGCAAATGGATGAAGTAGCAGTGGGGGACTGTTTTAGATATAGTGACCATAATACGGTTAGATCTAATATAATTATGGAAAGGGATAAAGATAGAACAGAACTAAACGATCTAAATTGGGGAAAGACAAATTTTATGAAGCTGAGAGGTGATCTGACGAAAGTGGACTGGTTACAGCTACTTGAAGGGAAATCAGTGACAGACCAGTGGGAGACATTCAAAGGCAAGATTCTACAGGCACAGTGCAAACATGTCCCCACAAAGAACAAGGGTGGTACTGCTAAATCTAGAGCCCTTCATTATCTAGAAGCACACTGGGTAAGATAAAGCAGAAA
This sequence comes from Cetorhinus maximus, assembly GCF_964194155.1. Taxonomy (NCBI): domain Eukaryota; kingdom Metazoa; phylum Chordata; class Chondrichthyes; order Lamniformes; family Cetorhinidae; genus Cetorhinus; species Cetorhinus maximus. The sequence continues at coordinate 25,568,813 of NC_135892.1, read as the reverse complement.
AAGAAAACTTATAACAGTCACAAAAAAAAAATGCTTTAGAAAGCCTAGAGGAAAACAGAAAATACAGGGTGGGTGAACCAGGAAAGCAAAGAGAGGATATGAAAAGGTATTGGCAGGTAAAATCAAGGAAAACTTAAGGATGGTTTATCAGTACATTAAGAGCAAGAGGATAACTAAGGAAAGGGTAGGGCCTATCAGTGATGTACATGGTAACATGCATTGATGCTGAAGATGTGGGCAGGGTTCTTAATGAGTACTTTGTCTCCATCTTCACTAAGGAGAGGGGTGATGCTGACATTCTAGTTAAAGGAGGGATATGGAATATTAGATACAATAAGCACTGTGAGAGAGGAAGTACTGGAGGGACTGACATCCTTGAAGGTGGGTAAATCACCAAGGCCAGATGGATTGTATCCCAGACCATTGAAGGAGCCAGAGAGGAAATAGCAGATCAAAAACAAAAATAAAAATACCTGGAAAAACTCAGCAGGTCTGGCAGCATCTGCGAGAGGAATACAGTTAATGTTTCAAGTCCATATGACTCTTCAACAGAACTAGGGAAAAATAAAAGAAAGGTGAAATATAAGCTGGCTTAAGGGGGAGTGGAACAGGTAGAGCTGGATAGAGGGCCAGTGATAGGTGGAGATTGCCAAAAGATGTCATAGACAAAAGGACAAAGAGGTATTGACAGTGGTGATATTATCTAGGACGAGCGAGGTACAGATAGCCCTAGCGGGGGTGGGGATGGGGGGAAGGGATCGAAAAAGGCTAAGGTAGAGATAAATTCATGGACCGAAATACATTTAAAAATAATGGAAATAGATGGGAAAAGAAAAATATATATAAATTATTGGAAAAGAGGGGGATCGGAAAGGGGGTGGGGATGGAGGAGAGAGTTCATGATCTAAAGTTGTTGAACTCAATATTCAGTCCGGAAGGCTGTAAAGTGCCTAGTAGGAAGATGAGGTGCTGTTCCTCCCGTTTGCGTTGAGCTTCACTGGAATATTGCAGCAGGCCAAGGACGGACATGTGGGCATGAGAGCAAGGTGGTGTGTTGAAATGGCAAGCGACAGGGAGGTCTGGGTCATGCTTGCGGACAGACCAAAGGTGTTCCGCAAAGCGGTCACCCAGTCTGCGTTTGGTCTGTCCAATGCAGAGGAAACCGCATTGGGAGCAGCGAATGCAGTAGACTAAATTGAGGGAAGTGCAAGTGAAATGCTGATTCACCTGAAAGGAGTGTTTGGGCCCTTGGACGGTGAGGAGGGGGGAAATAAAGGGGCAGGTGTTGCACCTTCTGCAGTTGCATGGGAAGGTGCTGTGGGAGGGGGTTGAGGTGTAGGGGCGTGATGGAGGAGTGGACCACGGTGTCCCGGAGGGAACGATCCCTGCGGAATGCCACCAGGGAGGGTGAAGGGAAGATGTGTTTGGTGGTGGCAGAATTTGACTGAGTGTGGCATCAAGGAGCCTTAGCAAAACTGGCGTCAATGGGAATCAGAGGGAAAACACTCCACTGGTTGGAGTCATACCTAGCACGAAGGAAGATGGTTGTGGTTGTTGGAGTTCAATCACCTCAGTCCCAGTTCATCGCTACAGGAGTTCCTCAGGGTAGTGTCCTAGGCCTAACTTCCTTCAGCTGCTTCATTAATGACATTTCCTCCATCATAAGGTCAGAAGTGGGGATCTTCGCTGACAATTGCGCAATGTTCAGCACCATTCACAACTCCTCAGATGCTGAAGCAAGGATTCTAGGATTATATAAGTGATATTATTTTTGGCACAGATCATCGTTTCTACCACCAATGCTAAACTGACTGGCATGTAGTTGCTTGGTTTATCCTGCCACCTTTTCTTTCAACTAGCGTGTAACATTTTCAATTCTCCAATCCTCTGCCACCAAGACCTGGACAATATCCAGGCTTGGGCTCACAACTGGCAAGTAACATTCACGCCACACAAGTGCCAGGCAAGACCATCTCCAATAAGAGAGAATCCAACCATCGCCCCTTGATGCTCAATGGCATTACCATCACTGAATCCCCCACTTTCAACGTCTTGAGGGGTTTCCATTGACCAGAAACTGAACTGGACTAGCTATATACTGTGGCTACAAGAGCAGGTCAGAGGCTAGGAATTCTGTGGCGAGTTATTCACCTCCTGACTCCCCAAAGCCTGTCCACCATCTAGAAGGCACAAGTCAGGAGTGTGATGGAATACTCCCCATTTGCCTGGATGAGTGCAGCTCCAACAACACTCAAGAATCTTGACAGCATCCAGGACAAAGCAGCCTGTTTGATTGGCACCCCATCCACCACCTTAAACATTCACCGATGCGCAGTGGCAGCAGTGTGTACCCTCAACATGTTTCACAGCAACAACTCACCAAGGCACCTTTCACAGCACCTTCCAAACGCGTGACCTCTACCACCCAGAAGTACAAGGGCAGCAGATACATGGACATGCCACCACATGCAAATTCCCCACCAAGCCACACACTATCCTGGCTTAAAAATATATCACCGTTCCCTCCTTGTCACTCGGTCAAAATCCTGGAACTCCCTCCCTAACAGCACTGTGGGTGTATAGACTGCAGCGGTTCAAGAAGGCTGCTCACCACCACCTTGTCAAGGCAATGAGGGATGGGCATTAAATACTGGCCTAGCCAGTAACACCTACGCCCCTTGGAAGAACGATAAAAATAAAACATTCTCGTAAATCTCTTTTGCGCTCTATTTAAGGCCTGAAGTCCTTCTTAAAGTGTGGTCCCCAGAATGGGGCACAAATTCAGCAGAATTGTTAAAGGTAAATCATTTTTAACTAACTTGAGTTTTTTGATGAGGTGACAGAGATCGTCCACAAGGACAATGTGGTTTATTTGGCATACATGGACTTCCAAAAAGCATCTGATCAAGTGCCACATAATAGGCCTGTCAGGAAAGCTAAGACCCATGGAGTTAAAGAGACAGTAGCAGCTTGGACACAAAGTTGGCTGAGTGACAGGAGGCAGAGAGTAATGGTGAATGGTTGTTTTTCATCTGAAGGAAGGTATATAATAGTGTTCCCCAAAGGTCAGCACTAGGACCATTGTTTTTCTTGATCTATATTAATGACCTGGACTTGGGTGTGCCAGACACAATTTCAAAATTTGCAGATGACACAAAACTTGGATGTATTGTGAACTGTGAGGAGGATAATGATAGACTTCAAGAGGCATACAGGCTAGTGGAATGGACAGACACATGGCAGATGGAATTTATTACAAAGAAGGGAGAAATGAGATATTTTTGTAGGAAGAATGAGAAGAAGCAATATAAAATAAAGGGTACAATTCTAAAGGAAATGCAGGAGCAGAGGGGCCTGGTGGTATGCATGCAGAAATTGCTGAAAGTGGAAGGGCAGGTTGAGAAAGTGGTTAATAAAGGCATTCGGGATCCTGGACTTTATAAATAGAGGCATAGAGTACAAAAGCAAGCAGGTTATGGTGAACTATTATAAAGCACTGGTTTGGCCTAAGCTAGGGTATTGTGTCCAGTTCTGGGCACCATACTTCAGAAAGCATTAGAGAGGGTGCAGAAAAGATTCATGAGAATGGTTCCAGGGATGAGGGATTTCCTTGTGGATGTGAATAGATTGGAGAAGCTGGGGCTGGACTCCTTAGTTAAGGGAAGTTTGAATGATAAAGTTGTTCAAAGTCATGAGGGTGCTGGACAGATAGGAAGGAACTGTTCCTATTGATGGAAGTGTCGACAATCAGAGGGCACAGATTTAAGGTGATTTGTAAAAGAGCCAAGGGTAACATAAGAAAAAGCTTTTTTACAGTGTGTGGTTAGGATTTGGAATGCATCGAAAGTGTGGTGAAGGCAAAGTCAATCATGGCTTTCAAAAGGGAATTGGAGAATTAGCTGATGAGAAAACTTCACAGCTACAAAGAAAAGATGAGGGAGTGTGACTAGCAGAGTTGCTGTTGTAGCAGTAATGTAGTGGTAATGTCACTAGACTAGTCATCCAGAGGCTCAGTCTAATCCCCAAGGGGTGTTGGTTCAAATCTTGTCACAGCAGCTAGTGGGGTTTAAGTTCAGTTAATAAAATTTGGGATGTAGAGTTAGTCTCAGTAAGGGCTACCATGAAACTATCATTAGTTTTTGTTGTAAAAACCCATCTGGTTCACTAATTCCCTTTAGGGAAGAAAATCTGCCATCTTTACCCAGTGCAGCCTACATGTAACTCCTGACCCACAACAATGTGGTTGACTCTTAACTATCCTCTGAAATGGCCTAGCAAGCCACTCAGTTCAAGGGCAATTAGTGATGAGCAACAAATGCTGGCCGTGCTAGCAACACCCACATCCCGTAAAAGAATAAAAAAAAGTAAAATGGCCTCTTCTGTGCTGCAATGATTCTAGGATTATATAAGTTATATTATTTTTGGCACAGATCATCGTTTCTACCACCAATGCTAAACTGACTGGCATGTAGTTGCTTGGTTTATCCTGCCACCTTTTCTTTCAACAAGCGTGTAACATTTTCAATTCTCCAATCCTCTGCCACCATCCCTGTGTCTAAGGGGCATTGAAGATCATGGTCAGTACCTCTGCAATTTCCACTCTTATTTCCATCAGTATCCTCAATGCATCCCATCTATCCCTGGTGACTTATCAAATTTAAGCACAGCCAGCCTTTCTTAAGGTTCAGGAATATTTAGTACCCTTTTTTTGAGTCAGATCTCTGTTGTCACCACAACATCATATTCGCACATGGTTATCTGTGTCTGCAGCTTGCCAACCTTATTTACCACACTCTGTGTATTTACGTATATGCACTATAAACCTAATATAGACCCTTAGTATTTCCTCTTAATCTAACCTCACCTAATGCCTTACAATTGCTAACTTTCGTTCCATCTACCTCTCCCAATTCTTTGTACACCTTGTTTCTCATTTCTAATGCTACATCCTGGCTCCCATCCCCCTGCTAATTTAGTTTAAACCCTCTCCGTCAGCACTAGCAAACTGCCCCTGTTCAGGCGCTACCTCCCTCAGTACCGGTCCCAATGTCCCAGGAATGTAAAGCCCTCCCTGCTGCCCAATCTCTCCAGCAATGCATTTCTCTGCTCTATCCGCCTATTTCTATACTCACTAGCATGTGGCACTGAACGTAATCCAGAGGTTACTAACTTTGAGGTCCTGCTTACAGGTCTCCTTCCTACCACCTTAAACTCTGCTTGCAGGACCTCATCCCTCTTTCTACCTAAGTCATTGGTACTGACATGGATCATGACTTCTGGCTGTTCACCCTTCCCCCTCAGAGTGCTCTGCATCGATCAGTGACAGCTGGGGCTGAATCTTCAGCTCGGCGGGCGAGGGTGGGGCCCGCTCGCCAAGGTGTAAAACGACATGTGGTGATGCCGGGCATGCGTCCTGATGTCATGGCGCGTCATTCAGACTTTTAGTTCTGCGGGCGCGCAGCCGACTTGGGTGCGCACCTGCCAAACTGTCAAAGGCCTATTAAGGCCATTTAACGCTCAATTAAAATAATTAACGGAGCTGCCCATCCAACCTTAAGGTTGGCGGGCAGGCGAAGAGCCCAGGCAGCCTTTGCATTTTTCATGGAACCTCATCCATGGGTGGGATGAGGTTTCATGAACGATTTAAAATTTTGACAAAAATTTTTATTGAAATTAATGCACATGTTCCAGCTCATGTGACAGTTTAACATGAGGGGACACGTCATAAAAATTTTCTCGCCACTTTATCAAACTTCTTGGATTTAAAACTAATCTTCCTGAGGCACCTGTGCCTCAGAGATTTCTGTGCTTTTTCGCGCACATGTGTGGAAGAGTGCACTCCCAACTCAGGCAACACCCAACCCGCCCGCACAGGGAGTGCTCAGCGCTTCCGGGTGCGCCTTAATTGGCCCGCCCACGCAAAATGGCAGCGTGGCCCCCATTGGGTCTGCGCCCGCCTGTGCCCGCTCCCACTTCGCCCGCCCGACAGGCAGAAAATTCTAGCACGAAAGAACAGAACTATCCTGGAATTACACCTGTGGTCGCAGAAACAGAGACATTTGCCTGTTCCCCAAACTATTGAAGCCTCCATCATGATTGCAGAAGGAGAAAAACAAATTCCAACATAAAATCACAACCCTTGAATCCCCTGTTGTCTTGGTGATGGGCCTGAGGTTAGCTGCAACCTCGATCCAGAGCGGAATTTACCTGAAGGGAAGGTTTCCTCTGCACATTTGTAAATAAGTTGTTTATAATTTCTCTACAAACAGCAAGAAGGAAATCACTCCCCTCTTAATGCCATTCTCGAATGCATCCAAGTATTGCGCCCTTAAGAAAGAATGGGTGAGGTTCTGCACTTGGTACACAATTATGTGAGGCTACAAAGTTTACTCTGGCACATATACTGCAATGTAAACAGGACTATTGTTTCCAAGCAACCGGGATTTTAGGATAGTGAATATATACACAGAGGTTACAGGAGATATGTTGGTGTGTGTGTGTGTGTTTGTGACAGGGGAGGCGGTTGTAGTAAATTGATGCAAAACACGGATCAGCAATGATATGAAATAAGGTCAACTCATATCCCCTTCACTTGTGTAACCATGGAAACACATTTGTTGTAATATAAAGTGAATGTTCCGGTTGACGGCAGATTTTTTTTTGGATCAGCACAGTTATATTGCAAAGTACACACAGCGGTGATTAATTGCCCCAGTAAGGAGCTTAAATTCAACAAAACTAAATTAGTGAAGACAAAGAGAAGCTCTCTTGGTAACAGGAAGCACCATTTACTTGAGACTGCAGGAATTACTATACAGATATTAGTTTTAAATAAGATGCACCCTCTTACAGAGAGTTCATCCTATCTCAAACTAATCCCTGTCTGTTATTCTCTCATTCTTTTTGAAAGAAAGACTTGCATTTATAAAGCACCTTTCACAACCTCAGGATGTTCCAACATGCTTTTACAACCATAATATAGAAGCAAAATACTGCGGATGCTGGAAATCTGAAATAAAAACAGGAAATGCTGGTAAAACCCAGCAGGTCTGGCAGAATCTGTGGAGAGAGAAACAGAGTTAACGTTTCGAGTCTGTATGATTCTTCCTCAGCTCTGAAGATGTACTGCCAGACCTTCTTTTACTGGTGTCAGTTTAAGTCACAGTTGGACTCCCCAGAACCCTTGCTTCATCTGAATTCGTCCTATTCCTATTCTGAATAAAATGCAAGTGTGCACTGGTGAACAGTGAAGCCCCTGCTTCCATCCTCCAATTCATGGTGAACGGCCTGCTTGTTACAGGTCACAGTGAGCTGCCTCCAGCATTGGCCCTGGGATCGATGAGAATGTGATAGTGACACATCGCAGATCACACAATGTTGCCAGCTCTGGATTGACGCATTCCTGGAGGCTTCATCACATGACCAATCCCAAGCAAATGGCTGATTTTCCCATCTCTGGTATTTTTATATTTAATGAGTTAAATGATCAAAGACAAATGAGAAGAACACCTTTTATATTTTTAAATGCCCCTATGATTTTTTTTCTCACAAGTTGCTTGCTGCAGTGTCCAGCAGATTAATGGGTAATAACCGCAGACTCCAGGACATTGGCAATCCTTAGAATGCAGCAAGATTGTGACCTGATGGGTTATAAAGTATTGTCCAAACTAAAGGAGTCTGTTTGTGTGAGTTAACACTAACACACTGTGCTTCTATTGCTGGTACAGTATGACAAATCTCTTGTACACGTTCCAAATTTACTTCAGTCTTTTAATTGTGTGTATATCCAGGTTCTAAAGGTTATATTACTTTCTAAATAGGCATAAAAGGAGTTTTTAGGAAGTGTGTCATGGGATCTATGATTTACTGCAGAGCCAGTTAAAGGGATAGATAAGTTGTGGAGAGCCAAGAATTCTCTTATGGCTATAATAGCAAAAGGATCTCTCAATCCTTGGAGGGTCACTGATGGGGTCACAGGTTCAATGTTTGCTCCTCTCTGTGACCAAAGGTAGATTAAGAATTCCCAGGGGCCTCAGCTAGGGCACCAAGAGCATTGAGAACCTCCCACCATACTGAGGGAGTGCTGCACTGTCAGAAGTGGCGTCCATTAGTGGAGATATTTCACATTTCCTGCATTGCAGCAGTGACTACACTTCAAAAGTTTCTCATTGGCTGTAAAGCATTTTGGGACATCCTGAAGTTGCGAAAGTTGCTAAATAAATGCAAGTCTTTCTTTCCCCATCAAGCACAAGGACTTAACAGTATTGGGGCTTGAAGTAGCATAAAGTTCTTTCAAGTCTTTCCAAGAATGATGTATGCATCTCCTCCCCGACACTGTCAAGCGGACTGCCAAAAATCACCATCTTGGCCCCGGCAGGAAGAGTGAGTATTGTGAGCGAGTGAGCATAAATTCACAGAGCTAGACATTCACAGGTTAAAAGTTATAATTGACTAGAATTTCCTTTTAACAGTTGGAAACTAAGTTTCCATTTATTACACCAGATAGACTAAACTCTTGATGTTGCAAGACATGGAATTTCAGATATAAAAACAGTAAATGCTGGAAATACTCAGCAGGTCTGGCAGCATCTGTGGAGAGAGAAACAGAGTTAATGTTTTGAGTCGAATGCGACTCTTCTTCAGACCTGAAGAAGTCATAGTTGACTTGAAATGTTAACTCTGTTTCTCTCTCCACAGATGCTGTCAGACCAGCTGAGCTCTTCTAGCATTTTCGGTTTTTATTTCAGATTTCCAGCATCTGCGGTATTGTGCTTTTATTTGAACTCTTTTTCCAAGCATGTCCTAATATCTCTTTGTGTGTGAAGGTTTACATGTCCTATTCAGGGTGGTACTGAGCTACTCAGCTTCAGAAATGCCAGGTTGAATCCTTGTTCTGGGATGAGTTAGCTAATGGAATGAACTTCCATGTAGGGCAATGGAAGAAAAAGCCATGAAATAATTTGAGGAAAAATTGGATGCGTCAAGGGCAGGATGTTAGGATGTCTCTGGATAAACGAATTGAAATGGGCCAAATGGCCTTCTTAATCCCTGTGTGATGGGAATGATTATAAATAATTTATAGTAGAAGTCTAGGCCCTAAGCTCTGGGATTGCCTCCTTAAACCTCTTTGCCTCCCTAGTTCTCTTTCTTCTTTTAAGATACTTGTTAAAACCTTTCTCCTTGGCCAAGCATGGCCTAATATCTCTTTATGTGTTAAATTTTGTCTGATAATCACTCCTATGAAGCGCCTTGGAATGTTTTACTACAATAAAGTCATGAATAAATGGAATTGTGATCTTAGCTAGTGTGAATCTGTAATCAAAATGCATGTCCAAGATTAGGCATGGGAAAAATAAGTCAAGATTCCCATTCCTCACCTGTCCATAGTGACTGGAGGGTGTTCGCTTGGATATCGGCTGAGAAGAGATTTCGGTTTAGCTGTGGTACTCATTGTGAACACATACATTGGGGTCACACATGAAGAATGGCTACTATAGGGTATGGGGCTACTAGCATCCATGGAACTGTACCCCGGTATAAGCCAAAGAGCTCTGACAGACAAGGTAGGGAATAAGGAGGAAAATAGTTGAGGGGCAGGGGAGGCAAGCCTTTGGTCTGGTGAAGGCATTGACCCAAACGATTCTATCCTCTAACCGAAGATGGATAAGATAGTGCAGTGGTTATGTTACTGAATCAGTAAACCAGAGGCCTGAACTAACGATCCAGCACAACATGAGATCAAATTCCATCTCCTTTGGCAGTTTGACAATTTGAATTCAGTTTATTAAAACAAAAGTTGGAATCTGTTAAAGTGACCGTGAAGCTGTTGGATTGTTCTGAAAACACAACTGGTTCACTGAAGTCCTTTAGGGAAGAAAATCTGCTGTCCTTACCCATTCTGACCTCTATGTGATTCCAGTCCCTCACCAAGGTCATTAGCTTAGTGCCTTAGCATGTCACTCAGTTCTATCAAACTGCTTGAAAGAAACAGTGCTTCACGAAGCAGGCCCACTACAACTTTCCCAAAGCAATTAGGGATGTCCAATAAATACTGGCCTTACCGGTAATGCTCATATCCTGAGAGTGAATAACATCTAGTAAGTGAATGAAAGTGCAAGAACATGGCAGTCTGATAAAGCCTTGTCCATTAAACTCTTGAGTTAATCTTGTCCTACATTAAGCTTTGCTTATCAAGTTGACATGAGCTATCCAAATACTGATGGGAGCATTTGTCTTCTACAAGTGGTGGAATGGTGCCAAGGACGGCAATAGCCAGCATTCTGTTCACATATGGAATTCAACACTTTTAGGGCACCTGGGGCCTCCTCAAGAGATCAATTTCTAGGAATCTCTCTTCCAGTTCCTACTTATGGTGGAACACTTGGAAAGGCCTGAGCTCTGTGGAAACAATCTGAGATCACTCAGCCAGCAGTGGGCTGGCCTGTCAGACACAGGCAGCCTTTGTATTGCCAAAATGTAGTTCTCAGAGTCAAAACAGAGACAGGCACTGACTGGATACTCTGTGAACACTAACTATATACACAAAGTACAGTTGGATGGATTTCCAGAGCATGGAAACTTGTAACTATATATCACCACAGCATCCATTTTTGTTTGGTTTGATTAGGATGTTGCATTTAAAAAAGTATCATTGAATGAAGTATATTTAGGCTTCTCCGTGCACCTCGACTCCCCAAAGCCTTGCCCTTTCCTGTAGGTGTTCTCATTCACAGCTAATGATCGGCAGACACTGACCTCAGTACCTCAGCAATGTGGTTATTCTCATGTGAACCCAGAGAGTGAGTGTTGGCAGCCTATTCAAGCATGCAGGCCATCACAATCACCCCGATCTTATTCTGATACCATTGGGATGTGGAATATGACATATTGTTGAAGAGGAGCAGGGGAGTTATCCCCAGTGTCTTGGCCAGTCTTAATCCCTCAACCAACATCACGAAAACAAGTTATCTGCTCATTATCACAGTGCTGTTTATGGAAACTTGCTGTGTGAAAATAAGCTGTCTCTTTTTCTGCATTGCATCAGTGACTACACTTCAAAAAGGTACTTCATTGGTTATAAAGTGTGTTGTATGTCCTGAGGTCATGTAAGGTGCTATATTAATGCAATTTCCTTTTTCTTTTAAACCGATAACCAGACATGCCCAACAAAAGTCACTGGGAAAGTAATTAAGAGTGGGAAGACTTCCTTAAAAACAGAAAATGCTGGAAATACTCAGCAGGTCAGGCAAAATCTGGAGAGAGAAACAGAGGGCGGAATCATCCCAGAGTTGCACAAAGTACAGGAGGGGGCTGAGAAAAAGAATGTTTTACCCACCGGCCGCAATGGCGGCTTTTCGCGCCGTATCGTCCCAATCGCCTCATTAATAATGCATCCCCGGGAAACACATTGGATCACTGGTGGGGCTGCCTATGATTCACCCGCCCTACCGTCACCTCAGGCCTTCAGTAATCCGGGTGCCAAATTTAAAAGGTGCCCCTGCACAGAGCTAGCATTCTCTGAGGGATCGGAAGCTGCTGCATAGTCATGGCTGCCAAAGAAAGGAATCATGCTCCCAAATTTAGCGACGCCTCCCTCAGACGTGTACTGGATGCAGTGGAGGCCTGCCATGAAGTCCGCTACCCCAGCTCTGGGTGAAGATGGGCAAGCAAGGTCACCAATCCAGCATGGGAGGCGTTGGCAGCAATGGTCAGCATCAAGGCCCTGCAAAAGAGGACAGCCACCCAGTGCAGGAAGACGATGAATGATCTATTCTGTTCTGCCAGGGTAAGTCACTCTTTCATCACTCTCAACTCACACACTCACAAACCCATCACACATCCACAGGGCCATCACTCACTACCAGCTCAAGGGACATCATCACCATTCACTCACTCACGCACACCTTCATCTGTTCTGTGGATTGTGTCCTCATCCCATCCATGGCATAACTCACCACCCACACATGCCAGGCATCCTTATCATTTGGCCTGGAAGGCATCCTGCTTACACCCTCTCCATCTGTCTTCAAGCAGGACAAGCTGGCACACAACAAAAGAGAGAGGTCACAGACAGGCGGAGGAATGCCTGACAGCAAGGTCCTCACAGAATTTGAAAATAGAGCCATCCAGCTGGCCGGTGACAATCTGGATCATTCCTGTGCTGATGGTGAGGTCGACAGTGCTCAACCAAGTGAGATCCAGCAGTGCAACATCCATCAGACAACCATGCTGTGAGTCAGCTCCCCTGTTCCCCAGTCCCCTGCCATGCACTAATTATCTCTCCCTGCTTTCGCAGGCACATCTGGGAAGCAACTAGGTTCTCGACTCAAGCCCAGGGGACACCTTGGAAGAAGAACCTGATGACAACCTAATTAAAAATCCGTCACAGCGCTCACCCACACCCTCCACCAGTGCAGAGACACACACCTCGGTGGGACCTAGTTTTAGAGTAGCCTCAGGGTCAAAATCTGGTGAGCACATCGCACTGTAAAATCCACAGCAGGTGGATGCAGGGACTTCCCAGGTTTCCAACACTCGGAGAACTGCTGGAGGCCAGAAATCTGCTGAGTCCGAGTCAGATGACGAGCCTCTGGATTCGGCCATGTCACAGTTGCTGGAGCTGCAAAGGCAAACTCAGGAACATCAAGAAGGGATGTCCGCTGCACTCCTCAGATTGCAAGGCACGATGGAGGAGTCCGTCCGCCTTCAGACTGAGGTGATAGTGCCGGCATGCCAATGCACCGAGGTCAACACTGGTAGCATGGCACCCAGCATGGAGGCCTTGGTCCAGGACATTGGTCCTGCACTGCTGAGCGGGCTGAACTCTATCGCTGATGCCATAGTTGGCCTCCAACAGTATCAATGCGAGAGGGGTGCGGCGCAGCTCGATCTCACTCCAGCTTCCTCTTCTCCTCAAGGGAGGAGGACCAGCAGGTGCCATGCCGGGGCCATCCACCCAGGTGACTTCGGGAGTGTCCGGCCCATCCGGATCTCCTCTTCCTGTGACTCCAGCAGCTCCAGTTCCACAGGCCGAGGAGGGTGGCACTGCCACACAGCAGGACCCCGAAAGCAGGCCAGGGCCCTCCAGGTCTTGACCCTCCAGAGGACACCCATCAAGGTCATCACAGACAACAGGGCATGGCAGTCAGCAGGCTGCCTCCACCTCCACTGTGGATGCCCGGGGAGCACCAAGATGTAGTGGCAGGGTTAGGAAGGTTAAGAGGACGTTGTTGCGCAGCCTGAGCACGGGTGTTAATCACTTGTACATAATGTTCACTACTGTAAATAAACTTACAAGACTGTCTCTGTGCCAATGGCTCCTTGTTCTGGTTAGCAGTGTTCATGTCACTCAGATGTGAAACCTTGGTCCCTGCACAAGATAAAGGCAGGAGGTTCAGTCCAGGGCCTCTTCCCTGTGCAGTTTATAACCTTCAGACCGAAGTGATGGTCCGGCTTCACACTCACTGGATATTACTGATGCCTGCACCTTGACGGTGCTGGACATTGCTGCCAGAATGTTGTGGGCAGGAGTCACAGAGTTCCAGCATTCTCTCTCTGTGTGCTCTCAGCACCTTTGAGCTGGGACTGGCTCCCATCTCTTCAGCATCTGTGACCAGGTGCTGAAGGTGGACAATGAATCAGATGCTTTTAAAGTTTCGTGGCTGTGTCTCCATGATATGACCCTGATCACAGAGCGTAAGTGAGCTGCCTGCAGCCAGACAGGAGTCAGACATTCTCAGAGGCTATGTGAAGATCTATGAAGTGCCCTCACTGCATGTCATCATCAGCCTCCTGCAATCTAGTGACTATTAGGGCCTCCACTGCATTTCCATGACATGAGTCTGAGCACTGAGGGTACGTGCGCTGCCATTAGCCACACAGGAGTCAAATGTTCACAGATGCAAGGCGAGGATGTCAGGACTGTCCACATTGGATCTCATCATCATTCTCCACCAATCCTGTGGCTATGAGGGCTCCCCGAGTGCACCTACTTCGTCTGGCCAGTGCGATGGCCTCATCGCAGGCATCCTTGCCTTCGAGGGCCTCATCATCGTCATCCTCTTCAACGTCCTTATCATCGGGGGATACATGCAACTTCTCCATCTCCTCCTTAGCCAGGCCCCACCCTATTGCAGCGCCAGGTTGTCAAGCACACAGCAAGCTACGATGATGTGCAACCCCCTCTGGGGACTGTATTGCAATGCTCCACCAGACCTGCCGAGGCACTGGAACCTCATTTTCAACATGCCTATCGTTTGCTCCACCAAAGTCCAGGTTGCAGCATAAACCTCGTTAAACCGTCGCTCTGCTGCAGTCTGAGGCCACCACACGGGTGTCATCAGCCACACCCTCTGTGGGTAGCCCTTGTCCCCTAGGAGCCAACCCTGCAGCTTCTGTGGATCCTGGAAGATGTCAGGGGTCTGAGACCTGCTAAGGATGTAAGAGTCGTGGACTCTCCCTGGGAATCGTACGCAGACCTGTAGGATGTGTTTGTGGTGGTCGCACACCATCTGCACATTCAGCAAGTGGAAGCCCTTGTGGTTGCCATAGTTGACTGCTTGTTGCCACGGAGACCTAAGTACAACATGAGTGCAGCCGATGGCACCCTGCACCTGTGGAAAACTGGAGGTCTGGGCAAATCCCAGCGCTCTTGCTTCCTGGCTTTCCTAATTCCGGATGAAATGCACAAAGCTCTGTGCCTCCACGAATGTGGGGTCCATGACCACCTTGTGGGTGAAGGCTTGTGAGATACCGCACAGGTCACCAGTGGAACCCTGGAAGGAGCCACTGGCATAAAAATTGAGCACCGTGGACACTTTCATGCCACTGGCAGTGGATGCCCTCCATGTCCCTGTGGCACCAAATCCTGCAGTAGCTGGCAGATGTGACCGACCAGTTCCCTAGGCTTGCACAGTCTTCAGTGACACTGGTTCTCATTTACCTGCAGGAATGACAGGCTCTGTCTATAGGCCTTGGGTCTAGCGAGGTGCCTATGAGTGATGGATCTCTGTGGGTCTTCAGCTGCGTGCGCAGCAGGTCCTGCTTCCCCTTCATCTTGAGGGAGGTGCTCCTCCTGAGCCAGGTGCCTTCACTGATCTCTCCTTCTTTTTCTCTGCTCCCTGTAAGCCATGAGGCATACTGCTAAATCACCAGGCTCCATGATCCTGATGTTCTCCTCCTGCAGGATCAAAGAGAGAGATGCGTGGGTTAGCACAGGTGTGCTAAAGACCTCTCTTGGTTAAATCTGAAGGCCCCTTCACACATGCAGGAGAGAACTGGACACTACTTGGATGGCCAGAGTGTAGTGCACTTGTTGGCTGTCTGAAACCCCAACCACCTCCGCCCCACTCCATTTGACCAATTGGCAGCAGCTTTGCCATTGGACTGCATGCTGTGCTCTCAGTTCAGGCACAGGCATTCTCCTAAACTGCACTGCAAGGCTGCCCTGTTAGCCTGAACCATGATGGATACTGATCCAAACCCTAATAAAGACATTGCGAGGGGTCTGGATGCCTCCACCTGTGACTGTGCCATGGCCGCCTTTCACAAGGGGATTGTACGACTTGCCCAGTTTGCCAATTGCTTTGATGCCCTTTAAAACACACATTAATTTGCAGTCTCCAATCAAGGGGTGAAAGGTCCTGGAGCATCTGGTGGCACTTTCATGCTTTTGTGTTGCTTGAGTGGGCAGAAAAGCTTCAGAGGCCCAACTACAAGCATCTCAATGGAACAGCAGCTGAAGGGCCTCAGCTGTGGAAGAATGCTCACTTTTGACAAGCTTTTCCAAGTGGCTATGGGCCAAGTGCTGGTAAATGGGATTAGGTAGGTAGGTCAGGTGTTTCCCACGTGTCAGTGCAGACTCGATGAGCCAAAGGGCCTCTTCTGCACTGTGTGATTCTGTGATTCTGTGAAGTGCGTGGCTGCTGCCCTCACTCCCCGCTCCCCCCATCCACCCGACATGTGCTTGAGTATTTCCTTAATTCTGTGCTGCCTTGCCTCCCAACCCACCGCTCCCACACTGGCCTGACCTGCACTGGAGCCCTTGCCCTGGCATCACACTGAAAGCCAGCCAGTAAAAAGTGACTTGCTTGAGGCCCCCATGAACGTGCAGCGCCTCTTCCTTGATGCCCTGCAGGCGATTCTCGTGAGCGCTGCGCAAGGACGTGTGCACTGACCTTTGAGTTCCCCTCGAAGTTCAGGCTGGCAGGTGCATGCCTTTTAAAGGTACTCGTGAAGCACGCCATTCTGAAGTCACACAGACATGGGCGGTAAATTTGACGTGGGGAGATGATTCCGGCGAGCAGGGCTTATAACGAGATGCAAATGTATTAAAATGACATTCCTGCAGCGGCAGGAAAAGGGGCCCGGCATTGACGGGCGGAGCCGATGATCTCAAACTGGGTTTCATGATGGCGTAAAGCCGATTTTTAGCCTTCTTGCCATATTGTTCCCAGTCCCCCTGCCCGCCATGATGTCCGATGCCAACGGGTTCCGGAAAACTCCAGCCAGAGCTAACGTTTCAGGCCCGTGACCTTTTGTCCTTTTTGAACAAGGTAAAAGAGACAAATAGAAATCTCACCAGAGAGAAGGGCAGAACTTCTTCAAGGTGGAGATCCCCGGAAGAGAAGTGGCAGCAAATTAAACACTAATGTGAAATTATGTAGAGGCTGGAAATCAGAATTAAAGGGAGAGAATGTGGGAAACACTTGGCATGTCAGGCAGCACCCGTGGACAGAGGCACAGACTTAACTGAAATGACTTGTCATCAATCCAGGAATCCTGGCTGATTTCTTTCCTCGGGGTGCTGAGGCATCTACAACAGTCCCAACTTTCACCTCATCCGAGATAAACCAATTCAACTCAGACCTTGGGTCAATCCCGAGACTTTCCTCTGGATTGGTCAGTGTGAACAGGTTCACATTGTCCTTTTTAAAAAGACTCCGCCTTTCACAGGGATTTCAAATGTCAGTGGCGCAGGTCAAAAGAAATTTAGGCCCAGATGCCTGTAAGTTGGCATGTGAAAGATATTCCCCCCACATTGGCATTGCTGCAATCCTGGCTGCCAATCCGGAGTCACTCCTGTTGACGTCCTCCAACATTGACCCTACTGGAATGCTTGGGGTCAGCCGGAGGTCACCTTGTTTGCTTCAGGTCAACAGAGGATCCGCTTCTAAAGCTGGGTGCCATCCACCCATCACGGAGAGGCCCACTCCAGCTCTCCAGCGCAACTCATCTCCCTCAGCATGCCAGCCATCAGACAGACAGCAGGTCTCAATAAGACAAAGGAAGGAAGAAATCCCAGCATAAGAAGTCCCCATCCTTGACTCTGCCCAACTTGGGAATCCCCCTGTCTCCCACAATGAGAATTGGAAAAGCCTACTTAAGGCCGAATCCTGGGATGGAGTTTGGATCATGCAACCCATCCAATTGTAAGGAGCCTCAAAAGAGTGGTCAAATCAGATTGGACATATTCCTGGAGGTTTCGCCACCTGACCTCCCATCTCCAAACACCCTACCCAATCCTTTACCCCCTCACCTCCAATATTTTTACAATTAATAAACAAAGCTGTTCAGACAAAATGGGGAAAAATAAACTGACCTTTTCTAAAATGCCCAAATGCCTTTTCTCCCAATATGCTCGTAGGTAGTTCCCAGGAGATTAATCTTTAATTCCTGGGAGACGGCAGATCCAGATTCAGTTAGGGGCTTCAAATGGCGCTAGTGAAAGGAACCAGACATTGGTGATGGTTGATCACCGATCATTTTGTTATACGTGCAGATTTGACATCAGATTAAGCCAGTAGCATTGTTGCCTATTAGAATGTAATTATCCCACACTGAACCTTCCTTGGGAGTCACATGTAAAGCAACCCTCACTCCCGGATAATGACTATGGAAAAATAGCTAAAATAAACTCCTCAAGCCACAAGAAGAAAAACTTGCATTCACATAGCACCTTTCATGACCTCAGGACATCCTAAAGTGCTTTACAATCAAAGAAGTGGAAAACGTGCCAGCCAATTTGCGTACAGCAACGCCTCACACCGAGCAACAAGATAAAGACCAGATAATCTGACTTTTAATGATGTTGGTTGAGGTATAAATGTTGGGCAGGCCAGTAGGAAGAACTCCTCTGCTCTTCTTCAAATAGTGTTGTGGGATCCTTAATACCCACCTGAGAGGCAGACGGGGCCTCAATTTAAGGTCTCATCCGAAAGACGGCTGCTCCTACAGTGCAGCACTCCTTCAGGAGAATCTGCGGAAGTACTTGCACGGATAGAAAAGGTATAAGTTCCTCTTGCAAGAACCACAACATATTCTGGAATCCCAATTAATAGATGTGTGCAGTCGTCATGATGATAAACTGAGCCAAGTGGTGAACTGAGACCCGGGTAGGAAATGACATCACAGACTTGGCCCTAAAAGGCACTCGCTGAGGAACAGCATGAGCATTCTTCAATGAACTGTGGCAGTGGAGAGCAGGAAGTCAAGAGATTCCAGTCACGGATAAAATGAATGCCAGGTCGAACAGCTGTCAGACAGCAGGGAAATCATTCCAACTGAGCAAAAGGCTTTGATAGTGCCCGAGAATGTTTCAAACATCTTGTACTTATTTTCTGAAGTAAAGTAAACAATCTTTGAAGTCCTAATGTGATTTTGTTCAGTCAACACACAGGCCGTCTGATAAAGCAAGGTAAAGGGCTTGTGGTAGAAATTGTGCAGTTTTAACTCAGACACTTTTTGGTACTTTGATCCCTTCACTTCATTCCAAGTTGCACACACTGTCATCATGCCCTGAGGGGATAAATATCATTATTGGAAAGGTGCTACTATAAAGCCACAGACTAGGAATTTTTACCTTGCAAGCTAGCCATTCTTGTTAAAGAATCAGAGTATCCAGCTCACTCAAGTCCCATTGGCTCCATGTTTATTTATTTCCTTATGGAGTTATTTTTCCCTACAAGAATGACAGACGCATTGAATTGTTGGGGGGTGGGGGGAGGGGATTTTAACTGAGGGCGGGAGGCAGGATGAATAACAACCAATCCCTCCCCCGACCCTCCCCCCACCCCTGCCATACCAGTTGAGGCCCAGGCTATTTAAACAACTGGGCCTCACTGACATTCAACAGTCAACCATCCATTCAAATACAGGTGTAAGGAAGCTGGCCAGCCACTGTCAGGTGAAGATCAGGCACCTGGAAGCCGAGTGCCAGCATGCAGGTAAATCAAGGGGGAGGGGAAGCGGGTTGGGGAATCTGGCAAGAAAAGTCCAGCAGGGTAGCGCTTGTGGGCATAGTCGTGGTGCCAAGGGACAACAGAGCCCTAGATTTTCCCTCTGTGGATCCTGCTCTTCATGGCCCCTCACGAAGATTGATTTAAAACTTACCTTCCATTTCCACCGCATCCCCGAAGACCGACCCCTACACCTCAGCGCCCCAACAGATTTTGCTGGGCGCTTGAGCAGGCCCTGCCCAGTTAATGATTCAAGTAACTTTAGGACCATTTTGAATATATTAATGTGGCTCCCAACTGAGTCAAACCAGCCCAGAAGTTAATCTTTGCATGTCTACATATGTGGCATTCATTTAGTGAAAAAAAATTACTAATTTAATCAAATGTGCACAATTTATGTGTAGGAATCACATAGTATGAAAGAAGGAAACTCTGCAGCTTTCTAAATTCCACCTGAAATAATATATGCAAAACAGCGTGGGGTGGAATCTTCCGGGCCTGACAGCAGTGGGAAGCCTGGCGGGCGGTGGGGGACTTAATTTGGTGGAAGGCCAAAAATCAGTGTCCCAATGGTGGGATGAACTTCCGCAATTATGTTCTCAGGACTTTAAAGGTGGTTCGACTTTCCTGTCGAGCAATGTCAGAAAGTCCTTTTGCATGTATTAGCACGTCATGTGTGCTCATCAAAAGGCCAGCTCACCAGAATTAAATCACCAGAATTAAAGAGGGATTACAAAGGTTGGAGAACCGTGAAACCCCTCTTTGAGTCCCTGACACACTGGTGGGAAGCGATCAAGGGAAGCATCAAGAGGTTTTTCATCCTCAAAGGCACCCAGAAAGCTAGAAAGGAACAGAGGGAAATGTCCCGACTCCAGAAAAACATGCAGAATCTGCTCCGGCTGCAGTCGATGGGTGTCGATGTCAAGGAGGAGCTCCAAGAGGTGAAGGGCCAGCAAGCCTCGCACTTTGCCTCGGAGGCCTCCAAGATCATCTTCCGTTCCAGAGTCCGCTCCGTGGAGCAGGATGAGACGTGCTCACGTTTCTTCTTCCAAAAGGTACACAGAGAGCGCTCTGTGATCAGCAGCCTGAAGGAAGAAGACGGCTCAGTAAAGTCATCACGGTCCGACATTCTGAGGATCAGCAAATCCTTTTATGCCGGATTGTATGACGTGAAGCCCACGGACAGCACGGCCTCCCAGTCCTTCCTGTCCTCTATCACGGAGGTCTTAGACCACAGTACGCGGGAGAGCCTGGACAAACCGCTAACTCCTGATGAACTGACTAAGGCCCTTGAGTCCTTCGAGAAGAGTAAAACTCCCGGAAGCGACGGCTTGCCGGCGGAGTTGTATTCGGCTCTGTGGGACTTGATCGGCCCAGACCTGCTAGGAGTGTACGAGAGTATGCTCCTGGCCGGTAGTATGTCAGAATCCATGAGGAAAGGCATCATCACCCTCATCTACAAGCACAAGGGGGAAAGGGAGGAAATTAGAAATTGGCGACCCATTTCACTGTTGAATGTGGACTATAAGATTCTGTCCAAGGTCATCGCCAATCGGGTCAAATCCGCTCTGGAATTGGTGATTCACCCTGACCAGACCTGCTCTGTGCCAGGCAGGAAGATCTCTGACAGCCTGGCGCTGCTCGGGGATACGATTGCCTATGTACAGGACAGGGGTGTGGATACCTGCCTCATCAGCTTGGATCAGGAGAAGGCCTTTGACAGAATATCGCACACCTACATGGGGGATGTGCTCTCCAAAATGGGGTTTGGGGAGGGAATTCGAAATTGGATCCAACTGCTCTACACTAACATCAGTAGCGCAGTCTCAATCAATGGGTGGGAAACAGATAGCTTTCCGATTAAATCTGGAGTCAGGCAGGGCTGTCCTCTCTCGCCTGTCCTTTTCGTGTGTTGCATAGAACCCTTTGCCGAGTCCATCAGGAAGGATCTGGGCATAAGAGGAGTGACGATCCCAGGCAGTGGAGGCACTCAGGTAAAAGCCTCCCTGTACATGGACGACGTCGCCGTCTTCTGCTCGGATCCGCTGTCGGTGCGCAGACTGATGCACATCTGCGACCAGTTCGAACTGGCCTCGGGAGCCGAGGTAAATCGTGGGAAGAGCGAGGCCATGTTCTTTGGGAACTGGGCTGACCGATCCTTTGTCCCCTTCACTGTCAGGGCTGACGGCCTGAAGGTGCTGGGGATATGGTTCGGAGGGACCGGGGCATGCGTTAGAAACTGGAAGGAGCGAGTGGCTATGGTAAAAAGGAAACTGGGCATGTGGGAGCGACGCTTCCTCTCCATTGCGGGAAAGAACCTGGTCATCAGGTGTGAGGTACTCTCGCTGTTGCTGTACGTGGCGCAGGTCTGGCCCATTCCAGACTCCTGCGAGATGGCGATCACTCGAGCCATCTTCCGCTTTATCTGGAGGTCGAAAATGGATCGTGTCCGCAGGGACGCGATGTACAAGCCTCTAGATAAAGGGGGAAAAAACGTGCCCAACATCGCCCTCATACTGATGGCCACCTTTGTGTGTGGCTGCATCAAGCGGTGCGTAGACCCTCAGTACGCAAACACCAAGTGTCACTACGTGCTGAGGTTCTACCTATCCCCGGTGCTGCGAAGGATGGGTCTGGCCACGCTGCCGCGGAACGCTCCAAGTAGTTGGACCATGCCGTACCACCTGTCCCTGGTGGAAAAATTTATGCAGAAAAACACCTTTGACCACAAGTCCATCAGGCAGTGGTCAGCACGTAACGTCCTAGAGGCCCTGAGGGAAAAGGAGAGGGTGGACCCTGTGGGATGGTTCCCCGAGCAGACTGTCAAAGTCATTTGGCAGAATGCCTCATCGCCAGAACTTTCCAACAAGCACCAAGACGTAGCTTGGCTGGTGGTGAGAAAGGCCCTCCCCGTCAGATCCTTCCTACACGCCAGGAGGCTCACCCCCTCTGCACGTTGCCCTCGAGGTGGCTGTGGTGGGGAAGAGACCGTTGTTCACCTCCTTGTGGATTGTGCCTTTGCAAAGAAAGTCTGGAGAGAGATGCAGTGGTTGCTGTCGAGGTTCATCCCGAGCAGTTCTGTGGCACAGGACTCTGTGCTCTACGGGCTGTTCCCAGGGACACACACCGAGACAAACATCGACTGCAGCTGGAGGATCATCAACTCGGTGAAAGACGCGCTTTGGTCTGCCCGAAACTTGTTGGTCTTCCAGCGCAAAGAGTTGTCCCCGACCGATTGTTGCGGACTGGCACAATCCAAAGTCCAGGACTACGTGCTGAGGGACGCACTAAAGCTTGGGGCAGCTGCCGCAAAGGCGCAATGGGGAAGGGTCGCTGTCTAAGACCTTTCTGCCACAGCGCACCGAGAGACTGGGAACTGTTTAGAGCCCCTCGGGCTGTACAGATCAAAATGAAAGGCTGTAAATGATTGTAATATTGTTTGTACTGATGCACCTGGTGATACATTTTGTAAAAGTTTAACCTAGATTGTACCCTTGTAATGTTGTTTTTGAAATGGTTTGGAATGTGATTGAAGATATTTTATGAATAAAGTATATTTTTACAAAAAAAAAAGCTCACCAGAATTAATTGATATGCCATTGCAAAGAAGGTCTGGAGAGAGATGCAGTGGTTTCTGATGAGGTTCATCCCGAGCAGTTCTGTGACACAGGACTCTGTGCTCTACAGGCTGTTCCCAGGGACACACATCGAGACAAACATCAACTGCAGCTGGAGGATCATCAACTTGGTGAAAGACGCTCTTTGGTCTGCCCGAAACTTGTTGGTCTTCCAGCGCAAAGAGTTGTCCCTGCCCGAGTGTTGCAGACTGGCACATTCCAAAGTCCAGGACTACGTCCTGAGGGACGCACTAAAGCTTGGGGCAGTCGCCACAAAGGCGCAATGGGGAAGGGTCGCTGTCTAAGACCTTTCTGCCATGGTGCACCGAGGGGCTGGGAATTGTATAGACCCCCTCAGGCTGTATGACTCACAATAAATGTATGTAGTGAAAACTAAATGTGTCATAATTGTATTGAAGCATTTCAGAGTGCAACATGATGAATGTCTATAACTCCAATCCCATTGCACTGTCTGACTGTTTGTAATGACCATACTGACATTACTGTAATATTCATTAATTGTATTGAAGCACCTGTGTAAAAGTTGAATATGATTGCACTTTTTGTGACGGCCATTTAGAAATGTTTTGTGATGTTCTTTCAGGTATTTTATGAATAAAGCATATTTTTCCAAAAAAAAAGCTCACTAGAATTAAGTTCCCCTCCAAATTAAGTTCCCCTCCAGTCAGAAATTAGAACATTCACATTTATAACTGTATATAAGTGGCACGTACCTGGCGAGGTTGACTTCTTCCACAACTTTGAAGTGTAGCTGCTGCTTTGGCCTTCTTGGGGATCGCTCACAAATGTCAACCTCTTGACTGAGATTGGGTGCTGGTAGACCAAGCTACGCAAAGGCTGGACCTGGGAGGCAGGCTAAGTGGGAGAGGCTTACATGGGAGGGAGGGCCAGTGGAGAAGGGTGGGAAGGCTGTCCAGGGAAAGAAGCCAGACTGTTCTGGATATCTTTAGAAGAGTATCCAGAGAATGAAGCCAGACTGTCCTGAGCAAGTTAGAAGGGTAAGCATAACACATGTCATGGTCCCATTGTAGGGCAGTGGAAGGCCTCTCTAGGCAGTGAGCGTCATAGAGAGATGTGTCCAAAGGGCGTGGTCTGTGAGTTCAAGAATTTAGTCCTAGGGGTTTGAAGTAGGGTACTGGGGCTCAGAGGGCACAGACAGTTAGAGGAGGGAGTTGGATCAGGTAGGGTGGAAGTGCTAGGCTCAAGGGCAAGGTAGTGGATGGTCCCATAGGGGAGGGTTCTCAGAAACTCAGGGTACAGCTGGCCTCGAGAACAGGAGGGGTCAGGGTCAGAAGGGGCATGGGCACCTCGAATTCGAGTGGAAATGGGGGGGGGAGCAGGAATGTCAGCATCAATAACAATTGGGTCCAGGGTAACAGAGAGAGACTGAACGGTTACAGGGCGGAGAGGAATGACAAAGCAGTGTTAATGTAGAAGATGGGGGAACTTGGTGGGTAACAGGCGGAAGTAAAAGGTGCTTGACAAGCTGGTAAACCTCACATGCTGAAGTTCTCAAGGCTGTTGCACAGATCGCAAAACCTCTCAAGCATTTGAGAAGTGTGGGACGGGTGGGAGGAGTTAATGACTCATTTTTCGGTCTGAGTGAAGGGGCACCCTATTACTTATTAGTCCATTCCATGGTGAACCAGGCTCAGCTGAGTTATGCTCTTGAAATTCCATAGCCCTATAAACCAGCAATGCTCCATGGCAAATGGGTCACATTCCATTGAGATCCCAGCCAGGTCTGGAGCTACCGTTCATCCTGTGTAATGTGCCAGCTGCTGCTGTCAGGGGCAGGGGTGAAGGGAGGGAGGGAGGGAAGTGGATGCTTCCAAGAGGCACAGCTGGTAGATGGCAGCAAACTCCCAATTCCAAACCTCCAACTTTCTGGGTGAATGGTCATGGCTGGCGAGGGCTCATGTGGTTAGTCTTCCTGTGCTGCCAAGGCAATGGTCTCTCTATAGAGTCTCAAGAGTAGTGGAGGCAAGCGGGATAGTGTCTGAGGGGGGGATGGTCCTCACACATGGCTGTCATTACCCCAGTCAAAGAGCAATGTCTCCATGCACAGTCATGCATAAATGGGAGGAACATCCGTCTCTAGTCCCCCAGGATGTCCTTCACCCGGAATGGATGGCTGTGGATGCCATGACTAGGCAGAAGCCAGGCACAGGGCTTGGCACTGGCTTAGTGGCTCTGTGAAGGAGACAAGTCTGAAAAGAAAATGCTCATTGGATTGATTACCTCAATTTGTTCACAGATCCACTATGGTCTAGATGATGTCGTCTCCAGACAACCTGCCGTTCTCATCCAGATGAGTCGGAGGAGAGACCAGTAACAGGTTGGCACAGATCCAGGAGGAGCAACAGCCTGAGCAACAAGAGGCAGTGGGGCTTTAATAATGTCAGGATGCTGGCAACCAGAGGCCAGTGCAATGGCAAGCATTGGCTTGACCACAGCTTTATCGCAGGCGGTACACCTATCTACAGATGAGTAAAAGGCAATGCCGGAGGTGTCTTAGAATGTCCCAGAATGTAATTGCTCACATCTGCTTCTCCACAAGGACCTGCGGCCGCAAGGACTTAGAGGCAATCCCTATCGGTGGAATTGAAGGTCACTGCCATCCTCAACTTCTTTGCTAGTGGCTCCTTCCAGGGCTTCACTGAGGACCTGTGCAGCATCTCCCAGTCAGTGACACACAATTGCATCCGAGAGGTGACAGATACCCTGTTCAGGAGAGCGCCCCAATCTGTCCAATTCCAACTCGATCCTGAAAGTCAAGCTGCAAAAGCGTTGGGTTTTGCAGCAATCTCAGGTTTCCCGCTAGTGCAATGGGCTATATTGACTGCACACCTGTGGCCTTGAGAGCTCCGTGGCAACAGCCAGACACATTCATCAATAGGAAAAGTTTCCACTCTTTGAAAGTGCAGCTGATGTGTAATCACAGAAGGCAAACCCTGCATGTTTGGGCTCGGTTCCCAGGGAGTTCTCACAGTGCCTATATTCGGACCCACTCCCAGGTGCCACAGGTTTCTGAAGGAGCTTGGCGATTGCAGGGCTGAGTCCTTGGGGATAAGGGATACCCCTAGAAAACCTAACACCCGCAGAGTACTGCTGGGAAGAGCTAAAATACTTCACATACCTCCACCAGGTCCATGATGAGCAGACAATAGGCCTCCTAAAGATGAGGTTCAGATGTTTGAACCACTCAGACGGGCTCTTCAATACTCACCACAGAGTGTCCCTCATTATTGTTGTCTGCTGCATCCCGCACACCTCTTGCTACAAAGGGGTAATGTCTTGGCTGAGGGAGACACGGAGGACTGAGATGTCTCCTCCGATGATGAGGATGGTGAAGGGGATGACGATGACGAAGGCCAGGATGTCGCGGAGGCACATGCAGAGGCCATTGCAAAGGGATGATGTGGCAGAGAGGCCGGTGACAATCTGAGAGCTAACAAATTCCAGGCAGTGTAAGCTGCTGAGACATCTCCTTTAGTATTTGATTTTTTTTCTCCCCTGCTGGCTGGCAGGCCGCAACTCCTTTTTGGTCATAGACATCATACTTTTCCTGAACGTATGTACCTTCATTTATGATACCTGAATTAAAATGCACTACTTAACATCTGCCCTGCTGGTGGTTTGATCTTTTGCATGTGCCAAACTGTGCTTATGTTCAGAGCCCTGGAGCTAAATGCACACATTAGAACCCGCAAAGCACTCCGTGCTCCCATGGACACCTGTAAGTAGAATTGAGATTTTTCCCATGCCCTCACAATGTTTGTGTGCATGGCAATTTGGAAGCAATGGCTGGAATCATTCCAGATTTGCATTAAGTGCAGTAGCGGGTGGATAAAACGATGTTTTACCAGCCGGCTGCAATGGCAGCTTCTTATGTCATATCGTCTGAAACCCGCTGTATTAATTACTCATTGCTGGGAAACATGCCATTTCCATGGCAGGCGGGCTCTCATTCACCCACCACACCTCACCTTGCCACTTCACCATGCCTGGCACCATATTGAAAGTGCAGCCACGGACACACCTCTCAATGCTTCCAGCCCAAGACTGCTGCATGGAAGACATGGCCCCGAAAGGCAAGAAGGCTGCAGCCCCCAGGTTCAATGACACGTCCCCCAAATGCCTTTTGGACACAGTGGAGGCCCGCTGTGATGTCCTCTCCCTTGCTCTGGCCGTAGGATGGGCAGCTACATCACCAATCTGGCTTGAGAGTTGGTGGCAGCGGGTGTCAGCACCAATGCCCTGCAAAAGAGGACAGCCACCCATTGCCACAAAATGATCTCCTCCATTCCACCAGGATAAGTCACTCTTCTCATCACTCTCAACACACTCACAAACCCATCACACATCCACAGGACCCTCACTCACTGCCAGTCCAAGGGACATCACTATTCACTCTCTCACACACACTTTCATTGTCCTCATCTCATCCATGGGACCACTCAACACCCACGCATACCAGGCATACTTATCATCTGGCTTGGCAGGCATCCTCCACACACTCCATCTCTATTCATGCAGGGCAAGCTGGCACACAACAAGAGGGAGAGGTCACAGACAGGAGGAATGTCTGAAATCAAGGTCCACAGGGACTTTGAAAACAAAGCCATCCAGCTGACTGGCGAGGATCTGGATCATTCCTGTGCTGACGGTGAGGTCGGCGGTGCTCTGCCAAGTGTGGATCCAGCAGTGCAACATCCATCAGACAACCATGCTGTGAGTGATGTGTCCTGTTTCACAGGCCACTGCCATGCACTAATTATCTCTCCTTGCTTTCACAGGCACATCTGGGAAGCAGCCTACAGAGTCCATGACCCAGGGCCTCCAATCAAGCCGCAAGGGAAGCTCAGAAGAAGAATCTGGAGGCACCCTCCCTGAAGACCTATCACAGTGCTCACCCACACCCTCCGCCAGCGCAGAGACACACACCTCGGTGGGACCTGGCTTTACAGTAGCCTCGGGATCATAACCTGGTGAGCACTTTGCACTGTCTGATCTACAGTAAATGATAGTAGGGACTTCCCAAGTCCCCGGCACTCGGAGGACTGCTGGAGGCCAGAAATTTGCTGAGTCCAAGTCAGATGACAAGCACGCGTGGGTGTTGAGTGGTCCCATGGATGAGATGAGGACAATGAAGGTGTGTGTGAGAGAGTGAATGGTGAAGACCCTTGTACTGCCATTGAGTGAGGGCCCTGTGGATGTGTGATGGGTTTGTGAGTGTGTGGATTGAGAAGGTGAATGGACTCCTCCATCATACCTTGCACATTGAGGAGTGCAGTGGACATCCCTTCCTGATGTTCCCGAGCTTGCCTTTGCAGCTCCAGCAACTGAGACATGGTTCTGATGAGCAGTGTTTGTGTCACCTTTCTGCACAAGATAAAGGCAGGTGTCTCGGTCCAGGGCCTCTTCCCTGTGCTCTGAGCAGCCTTCAAACCAAAGTGATGATCCGGCCTCACACTCCCTGGACATATTAATGATGCCTGCACCTCGACAGTGCTTGTCATTGCTGCCAGAATGTAGTGGGCAGGCACCACAGAGCTCCGTCATTCTCTCTGTGCTCCCAACACATTTAAGGTGGAGATGGCCCCCATCTCTTCAGCACCTGTGACCACAGCTGCTGTGCTCAGGCTCCTGAAGGGCTCAGGTGCTGAAGGCAGCAAAGGATCAGATGCTTTTAAAGTTTCATGGCTGCTTTTCTATGATATGGCCCTGATTACAGAGCGGAAGCGAGCTGCCCTCAGCCAGACAGGAGTCAGGCATTCTCAGAGGCTATGTGAAGATCTATGGAGTGCCCTTACTGCATGTCGTCATGATCCTCCTGCAATCGAGTGACTATTAGGGCCTCCACTGCATCTCCATGACAGGAGCCTTATCACAGAGGGTATGTGTGCTACCATCAGCCAGACTGGAGTCAAATGTTCATAGATGCAATGTGAGGATCTATGGTGTCTCCTCACTGCATGTTGTCCTCATCCTCCACAAATCTAGCAGCTATGTGGGCCTCCTGAGCATGCCTGCCTCGTCTGGCCAGTGCGAAAGCCTCATCCCCGTCATCGTCGTCTTCGAGGACCTCTTCACCCTCAACACTGTTGACATCTTCCTTATTGGAGGAGACCTCCAGTTCCTGCATCTCCTCCTCAGCCAGTTCCTCTCCCTATTGCAGCGCCAGGTTGTAAAGGGCACAGCAGGCAATGACAATGCGTGACAACCTCTGTGGACTACATTGCAGGGTTCCACCAGACCGGTCCAGGCATTGGAACCTCATCTTCAGCATCCCAATGGTTTGCTCCACCAAGTTGCGGGTTGCAGCATGAGCCTCGTTACACCCTCCCTCTGCTGCAGTCTGAGGCCACCGCACGGGTGTCATCAGCCACGGCCTGTGCAGGTAGCCCTTGTCCCTGAGGAGCCATCCCTGCAGCTTCTGTGGACCCTGGAAGACCCCAGGGATCTGTGACCGACTGAGAATGTAGGAGTCATGGACACTCCCTGGAAACCATACACAGACCTGCAGGATGTGTTTGTGGTGGCCGCACACCAGCTGCACAATCAGCAAATAAAGGCCCTTGTGGCTGACATAGTTGCCCCTTGTTGCGATGGAGATCTGAGCACTACATGGGCGCAGTCAATGGCACCCTGTACCTGTGGGAAACCTGAGATCTGGGCGAATCCAATCACTCTTGCATCCTGGCTCTCTTGGTCCTGCACGAAATGCACGAAGTTGTGTGCCCTTGCAAGGATGGCATCTGTGACCTCATGGATGCATTTGTGGGCGGAGGCTTGTGAGACCCCACAGAGGTGGAGCCCTGAAAGGAGACACTTGTGTAAATATTAAGTGCTGCGATCACTTTCACAGCCACTGGCAGTGGATGCCCTCTATGTCTCCGTGGCGCCAAATCCTGCAGCAGGTGGCAGATGCGACTGACCAGTTCCCTAGACATGCGCAGTCTTCGGCGACACTGGCTCTCGGTCATCTGCAGGAATGTAAGACAGTGTCCATAGAGCCTGGGTCTAGCTAGGCACCGACCAGCGATGGCTCGCTGTGGCTCTTCAGCAGCTTGTGCGGGAGCCCCAGCCACCCCTTCTTCCTGAGGGTGCTGCTCCCCCCTCTGCGCAGCCAGGCACCTCTGTCGTTCTCTTCTCCATTGTCTCCGCTCTCTGTATGTCATGAAGAATCCAGCTAGTTCACCAGGCTCCATGGTCTTGATGTACCCCTCTTGCAGGATGAAAGAGAGAGACATGTGGGTTAGCATGGGTCTACTAAGAACCACTCTTGGTTAAGTCTGAAGGCCCCTTAATGCATCCCGGAGAGTGCTGGTCACCACTTGGATCACCAGAGGTTAGTGAGCTTCATGGCTGCCTGAAACCCCAAACACCTCCGCCCCACTCCACCTGACCGATTGGCAGCAGCTTTGCCTACTGGGCTGCATGCTGTGCTCTCAGCTCAGGCACAGGCATTCTCCTAACCTGCGCTGCAAGGCTGCGCTGTTAGCTTGAACCATGGGGAGACTGATCTGAACCGAGGTGATGACAGTGCAAGGGGATGTGAGCGCCTCCACCAGTGATTGCTCCATGGCCAGCTTTAGCAAGGAGATTGTACAATGTGCCCAGTCATCCCACTGTTCTGCAGTCCACTAAAATACTCATTAGTTTGCAGTCTGTACCCAAGGGGTGAAAAACTCTGGAGCACTTAGTGGCACTTTCATGCCTCTGCATTGCTTGATTGGGCAGATAAGCTAGAGACCCAACTCCACGCACGTCAGTGTGGCTATGACTGAACCATCTCATCTGCAGAGAAATGGTCACTTTATACAAGGTTTCCCTAATGCATGGCCACTTCCCTCCTCCCTGCCACCCTGCATGTGCTTTTGCACTGCTATCAATCGCAGGACAGCACTTGCCCCGACCCCCAAGTCACCTCAATCACAGGGCAGCTCTTTCCCCCACGCCTGCAACACACCTCAGTGTTCAAGTCCAACAGGCGACCCTGGCGAGCTCTGCGCAATGTTACTGTGCACTCACCTCCGAGTTCCCCTCAAAGTGCAGCCCACCAAGTGCACCCCTTATATATGCTGTTGTCAAACATGGCTTTCTCCAGACATGTAGGGAAGCCTCTGGTTTTCTGCTGTTAATAAGACAGTGTAGAGCTTCACTCTCTCAGCCCCGAAACTGTATCTAATGTGTTCCTTGCCACTCACATAGCAGATTTAGCTCTCCTTGAATCCACCCACATCTGACTTCTGGGCAATGGCAGCAGGAGCTGCAATGAGAACATGGTGAACTGCAAGCAATGGTTTGCATGATGTGTGCCCAGGCTGCACACTCATAAATGATGGCCGGTGCTTAATCATGCACATGTGGGATTATTGAGGTAGTCATTATGTTGATAATGTGAGAGAACCGAATCTATAGGAGTTCATAATTGGAATCTGATGGGGGCCCAAATTCCACACCCTTAAGTGACCATTGAAGCAACTAGCTGCAAGATGGAATCCAGGACACTTCCAAACTGTACAAGTGAACATATATTTACAAATGCCAAAACTGTATACAAACTATATACACCCGTGCCACCTGTGAGCCTTCAACATTTCTTAATCTTTCTTTTTCCATTGCTACGTCTAAGTGCAGCCTCAACATCCACAGCTGAGGTTGAGGTGGAGGCAGCCTGCTGACTGCTATGCCCCATTGACTGTGATGACTTTGGAAGGCATCCTCTGTTGGGCCGAAGGCCAGCCTGCTAAAGGCCTCCTGCTTAGGTTCAGGTGCTCCATCCTCAGCCTGACCTGCTGGAGGCGATGGGATCACTGGCAGAGAGCAGGTGGAGCAACAGGGAATCCCGGAAGTGCCCTGGGATGAATCCCCCAGGGTGCCTGTCTGGCCCTCTTCCTCGCTGTGGGTGCCCGATGGCACCTCCCTGACTTGTTGAGGAGAAGGGGCACCTGGAGGGAGGTCTAGGGGCCTCATCCCTCTCTTGCCTAGCCACTGCTGCACTTCACCCATGGCAAGAGCAGTGGTGTGAAGGTTTGAGCACATATCTGGCAGCCATTCAGTGTTCTGCTGGACCTGTGTCTTCTAGGTGGCCGTCACCCTTTCCAAGGAGGCAGCCAAGCGCTCGCATGCCAAACCCACACCAGCAGACAGGATGTGGACAGACCCGTCCAGCCTTCAGTCCAGTCTGCACACGCCTTCTGGCATCTCTGCCTGATGTTCCCCTGCCGGTCTCTGAATCTCCAACAAGTCTGTCATGGCCGTGTCCAGAGGTACACCATCTTCCTGCGGCTGAGTGGGTCCTGGTCTCCAACTG
This sequence comes from Cetorhinus maximus, assembly GCF_964194155.1. Taxonomy (NCBI): domain Eukaryota; kingdom Metazoa; phylum Chordata; class Chondrichthyes; order Lamniformes; family Cetorhinidae; genus Cetorhinus; species Cetorhinus maximus. The sequence goes on along the minus strand of NC_135892.1, from coordinate 25,536,618 downwards.
TCCTCCAAGTGTCAGAGACCTCAGCTGTCAGTTCCTCAGCTGGCTGTGGACCTGTGTCAGTGATATGCTCACCAGATAACGACCCTGAGCCCAAGTGCACCCACCAAGGTGATGTATCTGTGCTGGTGGAGGGAGCAGGTGAACGCTGTGACAATGCATCCTCTGAGGCTTCTGAGGCATCATCCTCAGAGGTGGAGTTGGGGCTGGTTCGGTGGCTGGTCTCCTTTGGAGGGCATTCCCATTTTCTTTGTGGTACCTGCAATGGAGAAAAGAAAGATTAAGCAGCTCCCTTATTAAAGCAACGTCTGTGGGTGCGTCCGACAACTGCAGACTGAAGGCATCCCCAGTGGCTTGCTGGGGGAGTCCTGCCTCACCTTCAGTGCTGGCACTGTCCTGCCCTGGCTAGTTCTGTGGCCTCCTCCTCAAATGAGGTGAGGATGTTGGGAAAGCTACCTCCAATGTGACCCACTCCCTCCTGTCCTGCGAGTTCTTGTCCTGCAGACGGAGAGAAAGATTGTTTGTCATCCTCAGGGGTGCATGAGCAGGTTAGGAGCATGCATGCCTATGGCAGCTCGAGCCCTCTCCAGTAAGTGATTAACAAGCAGGATGTCCTGCAACTGATAGAATATTGAGAGCATGAAGTGGCTGCCACACTTTCAGTGCACGTGTCCCATCTGCTGCTGAATCCTGCAACCCAAACTCCTGTCTGACATCCCTCTGCACTCACACGCTTACACTGCCTGATGCCCTTATGAGTGTCAGTTTGCAGAGGATGGACAGTGCCACTTACCCAGACGGAGCGCAGCAGATCATTCATCCTCATCCTGCACTGCTGGATGGCTCTCCTGTGACCCGCGGGTGCTAACCTCCGCTGCGACCACCTCCCAGCCAGCCATGGTCAGACGGGAGGGCCTCCTGCTGGTATCCCTGGGAAACAGCACCTCCTGCTTTTCCTGGACAGCCTGGAGGAGAATCTGCAGGGAGGCTTCGCTGAACCGTGGGGCCACACGTTGTCTTCTCTGTGACATACTGCCTGTGATGTGGAGAATCCAGAGCATCTGGCTTGCAATGAGTGAATGGCTATCTAGGTGCCCTTTAAATATGGCGCCCAGACCTTTGACCCCATGAGGTAATGGCAGGGACGGCGACTTCCTGTCCACCCCACCACCGCAGATTGGCTGTGCTCCTCATGGATGCATATGTAATGAACTGAACAGCACAAGATCATGATGTTCCCCACTCCCAGCAGAAATCACTCTCACTTCTGCTCCCACCACCAAACTTAGACTCCAGAATGGAAGATTCCAGCCATGGTATAGGCAGAGAATATTCAAGAGGTTCCTACAGATGTAGCTGTAGCCAGCTGCATAAATACTTGTTATCTCAGGGGTATTTGTAGATTCCGATCTGCTTCAGGATGTGTTGGAAAGCAAAATTAATGAGCTTGGATCTCTTCATAGCGAGTAGTTGATGACTGCCATGAGGTGAATGAAGGAAAGGCCTCTCAGGCCTTTCACAGAATGATACTTAGTGTTATGAGGAAAAGTTGCATAAACTTATAAACATAGAAAGATTACGGTAGAAGTGGCTTACATTCCCTTGAATTTAGACAATTGAGGAGTAATCTGATTGAGTCATTTAAAAGAACAGGGAATGTATTTATAATTAGAGTTCAACCATTTACGAGGAAAATCAGGAAGCACTTTTTCACAGTATAGGTGATAGATATCCGGAATTCTTTCCCACAAAATCTTGTGGATGCTAGTTCAGTTGGAAATTTTTAGAATTACACTGATGAATTATTGTTCAGGTGAGTTTATCTCAGGATATAGATCAGAGGTGTGTGAATGGAGTTGAGGTACACATCTGCTATGATCTAATTAAATGATGGAGCAGGCTCGAGGGGCTGAATGGCTTCCTCTTGTTCCCAAGTTCAGTTAATTCACCTCACCAATCAGATCCTTTTTCAGAAACCCCACCAACATTTACTTCTACGTCCTGTGACAAACCCACACCCCGTGTATTCCTTGCTGAATCTTAACTGCAATATTACTTTGCATGCTTAAAAAACAAGCCTGGTCATTTTAATTTTAGATGTAGCATGTGACCTGGCATTTCAATTCCGTTGAAATAATAGAATGTATTCAAAGAGCTAATGGAGGGTCAATAGCTGAGCGAGAGAAATAGGAGTCAGAGAATCTCTGAGCACAAGAGTAGGAGCAAATCTTTTATTCCATTATTGCAAACTAACTGAAGCAATGAGATTTCGTATTTATTGTATTTTAATCCGGCTGTTTGATACTGACATATGCAATGGATTGCACTTACCATCACTCATTAGAAATTACACATTTTTCAGTTATGCATCAATCCAAAAAGTAGCAACTACACGATTCAGGTGTCAGCCATGTCTCAGTTGGTAGCGCTCTCACCTCAGAGTCAGAAGATTGTGATTTCAAGTCTCACTCTGGAGACGTGAGCACATAAGTGCTGTGCAGCCGGCCTGTCTTCTCAGGTGGTGAAAAATATCGCGGCAATTTTTGGAAGAAGAGCAGGGCAATTCTCCAATGTGTCCCGGCTGATGTTTACTCTTCAATCAACACGTAAAAAACAGATGAGCTGGTCATTATTGCATGGCTGTTTCATGGGATCTTGCTGTGTGCAAATGGGCGACTGTATTTCCTAAAAAACAACAGTGACTACACTTCAAAAGTGCTTCATTGACTGTAAAGTGCTGCTGAGGCTGTGGGAGGTGAAATGCACTGTAACCTCTCTGTTGTCCGGAAATCTATTGTCCCAAAACACCAGTTGTCCAGCATATCTTTGAACAGACCCCAGCAACATACAACATCATTTAGTACAGTGCCTTGGGAGTGGAAATATGGAAGATAGTGTATTTGGGTAAGTAAAACAATTTTTGTTACTGCTTTTTATTGTTTTATCACTGTTTTATGCTTCAGGTAAATATTTATATCTACAACGTTTTTCCGTTCTCACACTTGCGGTGAGACATTCTAACATCATTCTATATTCAGAAAATTCCAAAATCGAGAAATGACTTGGTCCCAAGCGTTCTGGATTGGAGAGGTTACAGTGTATAAATGCAAGTTTTGTGCACTGACTTGAATAAGGGCAATGGCCCTTGACTTGCTGTGCCGTGGTACAAAGTGTGCTAACTCCCCTTCCTGCCTACAGTAAATGGGTAATATCCGTATTCTCTGTTAAAGCCATGACTAAATTCTGCTGCAGTGTTGACATTGATATTTAAGAAGTAGTTTCTGGCTCTTAGTAGGTAGTTATTCCGTGCTGACTAAGAATCTTGTCTTTCAAGTGCCTTAGATTTAGGTGAATTTTTTTTTTGTTGCATATTTGCAGCCTTCTCACATCTGGAACTTCCTTATTATATTTGGTAAATTGTTGCCAGCTGTGAGCTCGCAGATGAAGGTCTCCTTGTTTTGGATTTCAAGTAGCGTTTTTAGATAGATTGCTCATCCTGTGCAGAGGGTTTGAAGGTGAGGAGATAACTGTGCTGCAGTTATAGGACTGGCAAGTCTAAACTGGTGAAGACATAATGACCTTTTACAGAGCTGATGAAAGCACTTCCTTGCCTAGGACACCATATAACAAGTACAGAAGTTGTACATGGATTCCAGTCTCTGAACTTCGACCTTGTTAAATGCTATGCATCAACAGCTGTAATGACTGCTTTGAAAATTAGACTTAATTACTATCCTTGTATAATCTCAATATGACGCAGCTCATCCCACACCAGTCAGCTAGGTTTGACGGTCATCCAACACTGCTGCTACCAAATATGAAGTCTGAAAGTGCTTGAGTCTTAGGTTTTGTGGGCCCATTTCTCACAGTAGCATGTCAGATCCTACCCTCTTATGCTATATTACATGGGTTATTACCAATGATCCTGCCTTCTTTGATGTATTATCCTGAAGTCTGAGGTTGAATGACCATGTGGACAGAACTTCACCAATGCTCTCTCTTGTGTACTGTCACTACTGTCAGTCTAACAGACGTTGCCTTCCATTCTTAACTGTATCTTAACTCCATCTACCTGCCTTGGTTACATACATACGCACACACATATATATAACAGGTGTGTGCGTTTGTGTGTGTGTGTGTGTATGTGTGTGTGCTTTGGATGTACATTATTGGAATGTGTATTATGCAACATATAGTGGTGTTTCCTGAAGCTGTTTTATATTAAGTAATTAAATATGGTTTAAGGAAGTTTTCCTTTGTGCACTGTGAATTAAAAAGTCTTTATTACCATGTTAATGATTTTGTGATGCTCTGGGACTAATAATGAAGTCCCAGTGCAGTTATCACATTTAAGCCTTATGTATGTAGCAAAATCATCAACATGCTCATGAAATTTTTGCTGGCCTCACCTGGGAGGTAAGAGGTTGACTTTGCACAGTAGCTTAAACCAACTCTTCAGCGTACAGTTTGGGAGGAAGACTAAGGAGAGAACATGTAAACCTTCCCAAGGAATAGAGGAGCAGGCAGACTTAGGAATTTGAATGTGCAACTCCTTCAAAAAGAGAAGTGGATAAAGCTTAAAGGAAATTGTGCAGGATCCTGGGTATTATAGAGCACTGAAGAAAATCTGTACATTTGTCAATTGGGTGAAGGTGGAACATTGTGGTCTGTACTGGATACCTTACTCTAGGAAGAATAACATTGCCATGGAGATGGTGTGACTGAGATTAACTGAAGATTCAAGGGATGAAAAGCTTTTGCTTTGAGGGGAGACTAGAGAAGCTGGAACATTAGAACAAAGATGATTCAAAAGATATCTGAGAGAAATATTCAAAAGTATGAGGGATTCCAACAAAGTAAATCATAAAATGTATTTTCATCTGTCAATGAGGCCCGGGAGCCTTCATTGCCTGCCTGGCTCCTTTGTTTTGAAGCACCCTCTCAGTTACTTACCTCCCACTGCAGCCCGCTGCACCTTCTAAGCTGGAAGGCTTTGGATCAGCCCTCCAGCTTCAAGAGCCTGCCCTTTGTACTTAAGTGAATGGTGAACCTACCCTCTGGCCATTAATTGGCTACTCCAGGGAAAACCACAAAGAGTGACTGTTTCCCTACAGTCTGCGGGCTTCTGACCCACATTTAAATCTGACAGTAGGGTTCAGAAATCTGCAGGGAAAATCCTGCCCAATGTTCAGGTTGGACAGCTGTAAAGTGCCAACTTGTTTTTTTACATCATTGGCATCAAGTTGGTTGTTTGTTTGGAGTGAGACACTTGGTCAACTATTGGTAGTTCTCCAGGGTGACTTGGCTGCCAATTTACTGAAATGAGATAAAAGCAAAAGACTGCTGATGCTGGAGATCTGAAATAAAAACAAGAAAGTTCTGGAAAAGCCTCTGCAGGCCAGGTAGCATCTGTGGAGAGAGAAACAGGGTTAACGTTTTGAGTCCAATATGACTCTTCTTCGAGATGAGAAGCTGCCATTTGTGTGATACCATTTCCTACTCTCTTAGAACCACTACTTTGAATCTAGCATCTTCACTGAACTGATTTGCATAAGTTCTGACCACAGATAGCTATTGCATTGAAGAAACTCCTGCAGTCTGCTTAAAAGAGCAAACGATCAGGTTTGTATACATGAAAATAAAGCTTCTTGTTTGCAGGTCAGTTGAAAGCTGTATTAAACCCTACCACATCCAATTCAATTGTATGGTTTGCATCAGACTACATTACCTTTCAGACTTAGAAGGCCTCCCATGTCTCAAAGGACATGAAGTATGTTTTCCATAGCCTGTTTGTTCTGGCACAGGTTACTAGCCTGAGGGGCACTACTCATATACCCATCATTGGTGTGTATTGGAAGGACTGGCAGGCTAACAATCAACGTGTTTGGCCATTTTTGAACACACCTTTGGGGACTACCAAGTCCCAGAGTGGGACTTGAACCTGGAGCTTCTGGCTCAGCAACAGGGACACTACCCACTGCACCACAAGACCTCCTTACTTTTTTTGCTGCATTTTAAGTAAATACAACCAATCAAGTTGCATTTCCTTCACTTGCCTGTAAGTCAAACCACCCTCTGTTCACCATCATTCTGACATGTGAGGCACCCACACGGCTGATCCAGGCTGCTCTGTCCAGTTGTAACTCCCTATCTGCTCAGAAGGGGAGGAGTGACTGGGAGGGGCCAGTGACGTGTGGAGGAGACATTGGGTGGGAGTGGGGGGGAGACATTCAGGAAGAGCTGCTGGGGGAGGGGGTGTAGGAGTGGGCAGAGTGAGAGTTGACACCAGCCTGCGGCTCTACAGTGGAGCTGGAAGGTGCAATCCTGCTCCTGTTCCTATCAACTCCACATTCAGGTAAGTATTTTTTTAATCAAACCAATATTTGCGACGGAGGCGAAGGAACTGAGAGAATGGGATGGAGTCCTTACAGGAAGCGGGGATAAAAACAAAAAACTACTGCGGATGCTGGAAATCCAAAACAAAAACAAAATTACCTGATGACGCTACCTTCAAAAATAGTTCCTCTGACATGTCCTCCTTCTTCCTTAACCGAGGTTTTCCATCCACGGTCGTTGACAGGGCCCTCAACCGTGTCCGGCCCATCTCCCGCGCATCCTCCCTCACGCCTTCTCCTCCCTCCCAGAAACATGATAGGGTCCCCCTTGTCCTCACTTATTACCCCACCAGCCTCCGCATTCAAAGGATCATCCTCCGCCATTTCCGCCAACTCCAGCATGATGCCACCACCAAACACATCTTCCCTTCACCCCCCCTGACGGCATTCCGTAGGGATCGTTCCCTCCGGGACACCCTGGTCCACTCCTCCATCACCCCCTACTCCTCAACCCCCACCTATGGCACCTCCCCATGCCCACGCAGAAGATGCAACACCTGCCCCTTCACTTCCTCTCTCCTCACCGTCCCAGGGCCCAAACACTCCTTTCAAGTGAAGCAGCATTTCACTTGCATTTCCCCCAACTTAGTCTACTGCATTCGTTGCTCCCAATGCGGTCTCCTCTACATTGGAGAGACCAAACGCAAACTGGGTGACCGCTTTGCAGAACACCTGCGGTCTGTCCGCAAGAAAGACCCAAACCTCCCTGTCGCTTGCCATTTTAACACTCCACCCTGTTCTCTTGCCCACATGTCTGTCCTTGGCTTGCTGCATTGTTCCAGTGAAGCCCAATGCAAACTGGAGGAACAGCACCTCATCTTCCGACTAGGCACTTTACAGCCTTCCGGGCTGAATATTGAATTCAACAACTTTAGATCTTAAACTCCCTCCCCCCATCCCCACCCCGTTTCTTCCCCCTCCCTTTTGTTTTTTTCAATAATTTATATAGATTTTTCTTTTCCCACCTATTTCCATTATTTTTAAATCTACAACTAATACCTTGTCAGTCTTTCCACCTCACTCCCACTAGAGCTGTACCTTGAGTGTCCTGCCATCCATTCTTAATTAGCACTTTTCTTAGATAATATCACCACCTTCAACACAGAGATAAAAACAGAAAGCTAAAAGCTACTGCAGATGCTGGAAATCCAAAACAAAAACAGAATTACCTGGAAAAACCACCTTCAACACCTCTTTGATCCTTTTGTCTGTGACATCTTTTGATTATCTGCTCCTATCACTGTTTGCTTGTCCCTACAACCACCACCCCATCAACTTCTCTCCCCCCCCCCCCCCCACCCCTCCCTTAAACCAGCTTATATTTCACCCCTCTCCTAACTATACTCAGTTCTGTTGAAGGGTCGTGAGGACTCGAAACGTCAACTCTTTTCTTCTCCGCCGATGCTGCCAGACCTGCTGAGTTTTTCCAGGTAATTTTGTTTTTGTTTTGGATTTCCAGCATCCGCAGTAGTTTTTTGTTTTTATCCCAATATTTTTTTGTTGGAAGGAACACCTGTTTCATGGGGGGATCCTGGCTGTATCTTTCGCTGCCTTTACCAGTGTGATGGTGGGGGTGCACTTCCGGTGTGGAATGTCGGCGTGCATGCCATATTGGATGCTCTGGCACCTGTCCTCTGCCTCCAAAACGGACACACGGTCACTCAGTTTCTAGTCCTCAGAGCCTCAATTCTACTTGGTATGAAAGACATCTAGATTCGGTACATGCCAGCGTACTGGATACTGATACGACTTTTCTGACACTGGTGGAAAGGTTTCTTATCAATGCACACTTACAACTCCCCCAACCCTGAACAGGCATCTTGACCTGTGGGTAGCATTTTTAAAAATCTCTACCTGTTCTGTAACCACTTGCAAAGAGCCTCCTTACTGTTAGTCCTTATTCTGTTTTATGATGCTTGTCAGTGCATGTTAGGCCCTCCTTTACATGGAAATCTATGATGGAACTGGGTATTTTCAGGAGCTAAATTTAAAAGAAGACAGTTCTTTCTGTTAGTGGTGGTTAAAATTGTGTTGCTATGGCAACAGGGTTGCTGAGCAGCTGTGGATGTGAAACTTTGAGCTGCCAGGGTTGAGCACAATGGCTCAGCAAAGAATTAGAGAGGTTTGTGTTTTACAGAAACATTTCAGTTGGACCTGACTGTGTTGACCAATCAGTGGAGCGCTGGTGTCATGTGGTAGAGGTGGGGCTGACCACCTATGTGTGGGTCTGTTTTCAGGTCTGCAATGTTTAAGATGTCTGCTGGGTGGATTATTATTTATGACAGGCAAATGTACAACTTCCAACCCCTTTAGGAGGTGTCAGCTGTGGCTCAGTTCATAGCACCCTCGCCTTTGAATCAGAGGGTTGTGGGTTCATGTCCCACTCCCGGAAACCGAGAACTGTGATCGTACTCGAAAGAGTTGCAATGTGTGACTGTTGATAACTTGAAATAGTTTCCAACCCCTTTAGGTGACCTAACCGAGTCCAAAGATCACATCATGGCAAATTAACGAAATGTAACCTGAACACACCACACAGGCACCCGTTGCCAATTTTACACCGGTGGGTTCCATGACCATATTTAAATCAGGCTTCCACAGTGGAATGTGGAGACGATTTAAAATGAGCTGTTGTTGCATGGGTTTCCCAGGGGTCAGGAAAGCTGGCAATGCAAGAGGCGTACAAGCTGCCAGCTCCACAGGGTAAGTGGCTCTTTCAGTACTCCTTCCCCCGGCACCTAAAGAAAGCCTCTCCATAGACGTTGGGGCATTTTATCAAACCGTTATCAGGAGTTCAAGAACAAGGCCCCCCACTACTTTCACAGGGCAACTAAGCGTGGGCAATAAATTCCAGCGACAGCCATATCTCAAGAATGAATAAAATGAATGTCATGTGTGCAGCTGGGCCAGTTGATAGAACTGTGTGCACTAAGGTTTTCATTGGTGAGCGCTGGATATCCATTCACACCAAAGGTATAACAGGACCTGTCGCCTACAATGGCAGCAGGGGACAGCCCAGTTCTGTCACTCTTAAGTCTAATTTACCTTCACCTCCAAGTAACGCTCCATCTGGACTTGAATAAATGTTGCTGTTCCTTCATTATCGCTGGGTTCAAGTCCTGGAACTCCCAACCGAACAGCATTGTGAGCAGCAGTTCAGGTAGATGCCTCATCACCACTTTCTCAAGAAGAACTAGAGATGGGCAATAAATGCTGACCATGTTAATGTTGACCTCATCCTGCAAATCAATTTTTAAAATTCTCTTACCTATCCTCTTTGTTTCTTCTTTTTCTTCATTCCTTCTTTTAGTCTTTTTCCATCTCAGGCTTTTCTCACTGTGCTTCTCTTCCTCTTCATGTCCTGTCTCTCGTCAGATTTGCAAGTGTTGCTATGGGTCAGTAACAACATTACCAGGAGCAAGGATTTAAACTTCACATTAAATTATAGGCAGGTTGCAAAGACAAGACTTGTCTTCCTTGGAGGAGAGAAGATTAAGCAGTGATTTTATTAAACCATTCAAGATAATTAAAGGATTTGATAGGGAGATATAGAGAAGCTATTTGGTCTGGTGGGCAAGACCAGAACAAAGGGGCTCATCTTTAAAAATAGAGTTAGGCTATTATAGGAAAAGCTCATTCTAAAACTGAGCATGATAGACTGCTTTTAGGCAAGAATATTAGCGTTATGGAACCAAGGCAGGTGGGTGAAATTAAAGTACAGATCAGCCATGGTCGAATTGAATGGTGGAACAGTTTAGAGTGGCTGAATAGCCTTCTCCTGATTTGAGGGCTCATTTCACACATACAGTCTCCCTGGCATGAATGTGAGTGGATCATTAGGGCAAGAAGCTTGGGAAACTCCTGAATAACTTAGTTTACCTTTAGTGGACAGGCGAAGAAAAGCAGTTTGTGAAATCCAAAGTTTCTGTGGGCCTGAATTCTAGACTAAGCGTGTCTGCAGTTCTACACCTCGGTACTTGGCTGTCACTTCATCTTCACAAAGCTTTCCTCAGTTTTGACAGTCTACTGGTTACACAGTCTATGGAGAAAACATCTTGGCAGAAGGCAACTGCACCTTTTTCCACACTAAAAGGATGTTGGAGGGGACAATTCAATTAAGACCCTTCATTCCAGCTAGCTGTAATTTGCAACTGGAAATACCCCTTTAAGCCAATGAGGCTACCATCACTATTATCAAAAGCCCCATATATGAGGAAAGGCCATTGACCTGAAATGTTAATCCTGTTTCTCTCTCCAGATGTTGCCTGATTTGTTGAGTATTTCCAGCAATTTGAGTTTTTATTACTGTAAATACAGGTCTGTTTTTCTACCTTTCTTTTAATCTAATTTAATCTGGTTATTTTTATGTTACACATAGTATTTGTTGATAATTAACAGCATCCCACTAATTTGATGATGTCATAATTGTTAACCTTTTGTGCAAATTACATCACGTGCAGCTCCCCTTTGACCTTGACCACCAAGCAGGATAAGAGCCTCAATGTATTAGCAGCACCCCTGTTTCCAAACTCCCCACCAAGTAATATTCCTATTTGTGCACCATGCAACAGCCTGGAAGACACTGTGCGAGATTTGTTCCATGTGTGGCTATGCATTAAAGGTGGTATGCATTGAAAATATTGGCTCCGCACATCAACAAAAGTTTACAGTGAACAGTGCCTCCAAGTTACACGTCATCCTGACTTGGAAATCCATTGTTGTTTCTTCATTGTTATGGGGTAAATATCCTGGAACTTCCTACCTAACACACTTCTGTCAACAATTTAGAATTGTAGGGCTGGATTATACACTGGTGGCAGGCTCCCCGCACCCATAAATGTCGGGGCAAGGCCACCTTCGCTTAGCCAGCTCACCCCACTTTAATTTTTCGAGTGATGGTTCTTTAAATAGTATGAGGTGGGACTTCTGTCCCTCTCAGGAGGCAGTCCTGCTTCATTGAGCTGTTGACCAACTGGAGGCCAGCAGTTCTGTGCATTGGCAGTGCCAGAATTGCAGTGGTCATTGCCAGGGAGGTGGCATTCAGCGATGGACCCAGACATTCCGATATTCCTCTGGGAATTCTCTGGGATCAGGCTAATAGGTCCCAGTAGGGGGGAAGTCGGGGGCATGTTGGACAGGGCAGGGGAGGATGGACATGGGGAGGCAAGCCTATGGGGAGGGGCCTCTATTTGGCAATGGGAGCCCAACAAGAGCCACTCTCCCCCTGCACTGCCACCCCCCCACCCCACATTTAACTGACCAGTAGCCTGCAGGGTAAAGGGAGCTTAAACTTGTATTCGGCCTATGGATAGTGCCAGGTTCCTCAAACTCACCTGAGGATTCACCACTGTCATACTGGGACATCACTGGCTCTGGACAGGCTGTGGTAACCTTGCTGCGACATACAGACTCGGCTACAGAGAGAGCGCGTTCCCAGTCTTGGGCATGCTGTTGAGGGGTCCACTGGATGCTATTCAACGGGGAGAGGAGAAAAATGACAGGGATATTTATCCTGGGCCACTCTCACATGCAGAATACAATAGGTGTGTCAGCAACAAGTAGAGAACAACTGATCTTCAAGGCTGAGTGATGGTGTCTCAGGCAGGGACATTGTAAAGTCATTGTAGAAAATCACGAGATGAGAATAGTTCATGCAAAAGCTGGGAAGCGGCTACTATTATTCTAGTCTTTACTATCAGTGCAGAATTATGCCCCTGGAAATTCTAGGTTTAATAGAATGCACCTAAAATGGGGAAATAAAGAAATATTGGGCTCAGTAATAAAGTATGCACTCCAAGAGAAAGCATAAGCAATAAATCCAGAGAAATCTGAGGGAGATGAAAAGCAAGTCACACTTTATAAATTTGCTGGAATTCCATTAAACAGGGTGATTTTCTTCCTTTCTGCAGTGCATGGCTGATCTTTCGATGTGCACTTCTCAGGGATGAGAATCCCACTGGACATGTGCAAAATGTCTTCCCCCTGTCAGGTTTTAGCCTTTCAGAAAGTTTTTAACAAGAACTGTTGAAGGTGGCTCCAGGAGAGGGGAGCAGTGGAGAGAAAGCGAAAACAATGGTGAAAATCTATTACTGGACAATTGTGAAGGATTTTGGGCTGCCTGCCAATTGGTGCCCAATAATCCCGTCCGATGGCATCAGAGAGAGGCTTGGACCGAGGTCAGGATTAGGCCTCACCTGGAAAATATCAGGGAATTGCCTGATCGGCAAACTCGAAGACCACTCGGAGGGGAGCAGTGGGAAAAGCTGTTAGCTATTCCGCCAGGTTGGGTTGGAGATGTGCACATAAAAGGGGTGGGTAGAGGAAAGCCTGGGGGGGAAGGGCTCCTTCAGGCCCCGCAGGAACCTTCCAGCAAACTTCCCTGTGCTGTTTGCGGAGTGAGCTCCAGCAGACTCTTTAAGGGATGCAGGTTAGGCTCTTCCATATCCAGTACCAACAGGCAGAGCGCACACTCCATTTTGTGGTTAGTTGTGACTCTCTGGGTGGCACTCTTGCTTCTGAATCAGAAGGTCATGGGTCCATGACCCACTCCAGAGACCTGAGCAAAAAATCTGGGCTAATACTCCTGGTTCAGTATTGAGGGAGTGAGAGAGGTGCTGTTTGCAGGTGTGATGTTAAAATGAGGCTGCCTGCCCTCTCAGGTAGATGTAAAGGATCCCAAGGTGCAGTTTCGCAGAGAAGTTCTCCAATATTTATCATCTAACACCATGAAAACAGGTTATCTGCCCATCAGAATGTTCGAGGCCTTCCACGACCAGCAGACGTCGTGGGAATCTGCTGTGTGTAGCGAATGACCAAAACGACATTGTCATTCATTTTGCTAAGCTTTAAGTAATGTTGCTGGGAATGCTTGGTTTAATCTGAAAAGGCAGACTGATACGACCTCTAATTGCACTTTGGCAGCAGAAATATCACTTTTGAACAGGCTGCTGGGGTTCCCTCGTGAGCTCGGCAGCTAAAATCTCCACGCACGCCATTTAACATAGTCATTAACCCATCTAAAATTAACCCTCTGAAACGTGACCCATCTGGCAATGCCTTGATTGCTGCCATACCAGTACCGATAATGAGTCCTGCAAAACCACAGGTCTTGTTAATGCAATGATAAAGCCAAGCCGTGTGTGTAACCCTGTGGAGGGGAGAAGTGTGAACATATAATACGACAGGGACACAGTTAAAATAAGTAGCTTAAGACTGCGTTGAGAGGCACACAAATAATTTTTAATGTCAACACAGTAAGCAGTCCACTGCCAAGAGAAATTAAATCTCCTAAGGTGTGACTTCTGGTATTAAAAAGAGATGTTAAAATAATGCCAGAATGTGTGTGTGTTTATTGCATGATATTTATTTTGCTACTATTTTAGATTATGGATGTGGTTAGAAGGTGCCAGCATTGTAACTAGACTCTGGTTGGATGTATTTCAGGATGTTCTGTCACAAAGGAAGGATATATTTGCATTAGAGGCAGTTCAGAGAAGGTTGACTAGGCTGAATCATGGGATGAAATGTCTTATGAGGTTTGAGCAGGTTGGGCCTATACTCATTGGAGTTTAGAAGACTGAGAGGTGATCTTATTGAAACATATGATTCTGAGGGGGCTTGACAGGGTAGATGCTGACAGGATGTTTCCCCTCATTCAGGAATCTAGAACTAGGGGCCACAGTTTCAAAATAAGAGGTCTCCCCTTTAAGATGGAGATGGGGAGGAACTTCTTCTCTCAAGGGGGTCATTAGTTTTTGGAATTGTCTTCCCCAGTGAGCAGCAGAGGCTGTATCATTGAATATATTCAAGGCTGAATTAGATAGATTTTTGGTTGACTAGGTAGTCAAGGATTATGGGGGACAGGCAGGGAAGTGGAGATAAGGCCACATCGGATCAGCTATGATCTCATTGAATGGTGCAGCAAGCTCGAGAGCCGAATGGCCTACTCCTGCTCCTATCTGTTATGTAAGATCTCCCTCTTCCCACACTCCTGTCATTGGCTGCATGGCATGTTCACCCTCATGGTGTCTTCCCATTCCATTAGACAGGGAACAGTTTCTAAGTTACCTGATTGGATGATTAATGATGATGGGCGGGATTTCCCGCCACCGCCCGCCGCTGGGATCTTCCGGTCCTGCCGCAAGTCAATGGACTTTTGGCTGGGGCGCTGCCTCGCCCGCAATGGGGCCGGAAAATCCCGGCCAATGAGTCAAATAGCGTTTTCGCAGCCCGCCACTTAATTCCAATAATTTCCTAACTAATAAACAAAACAGTTAAAGAAAATGGAAAACAAAAGACATCAATTTATTTTTATTGCCCTAATGATTTTACTCCTGGAGTTGTTTACATCCTTTAATCCTTGGAGACTCCCGGGCAATCCAGGAGAGTTGGCAACCAGGATCATGTCATGCTGGGGGAGGAGCGCGAAGATACAATATGATTGAGGATACTGAGCAAGCACTCTGCAGGTTTAAGCCTGGTGCGGTAGAGTGGGATCTGTGAGCCCACGCTCCTTCTGTTGCTTTAATGTGCCTGCAAACCAACATAAGCTGTGGGGTAGAAGGCGAGCAAGGGAGGATCCCTGACTTGCCACATTCCATTGTCCATTTAGTCAGTTATGCAGGGTGTTCATACAGTTCTCTCATCTAACCACTCCCTTGTTATTACTGACTTTAGTTCTCTATTTCTGTGTTTCATGCTCATTAAATAACAAAGAGAAGAGGACAGATAAAAGCAGGCAATAATGTAGGACCCCAACCCCAGCAGTCTGCCTCACTTTTTGTTGTTAGACACATCAACAATGTGTTCACGGCTGATGTAAGAAGCTCCAGTGATCTCTTATAATGAGGTTGAGGGGTCCTAAGAATTGAAAGGTTGCCATCTGATTGGACGTATTTCAGGAGGTTTCATCAAATCACATCTGCAAGTTCCCCAACAAGCCATCTTGACTTGGAACTATATCACTGTCAAGGGATCAAAATCCTGGAATTCCCTTCCTAACAGCACTATTGGTGTGCCTACGCCACAGGGGCTGCAGCGGTTCAAGAAGGCAGCTCTCCACCACCTTCTCAAGGGCAACTAGGGATGGGCAATAAATGCTGGCCTAGCCCACATCCGATGAAAGAATTAAAAAATTTCATATTTCGTCCTTGTTTTTTGAATCATCCTTTGCTGGTTTCTAACCTTTTCTTAATCTTCTGCCCTACCACTAACATTCACAGCAATTTATGTTTTTTCTTTCAATTTGATTCCATCCTTAACTTCTTTAGTTAGCCACGGATAGTGCATCCTTTTCAATAAGTTTATCTTTCTTAATGGAATATATCTTTGTTGAAGTTATGAAATATCTCCTTAAATAACCACCATTACTTCTCTAACATCTTACCTTCTATTTTCCCAGTCCACTGTAGTTGTGCCTTTATACCTTTGTAATTGCATTTATTTTAAGTTTAAAATACTAGTTTCAGACCCAGGTTTCTCATTCTAAATGAATGTGAAATTCTATCATGCTATTGCCTTGAGGATCCTTTATTATGAAATCATTAATTAATCCTGTCTCATTACAAATTACCAAGTCTAAAATCACCTGTTCCCTGGTTGTTACCAGAACACATTGTTCTAAGAAACTGTCCCAAGTGCAATCTGTGAGCTCAACTTCAAAGCTACCTTTGCCAATTTGATTCGTCCAATCTATTTTAAGATTAAAATCACCCTTGATTATTGCAGTACCTTGCTTAGAAGCCCTCATTATTTCTTGATTTATACTCTGTCTTACAGTGTTGTGTACTGGCCTATAAATTGCTCCCACCAATGACTTTTTTTCCTTGCTATTTCTTACTCCCACCAAAACTGACTACATTTTAATCTTATGAGCCAAGATCATTTCTCACTACTGTATTGATCTCTTCCTTTACTAACATTGTTACCTTCTTTTCCTTCCTCCTATCTTTCTGAAATAACAAATATCCTTGAATATTCAGGTTCCAGCCTTACTCTCCTTGCAACCATAAAGGCAATCATATCATACTCATTTATTTCTATTTGTGCTATCAATTTGTTCATCAAGCTATGGATACAGTGTGCATTCAGATAAAGTGTCATTAATTCTGTCTTTTTACCATTTTTCCCTACTCTGACCTTATTTGCTGGCGCACTCTTATGTTTGCATGCTTTGTCCCTTCCTGTCACACTCTGGTTATCATTACCCGTATCGTTACCATGCACTATCACCTTGCCCTTTCTCATTAACTTTCTAAACCTCCCTTCACATGAACCATCCCACCCCCACCTCCTCCCCCCGCACTATTTAGTTTAAAGCCCTCTGTACTGCCCTAGTTATATGATTCACTGGGAGTCCCAGGGCGGTTCAAGTGAAGGCTATCCGAAAGATTCAGTTCCTTCTTTCCGGAGTTCTTGTGCAAGTGCCCCAAGAATCAAAACTCAATACTCCCACACCAATCTTTGAGCCACGTATTCAACTCTCTATCTTATTTACCTTATGTCAATTTGCTTATGGCTCAGTTACTAATCCAGAGATTATTACATTTGTGGTTCTATTACCTTTGTGCAGTTCCTGGCTGCTCATACACCCACAGCAGAACCTCTTTCTTAGGCCTACCTATGTCATTGGTACCTATGTGGACCAAGACAACTGGACCTTTCCCCTCCTACTTCAAGTTCCTCTTCAGCCCTGAGGAGATGTCCTTAACCTTGGCAGGCAACACAATCTTCAGGACTCATACTGTTGGCTACAGAGAACAGTATCTATCCCCCTAACTATACTGTTCCCCCAACCACCCACCCACCCCCCCCCTCACCCCCCAACCCCCTCCCAACTTGAATGGTGGTGCAGTCAGTTTTCTCACCCTCACTGCAGTCCTTTTTCTTGTCCACACTGGCTGGCAGAATCTCAAACCTGTTGGACAATTGCAAGGGCTGAGACTCCTCCAGTGCTACCTTCTAGATCCCCATACCTGTCTCAATTCATAGTCACACCTTCCAGTACCTGGCCAAGGACCAAATTTGAAATACCTTGTCTAAGGGACATGACTGTCTCCAGGAACAAAGTGTCCAGGTAACTTTCTCCAGCCCCCTTCCTGATGCATCACAGTGTCCGAAGCTCAAACTCCAGTTCATCAACTCTGAGTCAAAGTTCCTTAAGCTGCAGACACTTAGTCAATGTGGGAGTGAGTGATTTTAAAAAAAGTTATCTCATCCATGAAATTACAAAAAAAATCAAACAGATAAAGACTGGACCATCCACAACCTATGATGATTGAAACCTTTCCCGCCCACCCTGGGAGAAAGGGAAAAAAACAAGATAAAATCCTAATGCAAATTAGGGAAGAAAATCCAAAAAGTTTTTCTTCGACTTCCCAAGGCTATTGAAACTAATCCAGGAGACCACATTGATGGTAAGTTCTGCTCCTTGGTACCTACCTTATGTATAAGGGGATCTCTGTCCCAATCAAGAAACAACTCAGCTGTCTTTTGCAGTTAAATGGTGAATTGGCACTCACCGTACGAGCAGACAGCTTTCTCCATAAGTCCGCCATTCACTTGGAAAATAAGAACCACTTAACAATTGACTTGGTTCTACCTAGAATACAAGGACATAAAAAATAGGAGCAGGAATAGACTGCATGGCCCCTTGAGCCTGCTCCATAATTCAATACAATCATGGCTGATCTTCTGCCTCAACTCCACCTTCCCACTTGCTCCCCATATTAGTCTTAAACGTATTCAGTGTTGAAGCATCCTTAAATCTTTGGGGTTGACAATTCCAAAATTTCACAACCCTTTCAGTGAAGTAATTTCTCCTCATCTCAGTCCTAAATGAACAGCCTCTTATCCTGAGACTGTGCCCCCATTTTCTAGATTCCCCAGCCAGGAGGAAACAATCTCTCAACATCTACCCTCTCAAGCCCTTTCAGAATCTTGTATGTTTCAACGAGATCACCTCTCATTCCTCTACACTCCAGAAGGTATAAGCCCAATTTACTCAGTCTCTCATCATAGGACAACCCTCTCATCCCAGGGACCAATCTAGTGAACCTTTGCTGTACTACTTCCAGTGCAAGTATATTCTTCCTTAAATATGGAGATCAAAATTGTGCACAGCACTCTAGGTGTGGTATCACTAAAGCCCTGTACAAGTGTAGCAAGACTTCCTTATTCATGTACTCCAATTCCTTGGCAATAAAGACCAACATTTCATCTGTCTCCCTAGTTGCTTGCCATACCTGTATGCTAATGTCAGTGTTCCTGTTATGAGCACATCCAAGTGTCCCTGAACATTGACATTTAGAAGTTTCATGCCTTTTAAGAAAAATTCTGCTTTTCTATTTTTACCAAAGTGAATAACCTCACACTGCCCTACATTATATACCATCTGTCACTTTGTTGCCCACACACTCAACCTGTCTATATCTCTTTGAAGCCTCTTTGTGTCCTCCTCACAGCTTACCTCCCCACCTAGCTTTCTACTGTCAGCAAATTTGGATACATTACTTACCCTTACATAACTTATAAGCATCACACCTGGCCTATTTAATCAAAATAATTTGCCACTATGGATACAATCCATTCTTTTATACATCTCGATTAAATTGCCAGCATCTATATTCAGTGCTGTATCCCAGAGCTACAAGGAATTTGTGAATTTAACTTTGGAATCAATGTACCCAGTGGTGAATCAAGGACTTATCCAATAATGACAGAATAAAGGAGCAGCATTGAGGATATACCTTTTCATCCCACTAGCCCAACAAATTTAAATCATGAGCAACCAAACCCAAACAGCTAAATTTTCACTAGCGTATAAAGAACATCTTTTCATGGGATATGGGTGTCACTGGTAAGGCCAGCATTGGTTGCCCATCCCTAATTGCCCTTGAACTGAGTGGCTTGCTAGGCAGCAACCACATTGCTGTGGGTCTGGAGTCACATGTAGGCTAGACGAGGTAAGGACAGAAGATTTCCTTCCTTAAAGGGCATTAGAAGCATGATTTTTTTTTTTAATGACAATTGATGATGGCTTCATAGTAACCATCACTAATGCTAGCTTTACATTTCAGATTAATTTAATGAAATTTAAATTCCACCAGCTACCATAGCAAGATTTGAACCCATACCCCAGAGAATTAGCCTGGCCCACTGGCCCAACAACATTACCACTGTGCTACAGTACTTCATAACAGACTAGGGACCACTCCACTACCGGCACCCCTACTGACCATTCTGTGCACTGACCAGGTTATGGAGTGAGGGAAATAGACTCTGGAGGGTGCAGGACACACGAGTGGGATTGTGCCAGAAACAGGAACCTGAACAATGTCTACCCTTCAATTTAGACCTATCAAGACCCTAAGTAGATTGAAATCCTGATATCACAAAGCTTTTCCAATAGCCCAATAGTTTGATGTAAAGAAAGAATTTATACCACACCCTTCATGACCTCAGAGTGTCCCAAAGTAGTTTACAGCCAATACCTTTTGAAGTGCAGACACTGTTGTAATGTCAGAAACGTGGCACCCAAATTGCACTCAGCAAGTTCCCACATGCAACGAGGTATTGACTGGGTAATCTGTCCTGATAACTTTGAGTTATTAGGATTCCATTTTACCCTTATTTCCATAAAATATTAGAAAAGATCCTTTTACAGAGAAGTTCATAGAATCCAGGAAGAAGCTATGAATAATTGAAGCAGGTACAAAGGTACCAGTAATGCAAGTTTAACTGCTGCTCTGACTTCTGGTATCTCCCAGGGACCATTGTTGTTTGTAATACTTATTGTGTTTTATTGTAAGCAGAATGACAAAAGCCATTGGTAACGCTGAATTGTGTGAGAAAGGAGGCTATTATTAAAAAGACATTTTGCCACAGACAGATGAAAGCCAGCTAAGGTTTTATATTGAGAACTGCAAAACTAAAGTGTTTGGGTGCTAAGAAAAGTACATGTAATTGAACAATCAGAACTATATTGTTGAATAAGGTGTAGCAGGAAAAAGATTAGGGTGTGCCTTCTGGCTAAATGAAAACAACTGCAGCATGTAGACTGGTTATTGCCAAGGCAAATAGAATGCATGGGTGTGTACACAGATTCTTTCAAAGGGTAAATAGTGATGCACTTTTGCTCTCCTTCTGTACTGTAAAATTGCATGTTTATATGATAGATCATATCCATAGAATGTATGCACTCATCCCTGATTTAGGGAATATGGTTGGGGCCATATTGAAGTGAAAATGGTCCATTCCAAATCTCAACAGCTTTTGGCACTGCTCCTTAGGAAAGACATATTGGCCTTGGAAAGGGTACAGTGCAATTTCACCAGAATGATACTGGGGCTTGAAGGGTTAAATTATGCGGGCAAGTCGCATAAATTTGGCACTTACTCTCTTGAGTTTATAAAGTTTGAGAGGTGACCCGATTGAGGTGTTAAAATGAGAAAAGGGTTCAATCGAGCAGATCCGGAAACAATATTTCCTCCGGTGGGAGATAATCTTGAAATTAGCGCTCGGCCATTCAGGAGTGAAATCAGGAAGCACTTTTCAGATATGGTGGACATCTGGAACTCCCACCCCCCCGCCCCTATATACTAGGTCAATTGAATTTTCACGACTGGGATTGATAGATTTTTGTTAGGTAAGCGTATCAAGGAATATGGAGTGAGGACGGATAAGTGGAGTTAAGACACGGGTCAGCCTTGATCTGATTGAAGAACAGAAATGACTGGAGGGGCTGAATGGCCCGTTCCTATTCCTGTGCAATTGACACCATCAAATCCGAGAATACCTCAAGCAGACCTGATTTTGTAACAGCACACATCGGATTTCAAATACACCGAAAATATGTGCCCACGCTCCTAAATACAATGATTACATACACACTGTAGCTAGCAAATGCCCTCATTCTATTCACACTATAGCTGTCCAAAAAAAATTGTCATCAATTGTGTATCATTGTCAATCTCTAGCTATGAAGGATTGTCATTAAGACTTAACATTGCTTAGTGCTTTGCTGTTGGCATGTTTGCATAACTACAAGATGGTGAAATCATAAGGAAAAGAAACTCCCAGGATTTTGAAAGAAGCTCGCTATTGTGTAGCGGAAATATGCACGGTTTATAGGGACCCTTTAATAGAATCTATCGAGCTGTCAAGAGCAGGATTGGTGCTGATTGTACGTCCATTTAAAAAGCTGAAGCTGCGCCAAAGAGAAATGCACCCCAGCACAATTCAAGATTTTTAAACCACAGTGAGCTCCTGTCACTCTTTCTGAGTGACATTTGCCAGCTCTGTGCCTGTATATTTCAGGCGGAATGTACCAACACCAGGATGCAGAGCACCCTGAAAATGTCGCTTTAAAAGAAAATCCTTGCAATTCAGTTACTGCTTGTCCCTCCTGCTCGGGAAGCTTGAGGTGACGAGGCTGGGCAACGGGCGTGCAGCTGCAGCGCACGAGTGGATCCAGGCCACGTTCCATTCCCGGAGCAGGGGGATCCAGGACACGTTCCATTCCTGGAGCAGGGGGATCCGGGCCACGTTCCATTCTCGGCCAAGGGATCCGGACCACGTTCCATTCCCGGAGCAGGGGATCCGGGCCACGTTCCATTCCCGGAGCAAGGGAGAGCAACTACATCTCCCACCATGCTCGGCGGCCGCCTTGTCCTTCCCCCGCCCGGCTATTGGCTGAGGTTGGGGTTGAGCGACCAATGGAAGCTGGCGGTGGGTGGGCGGAGTTAGGGTCGGCCGGCTGCCAGCGCTGGGGAGAGAAGTGCCACGACTCCAAGGCGCTCGGGCTTACTTCGTCCTGTGGATCCGCGGGGAGAGGGAGCAGCCAGGAAAAAAAGAAGGTGGTGGGGGGGTTGAAGGATAGGGAAGCACGATCAGCACCGCACCACAGTTAGATTCAAGAGCCCAGGAGACAGAGGCAAACCCCCCCACCCCAGGCTTGTCTCACGTTTGAGGTAAGGAGGCTCCATTGAATATAATGCAGGGCATTGTGCCCTCTGCACTGGGGAGGAGGGGGACATTGGCTGGTGTGGGCACTGTTACCCCCTCCCCTCCCTGTCTCCACCAGCCCCTGCCCCTACACACTGCCCTGTTACTGACTGTCTCCCTGATGATAATGAGCCTTTTCATTCTGTTAAACACAGTGCATACGTGTTCATCTGGGGAAGGTGGGAAGAGAATGGGAGGGAGGGAGATTGATTTTTTTTAAAAAAGTCTTCTGACTGTGGGGTTTTGGTTTAATAAATGCAGTGGTGTGTTGAAGTGCATAGGTTAAGTACACGTCCTGTCAAATGTCTGGATCCACTGATTGAAACATTTTTGTAGAAGCAACTTTTGAGGAACATTAGATATTTGGGGGTGGGGGGGTGTTGTAATGGTTATTTACTCTTTTAAGTTATGCTGATATTTGGGTTTTGTATTTCTTTTGGGAATTCACACCTTGTGCAACAGTATCTTTTTAATGCTATTGCTATAATCAGATCCACTGAGGTTAAAGTACCTGTGACACGTAATGTTACAATCAAAAGGTTAAGAATTTAAAGCACGATGTTTTAAAGCAGGTAAAAATATAGCCGATCTGTCGAAAGGTCACAGATCTGAAACGATAATTGTTTCTCTCTCCACAGATGCTGACCTGACCTGCTGAATATTTCCAGCATTTTCTGTTTTTTTATTTCTGATTTCCAGCATCGGCAATATTTTGCTTTGATTAAAAAGTTAGCTTGCTTTGAAGTAATTTTAAAAAAGGGCTTTTCTTTCTCTTGGACCTTTGAGCCGTTGGTGCAACAGTTATGCAAGAAGTCATTTGCCAAATGTGACTTTGATGGATTTTTGCTTGAAAACACTTGGCTACGATGTTGAAATTACAGTTTTAATTTGTCTCTGCTCCTGAATTATAATTCACAGCAGTAAATCCAAACGAGAGTCGAGGGGAAAACCGAAACAGTTTTTATTGAAGAGAAACGGTTCTTTAAGTATCGTGCAAAAAGAAAAAAAAACTGGCGATAGGAGATTGCAGTGGCTGCTATTTTTTTTAATGCAATTAAAATGGTTCTGGTGTCTGGGAGAATGTAGGTTGAGAAGATTAAGAGCATTGGGAATTAGGGCTGAAGTTCGGTTGAGACAGAGAGAATCTATCAGACATTCCTCCAATTAACCGTGTTCAGAAATCTCCCTTTTCCCTATTGCTAAAATAAAATAATTTCTTTTAATTCCCCTCCGTTTTGCTTAGAAGTCTGATTGCAATCACAAGGATCCCCTCCCCAATCTAGATTTTGTAAGACATTCTCCCTGCAAAGGCACAGCCTGTGCAAAGAAGCTGTCGAGAGCTTATTTTCAGCAGCTAACGGTTTTTGAGGGGGCAGACTGAGGAATGTGTGTACACGTTGGCTCTCTGAAATGCTGAAGATCCGGCAATGAAATCTGACCACTCAGAAACTGCCTCATCTTAATAGGGTGCCACTGGGATCCGGCGCAGAGAGAGAGAGAGAGAGATCGATCCGCGTGGTCCTAAAGCCGATCTCTTCAGTTAGCACCCAGTCTTCAGCTGTGGCTCAGTCCATAGCACCCTCGCCTTTGAATCAGAGGGTTGTGGGTTCATGTCCCACTTCCGGAAACCAAGAACTGTGATTGTACTCAAAAAGAGTTGCAATCTGTGACTGTTGATAACTCGAAAGAGTTTCAGTATAACTACAAAGCAGTTGTATGGAGCACCATCTCCAACAAATCCCTCCCAGTCTTTTGTGACTGGTCCCAGGTCCAACAACTGGTGTAGGTTGAGGAAGAGAAACAGATTTTAATTTCATCACCTCTGTGTAATTATTTCCTTTGGTGCCCATACATTTATTTGATCTACTGTTTCTTCACCATGAATGGAGTCCTGGGGTCTCATTTGCCATTTGTTCATGACAGGTTTGAGGTGATATTTGTTATGGGCTGATTGAACGCTATATTAGTTATCATTGGACGGTGCAAAGCAATGGGATCCAATACTGTCTTTTGCTCTGCGTCTCTGTGTGTTTAAGGTGTTTAGTCTCGAGCCCCTTCCCCTGCCCCACAAATAATGCAGTGGCTGTGGGTGAGGAGAGAAATGTCCCATTTCCTGCTGATCTCCAGTTGCCCTTAGAGGTTGTTGGTGACCGTTTGTTCTTCACCCGTCCTGTTCCTCGTCCTTCGCCTTCCTCACCCCTTCCTCCCGCTTCCTCCAACCGCCTCCCACAACGTCCTCTCTCTGTCTCCCTCCCCCGTCCTCTCTCTGTCTCCCTCCCCCGTCCTCTCTCTGTCTCCCTCCCCCGTCCTCTCTCTGTCT
Organism: Cetorhinus maximus; assembly: GCF_964194155.1. Classification (NCBI taxonomy): domain Eukaryota; kingdom Metazoa; phylum Chordata; class Chondrichthyes; order Lamniformes; family Cetorhinidae; genus Cetorhinus; species Cetorhinus maximus. The sequence continues at coordinate 25,511,904 of NC_135892.1, read as the reverse complement.
CCCTCCCCCGTCCTCTCTCTGTCTCCCTCCCCCGTCCTCTCTCTGTCTCCCTCCCCCGTCCTCTCTCTGTCTCCCTCCCCCGTCCTCTCTCTGTCTCCCTCCCCCGTCCTCTCTCTGTCTCCCTCCCCCGTCCTCTCTCTGTCTCCCTCCCCCGTCCTCTCTCTGTCTCCCTCCCCCGTCCTCTCTCTGTCTCCCTCCCCCGTCCTCTCTCTGTCTCCCTCCCCCGTCCTCTCTCTGTCTCCCTCCCCCGTCCTCTCTCTGTCTCCCTCCCCCGTCCTCTCTCTGTCTCCCTCCCCCGTCCTCTCTCTGTCTCCCTCCCCCGTCCTCTCTCTGTCTCCCTCCCCCGTCCTCTCCCTGTCTCCCTCCCCCGTCCTCTCCCTGTCTCCCTCCCCGGTCCTCTCTCTGTCTCCCTCCCCCGTCCTCTCTCTGTCTCCCTCCCCGGTCCTCTCTCTGTCTCCCTCCCCGGTCCTCTCTCTTTCTCCCCCCTCCCCCCGTCCTCTCTCTTTCTCCCCCCTCCCCCCGTCCTCTCTCTTTCTCCCCCCTCCCCCCCGCGTCCTCTCTCTTTCTCCCCCCACCCCCCCGCGTCCTCTCTCTTTCTCCCCCCACCCCCCCGCGTCCTCTCTCTTTCTCTCCCCACCCCCCCGCGTCCTCTCTCTTTCTCTCCCCACCCCCCCGCGTCCTCTCTCTTTCTCTCCCCACCCCCCCGCGTCCTCTCTCTTTCTCTCCCCACCCCCCCGCGTCCTCTCTCTTTCTCTCCCCACCCCCCCGCGTCCTCTCTCTTTCTCTCCCCACCCCCCCGCGTCCTCTCTCTTTCTCTCCCCACCCCCCCGCGTCCTCTCTCTTTCTCTCCCCACCCCCCCGCGTCCTCTCTCTTTCTCTCCCCACCCCCCCGCGTCCTCTCTCTTTCTCTCCCCACCCCCCCGCGTCCTCTCTCTTTCTCTCCCCACCCCCCCGCGTCCTCTCTCTTTCTCTCCCTACCCCCCCGCGTCCTCTCTCTTTCTCTCCCCACCCCCCCGCGTCCTCTCTCTTTCTCTCCCCACCCCCCCGCGTCCTCTCTCTTTCTCTCCCCACCCCCCCGCGTCCTCTCTCTTTCTCTCCCCACCCCCCCGCGTCCTCTCTCTTTCTCTCCCCACCCCCCCGCGTCCTCTCTCTTTCTCTCCCCACCCCCCCGCGTCCTCTCTCTTTCTCTCCCCACCCCCCCGCGTCCTCTCTCTTTCTCTCCCCACCCCCCCGCGTCCTCTCTCTTTCTCTCCCCACCCCCCCGCGTCCTCTCTCTTTCTCTCCCCACCCCCCCGCGTCCTCTCTCTTTCTCTCCCCACCCCCCCGCGTCCTCTCTCTTTCTCTCCCCACCCCCCCGCGTCCTCTCTCTTTCTCTCCCCACCCCCCCGCGTCCTCTCTCTTTCTCTCCCCACCCCCCCGCGTCCTCTCTCTTTCTCTCCCCACCCCCCCGCGTCCTCTCTCTTTCTCTCCCCACCCCCCCGCGTCCTCTCTCTTTCTCTCCCCACCCCCCCGCGTCCTCTCTCTTTCTCTCCCCACCCCCCCCGCGTCCTCTCCCTTTCCCTCCTCCCCACCCCCCCCATGCGTCCTCTCTCTTTCTCTCCCCCCGCCGTCCTTTCTCTTTCTCTTTCTCTTCCCCCCCCCCCCCCCCCCCCCCAACCAACCGGCCCCACGCCCCCTCTTTTTCTCTCCCCCCCCTCCCCCCCCGGCCCCAGGCCCCCCCTCTCTCTCTCCCCCTCTGGCCCCATGCCCCCTGCCCCTCTCTCTCCTCACCCCACGCCCCGTCTCTCTTTCCCCACCCTTCCTGTCACTTCCCCATCTGCCACAGTGTGACCATAAGACATAGGAGCAGAAATTAGGCCATTTGGCCCATCGAGTCTGCTCCGCCATTCAATCATGGCTGATAAGTTTCTCAACCCCATTCTCCTGCCTTCTCCCTGTAACCTTTGATCCCCATACCAATCAAGAACCTATCTATCTCGGTCTTTAAATACACTTAATGACCTGGCCTCCACAGCCTTCTGTGGCAATGAATTCCATATATTCACCACTCTCTGGCTAAAGAAGTTTCTCCTCATCTCTGTTTCACCTCATCTCTCCTCATCCTGCTCACATACACGAGCTCCTTTCTATTACAGCAGACCTGTGTATTCCAGCATTAGTTGTCCATCCTGCCAAATGCACAGATGAAGCCCAGCACATTGTGAGTAAACCTGCCTGGACAAACATCAGTGGCCTTTTAGAAAAACAGTCAGTATAGAAGTGATTGCGATTGGCTGTAAACCCACCTGTGCAATTCATCTGCTGGCGTTTCTGACTAAGTGCACTTAAACATTGCTATATATCCTCTGAATGAACTACAGCCACGGATGCTTCCAACATAGTTTAATATAGTCAATTTTAAATGAAGAACTTAGTTACAAGATCGTTTAGTGTCGAGGTTCTTTTAACAGCAGAAAAATGTTTGGTTGACAGTCTCTCAAAAGAGCTTTATTGAGTTCGTGCTCCCCTTGAGCCTGTTTTACCATTCTGTTAGATCATGGCTGAATTACCCACCTTAGTTCTAATATAGCCCTTGCCTAACAAAAATGCATTACTCTCGGTATTGAAGTTTTCAATTGATCCCCAACCTCAAGAGCTTTTTGGAAGAGACAGTTCCAGATTTCCACTACACTTTGTGAAAAGTGCTTTCTGACATCACCCATGAACACCCACCTCTAATTTCAAAATTGTTGCTTAATTCTGGGCTCCCCCTCCACTAGAGGAAATAGTTTACATTCGAACAAGAAGCGGGGGTAGGCCATTCGGCCCCTCGAGCCTGCTCCGCCATTTAATAAGATCATGTCTGACCTGATAGTAACCTCAAATCTGCATCCCGACTATCCCGATAACCTATCACCCCCTTGCTTATCAAGGATCTATCCTCTGCCGTGAACATATTCAAAGACTTTGCTTCCACCGCCATTTCAAGAAGAGAGCTTCAAAGACTGACGATCCTGAGTTTCTCTCCATGTAACTCTTTCGAGTTATCAACAGTCACAGAATGTAACTCTTTTGAGTACATTCACAGTTCTTGGTTTCCGGGAGTGGGACATGAACCCACAACCCTCTGATTCAAAGGCGAGGGTGCTATGAACTGAGCCACAGCTGACACCTCCACCCTATCAAATTCTTTAATTATCTTAAACACCGTAATTAAATTTGTGGTCAAGTCTCTAAAGTGGAACTTAAATCTAATACCTTCTGACTAAGGTGAGAGTACTATCCACTAAGCCACAGCTGGCACCTATTCATTTTGGTTATGTTTAGGAAACTGGTTAGTTGGACTTTCACTGATTGCCATGCAGATACAGCCAGCAACACAACAGCGCAATTTAAACTATCTAAAAAGCTTTATGAGGTGCTCATGTGGAGACTGACTATTGTCCTTTATCGCAGAGCGATTCAGTTGGACTTCACCCGATATTTTACACAGTTGATAGTCATTTCCTTCTTTTTCTGAGCCTGAAACTCACTTGTTAGTCAAAAGGGGAAAGTAAAGACTTGGATTTATGTAGCGCCTTTCATGACCTCAGGATGTCTGAAATGCTTTACAGGCTATAATGTAGGAAAATCATTGTTTTGCTGAGTAGAACAGCGTTCCAGGGGCATACTCACATGCGCTGACTTACACTTTCAACGACCCGACTTAGATTTACTTGTTTCTTTTCCAAGGTGATGGAGATTTGAGCATAACAATAATTGGCAAAGGAGACATGTGCAGTAATGTATAAGTGTAACCAATGGGGGGAAACGAGGAGGAATATACTTATCCTACCCCCCCTCAGAATGTTAATGAGCTATGCCAATTCTTGCTCTGATCCCACGACTAAATCATGCAGTTGTCCCTTAAGCTCCCTGCTTTATTTATGTCACTGTTTCTCTGTACTAATGTACTGTGTCAAGCGGTTGATCGGGTAATTTATCACCACAGACACCTGATCTTGGCAAAATCACTGCAGATATGAAGAAAGAATGACTTGCAATTAAAAAGTGCCTTTCATGATCTCAGGATGTCCCAAAGTACCTTGCAGCCAATGAAATACTTCAGTGGAGTCACTGTTGTAATGTGGGAATCTCAGCAGTCTGTTTGCTCACAGCAAACTCCCACCAACAGCAATGTGATGGCGACCAGATAATCTATTTTCATTTTAGCGATGGAGGAATAAGCATTGGTCAAGACACCATGGAGAACTCTACTATTCTTCTTCAAGGTAGTGGGGGTGAGGCTTGAAGTGCTGTAAGGGAAAGAAATGAGTAGCAGGGCTAGAGGGAAAGGGCATGGAGTGAGACTAGCTGGATAGCTCTTGCAGAGAGAGAGGTGGCACAGACTCAATGGGCCGAATGGTCTCCTTCATTGCTGCAACCATTCTAGGATTCTGTGTTTGCCTGAAAGGGCAAATGGGGCCTCAGCATAATGTCTTATTAAAGAATTAAATATCATTGAAGACCAGGATCCTCCCACTGAGAGGGGCAATTGGTGGAGAGTTGACACCAGGTCATATAAATGCATCCCCAGTGGTGGGATACAGAATGGGAGAGGTAGACGTTTGGGAATAATCCTTGGCAGGGGCGAAGGAAGCGAGCAGTTAAGAATGTAAACAGTATATTGGAGCGCATCATCAGAAACCTTTCTGTGCCCTCTCATTTTCCCTAGCCCACAATGGTATGTGTGTAAACACCTCCTTGACCTTTGCTAACGTTAATCTGCAGCAGGCTGCTCTCCATTTCCTCATCTCCCTCTCTCTTTGTGGAGGAACACCTGGCCTGCAACGTCACGGGAGACCTTATGTGTCCTGCTGAAAGGCAGCTTTACAGGTTAAAAGGACAACTCCACCCAATTTGGAAGCCTTCAGGCAAGGAACCGGCTGTTTTGCATTTCAAACGATGAGGTAACCGGTTATTGTACAAGACCTTTGGTGGGTAACTTCAGAAGGGTCGCTGTATTACAAGGACTCCTTTAACAACTAAAACTAGAAGGTTTGGAAATTGCAGGTAACTTGGCTCGATTTTTCGAATGTAGAAATCCCTCTGTGGAGTGATATTATGCAGTACCCACTGAGTTTTCATGGTTTCCTGTTCTTTTCACAAACCTGCCTAAAAGTAGATCTTGAAAAAAATGGAGAAGTTGGCAATTTTTTTTCAATGCAGTGTACCCTCCTGAGGATTTAAAAAAAAAAATTTAATATGTGGGTGTCATTGTCTTGAGAAGGTGTTAGTGATCAGCCACCTTCTGAATGATACAACTGAGTGACTCGCTAAGCCACACTTCCGAGGGAAGTTGAAAGTCAGTTGCCTTGGTGTGAGACTGGAGTCACATGAAGAGCAGACTGGATAATGACAGGTTTCCTTTCCTAAAAGACATCACTGAACCAGTTGGGTTTTTACGACAATCTGACAGCTTCATGTCTGATTTTGATTTCTAACCCCTTGCTGGAAATGTATGGATGTCTGGTGCGGGGAGGACTGGGTTTGACACTGACTGCATCACAGTCTAAGCTGATGTGATGAGAAGGAGCACTTGGATTAGGAGCTGTGTGACACACGGCCACTTGGCTACCTCATGCTACCATTTCCATCTGCGTTCTGCTATCGTTAGTCATAAAGTTTAGAGAAAAATTAGCAATGAAGAAAGGATCTTTAAAAGAGTGAACTTCATTCACTTAAGTTTATGGAGGCTGGAAAATGGCAGGCTGGCTAGGAGAGCACTGGGATAGCAACGCCTAGAGTTAATAAACGCGTGGATGAAGGTTTCAGCACAAATGTGCTGAGACAGGTTTGGAGATGGGCGATCCAACAAGTGATTCGGGGACATCATTTAAAAGACTGAGGCATCAAAGCCCTATGACCCCAGCCTAAAAGCTCACATGGATTCCTGTAGAACAGAACCCGAGATGGAGCAAAGATATGAAAGTTTAAATGACCATTTTAACCAGGGAGTGGTTAGAATGTGGGAATCGCCTCCACAAGAAGTAGTTGAGGTTAGTAACATAAATGCATATAAGGGGGAACTATACACGAACATGAAGAAGAAAGGTATGTTGGTGGAGTTAGAGGAAGAGGGAGGAGGCTCGTGTGGAGAATAAGCAGACTTGGATTTGTTGGGCTGAATGGTCTGTTTCTGTGTGGTATGTTCTATGTAAGTGTAAATAATATAGAAAATTAAGCTAGTCTCAGATCCAGCTGTATTGCAGAGGCATCAAACTTACTCCATAATGTTTGAAATTTCAAATCCAAATAAATAAGATCAAAAACAAGCTACAATTGACTGCAGTGGCCTCCCATTGATGCAGGGGTCTCCCGTTTTAAGATGGCGATGAGGAGGAATTTCTCGTCTCAGAGGGTTGTTAGTCTTTGGAATCCTCTTCCACAGAAGCAGTAGAGGCTGGGTCACTGAATATATTCAAGGCTGAGCTGAACAGAATTTTGATTGACGAGGGAGTCAAGGGTTGGGGGGGGACAGACAGGAAAGTGGAGTTAAGGCCACAGTTGAGATCAGCTGTGATCTTAATGAATGGTGGAGCAGGCTTAATGGGCCAAATGGCCATCTCCTCTTTCTTATGATCTTCCCTATGATCAGTCATTCCCCCTTATACATCCTTGCTTATATCAGATTAATTAATTGTGAGTACACTCAGCACCTGAATGTTACAATGACTTAACCAACAGAAGCTTTTCACAGTAGCCACCTGCAAAGGCTATATGTTTAATGCATAATCCAAATGAGGTTTTATCTACACCAGTTTTTGTCCTTTTCCTAAATGGAAGAAACTTCCATCTCTTTTATCAAATGAATAAAACATGAGAATTTACAATTTGAATCTGCAAAAAGTAATCTTCCAGTGTAAAAAGTAGTCTTTTCTCTATCTCTCTCTACCGCTTGCTCTTTCACTTGCCGTCAGAACCTTCCAGCTCAACTTTTCCATTTCCCGAGCCAAACTCCATCTAACCACAGATCTTTAAAAATTAATTTTTATATGCTTGGCGGGTCTAGTAACAGAGGAACAGCAGGAGGTCAGTCAGCCCCTCAAGTTTTTTCTTTATTCAGGTAGATCATGACCGATGTGTAGCTCAAACCTCATTTGCTAGCCTTTGCACTATATCCCTTGGCGCACTATATCCCTTGGCACCCTTACCCCACAAAAATCTATTGGTCCCAGTCTTCAAATTTTCAATCAACCCCTGACCACCAAAGCCTATTGGGGGAAGAGAGGTCTAGCCAGCGACGCCCACATGCTGTGAAAGAATAAAAGAACATATTCCAGATTTCCACTAGCCTCTGTGTAGAGAAAGAACTTCCTGATTTCACTCCTGAATGGGTCTGGCTCTAATTTTAAAATGATGCTGTCTTTTCTGGATTCCCTCCACCAGAGGAAATAGTTTCTCTATATCGATCCAATCAGCCTCGAGTGTTTTGGGAGGTAGAGGCAAGGCAGATATACTTGAACTTAGAAGGAAATTTTGATTGGATCACTCACAGCCAAGTGGAGCAGATAGCAGTTTACTTCAAGAAATTAAGGAGCTTAATTCAGGTTCACAGAGGAGCTTAGCAGTTCTACTATATTATCTTATTAACGAAAGCTCTCAAAATATAAGAAATGACGAAGCAGTTTGAGGGGATACTGCAGGTGCCTGATAAGCTATGAATGAACTATTTGAAAGGCATTTGTTGTCACAGTCAATATGTTATAGAAAGGGATGCAACGAGTACATCGCAGTGTTAAGATCCCTGTCCAGACCTGGAGATCCGGCTAAGGACCAATAAAGTTGTGTTTAAAGTAGATAAAGGTTGCAACACCTGCTGTTGGAATAAAGCCATGAGATTCCATGGGCTTTAAACAAACAAAAATAAACTTTACAAATTCAGAAAGATAAAACAAATTACAATATGTATCTTATATTCTAATATTCGAGGTAAGTACAAGGACATGTGAATTAACAGACAAACTGTGGTCGAACACATCACACTACAGAGTAAATGACAGATGCAACCAAGACAGGATTTCTCAACATATCACCCAGACGTTAGCCCCACTTGAGTCAATCAATCTCACTGAAACTTGGTCTTTCTCACAAGGGTTTCCAATCTCCACCTTTGAAGATCTCTCCTTGGAATTCTCTCCAAAGGTCACTCCCACTCAGACGGCTTTAATAATGGCCCACCTCACAGGGTTTCAATCTTGCCTTCCAAGATTCCTTCTCCCTGGATTTCCGGGTACGCTCAAACACTAGCTCACCGGCACATTTTCAGATGTCTGGCCATGCCAAATAGAACGCCACTGCTCCAAAGGGGCCCAGTGACCTTCTTTACTTAAAGTCTGCTCCCCACAGCTCCTCCTTTAACTTAACTGGGACCTATTTTTTCCCTTTTTGTCTTTGTGATACTTGTTTCCTGGCAGAGTGCCTCAAACTGACTGCCTCAAGAAGAGCTGTTCACTGAACCTTGAACTGATCTGGTGACCTATCAAAACATTCCCAGAGGGTCCCATCCTCGTTTCTAGGCAGAACCAATGTAACAAACATTGGAACAACCTGTATCTTAAATGTTACAATCTCCACAGACTGCTAATTTATCACCCAGGGATGCACAGATAATGGATTTCATGACAGCAGAGAGACGAAAAGAGCTCATTGTAGAGAAGGCTGATTTGTGACTACTTGTGGAGCAAACTGATCATATTGTTTCTACTGTCCTCAAAAGACATGGTTGGAAAATCAAACTGACAAGACTGCCTCAAATGTATTCTCAAAACAAATGGCGAGCTACACAGGAACAAGAGTGGGGCATTCAGGCCCTCAAGCCTGTTCTGTCATTGAATTAGATCATGCCTGATCAATATATTAATTCCACTTGCCCACCTTTGTTCCATATACCTTACTAGCCTTGCGTAACAAAGACCTATCAATCCCTGGTTTTGAAATTTTCAACTGACCTAGCCCCAGTAGCCTTTTGGGGTGCGAATTCCAGATTCCCACTGCCCTGTTGAGACATGCAAGCTAAATTTGTCAGCAACTGCTTCTGGGTGGCAGGCTGGATTATGAATCAAGAGAGGCATGTCTGAGAACCATCCTAAATTGGTCTTTGGGCCTCATTGTCTTCAGAGCTTACAGTGCCCCAATGTAGTTCACTAGTCAGAGCCAGACTAATTTCGGACTGAGGTAATTTTGGACCTTCTAGCTCCACATTGAGGGAAGTGCATAAAAAAACTTACTGCTGGTTTCTTTGGCGACCTTCAGTAGCCCCTTTGAGGGCTGTTGTAGAAGCTCAAACTAATTTGGAGCATACCAACTCAAACGCCCAATAGCTGTAACAAACTGAGCAAACATATCCTGAAGCAGGTCCTTCAATAAAAAAATTAGCATTGGCCTGAACACATGCATAGATCAGGCAGAGGCTGCCACAATACTAAATTCATCATTGTTGAAGCAGTTTTACCAGTTTGTCTTGCCTGTGATGTTAAAGTAAACCAAGGTAAGGCTGTAAGACTATAACACTGAAAGGAGCTTTGGCCTTTTTACTGTTGTGTTGCAACTGTCGTGATTATGTTCAGGTTATCTTTGTGTGTGTTACTGATAAGAAATTGGTGTCTGCACTCCTGATATCTCTGCTAACAAAAGCATTAAGTAGTTTTTCAACCCATCCTGCACTTCACTCCAGACTGTTGGCAGTTTTTTTAAAGTTGCCTTATTCATGTTGCTTTAACGTAGGACAAATTAAGCACGCAAATTATAGTATATAATCCTAGTATAATATAGACACACACCACAACAACAGCAACTTGTATTTATATAGCACCTTTTAATGTAGTAAAACATCCCAAGATGCTTCATAAAAGAGTAGTCAGACAAATGTTGACCCTGAGCCAAAGAAGGCGATATTACAGCACTTGACAACTTGGCCAAGGGCGTAGGTCTTTAGGCAGTCTTAAAAAAGCGGTGAGAGGTTTAGGCAGAGAGTTCCAGTTTAGAGCCTTGGCAGCTAAAAGAAATCGAGGGGCACACCAGGCCAAAATTGGTGGAATGCAGAATTCTCGGACGGTTGTAGGGCTGGAGGAGGCTAAAGAAATCAGGAGAACCATTATTCCTGCAGTATTGTAGATGGGGTTGTTTCTGCATCTGGTTGTGTCATACCTGGAACGCTTGATTCTGATGTGAAAAATCACCCTAAAAATGTTTACAATAAAATTCGTTAAGTTTTTCAAGTGGAGGGAGAAAGAGACAGTTGACAGCATGTCAGAGTGAAAGGGAGATAGATGCAAAAAGACCTTGGCTGGAATTTTCCAGCTCCCCCCACCCCCAGCAGAGCTGGCATGCCATTGAAACCTCCGCTAACATCAGTGGGACTGGAAAATCCCACCAGCTTGAGGGGCTGAAAATCTCTGGCCAAGAATTTGGGTAAATGTGAAAGAAAAGAGAGAAAGGAGTGTATGAGAGAGAGAAAGAGAGAGAGAGAGCGAGAGCAAGAGATAGCCTTTTGTGAGAATGAGCCTGTTGAAAATGTGGAGAAACCAGATCCTACCTGGAAGGACTAGTTGGGGTTTCTCTGGTGCAGTGCGGCCAGAGAGGTTTATCGGCCCACATTCTGAAACATCATCTCCCCTCAGAGAGCAATGCCAAGGGAGACCCACTGCTATAAATTAATGAGCATCAAAGGAAGACATTTTAGCAAAATGGTAGGATGATAGATGAAAATTTGTTTAATAAATGCTTTTGCTGCTTGTCTCGTGAATGTTCTTTAACCCCTAGTAAATTGCTTGTGGCATTTCCCATTGTTTGCCAATGAACATAACTTCTGTTAATGTACGAAATGTGGCAGATTTGGGAGACTTCAGAAACTTGCTGCACAGAGTCAGCCAGTGGCCAGAGCCTGCAACTACATTGTGACAGTTGACATAACAAATTAAATAGGAAATGTTGACATAGCAGTTTACAATGATAAATGTTTGCTCACAGCTGTGACCAAAGACTGTGGCAACAGGAAAGAAGGTTTGCAGGCAGGAAATATGTGTCCTCTACAAGACTTTAGTAAGTTTGATTTGATGTTCCCCACCTTCTAATCTATCCCTGACCTGACCCTTGCCCCACCTTTTTCAACACATAAAACCCATCACATTTCTATCTCTCTGTCAGATTGGACCCGAAACGCTAACTCCTCTCCACAGATGCTGCCAGACCTGCTGAGTTTTTCTAGTGCTTTCTGTTTTTTTTTAATAAGTTTGTAATGTATATTAAATGAGCTGTGCATGTTTTTTTGTTGATTAATGCAAAGGACAAGCCCTTCCAGTTGAGGTTTTACTGCATTAACAAATCAGTTCTGAACATTCCATAATTTATTAAAACTTTGTTAACCTGTGATTGTTTTTTTCCATTTCTGTTAAGGTCCTGCTTTCCTGTTCCTCTTGGTGGGATGGTCTAACACACAGGCAATTCCAGGAAGGTTGTCAATTTTGATTTCCAGTCAGTTTGCTAGGATTTGAGACTCCTTCCCAAGCACCCATTGATTTTCTGCTCCCTTAGCTGACCAACCTAAGACCTGCAAACCTAGTCTCCAAGAAAAGCAAAGTACAAGAGTAACTTTAGTGCAAGGAAACCAGAGCCTGTTTAGTGATTGCCCATTGTGCAGGCTGATGACTAGGTTTGAGGCGTGGTGCGATCTTGGTCAGCTGACTGTAGTTGAGTGGGAGAACCTATTGCTTTAAGGCCCGAGAGCTAGCTAGGGGGCAGCCCTTCTTACTGTGTCACTTACTGGGAGGGACAAGGAGATGGGTCAGACCCAGGCTGGAATTTCTGGCCTTTGTCAGGAGTAGGCACAGACAGGTTATTAAAGGGGGAATTTGGGAATCCAAAGCAGAGAAGCCTAAGGGGCAATTTAATAGAAGTGTTTAAAATGAAGGGTTTTGACAGAGAAAATAAAGACACAACTGTTCCTACTGGCAGGAGGGATGGTTATAAGAGGGCACAGATTTCAGATAATTAGCAAAATACCCAGAGATGATGAGAATTTCTTTACACAGTGAGTTGTCATAATCTGGAAAGAACTGTCCAAAAGGATAGCTGAGACAGAATAAGTAGTAACTTTGAAATGGGAATTGGATAAATACTTACGTAAGTACACTGTATGAATCAGTGTAACCATAACCTGGAAGAAATTACTGCCTTCTGCTCATGAGGGGAAGAAATTTGAGGAAAAGTAAACCCTTCCTTTTCTCCAGTGATTTTTCTTTTTATTCCTCCCCTCTTCTCTCCCCCTCCCTCCTCCACTATTTGCCTAACCTGATTTTCCTGGTGGCATGTTATGTAGAGATAGAGGCAATGGGCTACCCACATCAGCGCCTGATTTCTGACCTAGGGGGATGGCAATGATGGCAGGAGCAGCTATTTGAAGGCATAACATTTTGATTTTACTTCCATCCTTTATTGACCAGTTAAGCCAACAATTTATTTAATACAATTAAATTCTAATGAAAAGTTGTTATGTTTTTACATTCTATCTAAACCATCCCATTCTATTCCAAAATCCCGTTTATAGGGAGAGGAGTAGGTCAATCAGCCCCTCAAACCTGTTCCACCATTCAAATAAATCATGGTGGCTCTTTATCTGAAGTCCATCAATCCACCTTGGTTCCACAACCTTTAATACCCTTGCCTAATAAAAGTCTATCAAATTTTTTTTCAGTTTTTCTGTGGAGTTTTTCAATTAATTAAGCCCCAGCCTCAACAGATTTTTTGGGAGAGTGTGTCCCGGATTTCATTTTGTGAAGCAGTGCTCCCTGGCATCACTCCGGATTGGCTTAACTCTAATTTTAGTGTTATGCCCCCTTTAATCTGAAACACCTCAATTAGATCACCTCATAATCTTCTGTACTCCGGGGACTATAAACCAAGCATGTGTAACCTATTCTCATAATTTAACCCTTTTAGCCCCCGTATCATGGTGATGAATCTGTGCTGCATACCTCCTGAGGTAGAGTGCTGAGAAGTCTCCCTCCCCTGCGACTTCCCTGCACCCACCCCCACCCCCACAAATGACCCCTTTCTTTATTGCTAGGGCCCAGTGATCCCACGCTGCTGCCAGGTACAGCAGACTTTCCCACTGGGCAGACTTTCAACCTGGTCGGCTGCCAGGCGTGGATTAAATTCCGCAGGATCCCTGCGTCCCTGGCGTTTTCGGGTTTCTTCACCCTTTCTCCGCCCTGCTAGATGTCGGGGCCCTTGAGAAGCATAAAGAAATTCCCCTCTGACAAGTGTGGGCTGGGAATAATGCATGTCTGTCTGTCACAATCTGCTGTTCTATGTTTGGTGTCTTGATGGGATGGATCATGGCAGGTGGTTGTGTTTTCATTGGTTGGGGCTTTCACTAGCTGGTGATTTTGACCCCTTCCCCTACCCCTGTTTTAATGGCCAGGAAGATCAAATGCTGGCAAATACAAACTATCCAATGTCAGCTTCTAACTAGCATCGCAATTTGTAGCACAGCAACCTCCCATTAACAATAGTGAGATAAATGACCAAATCATCTGTTTTTTCAGTGATACTGGTTGACATGTCAGGACATCAGGGAGAACTCCTGGCTGCTCTTGGAAACAGTGCCATGAAATCTTTTACCTGAGAAAGCAGAAGGAGTTTCAGTTTCATGTCTCATTGGAAATACGGCACCTCTGATGGTGCAGCACTCCCTCAGCACAGGGTTGGGGCGCTGGTTTATTCACTCAGTTGCTTGCAATCGCTCTTGGACCTGCAAATCAGCACGTTTTCTGCTGATAGGCGTGGAATTAAAGTGGAGACCCCCACAGCCATCGAGAGATGGCGAACTCTCCTATCTCCCTTCTGTAAAATCTTTTTTTAAAAATGAAGTTGATCTATTTTTGGACAGATAGTTGCCACAGAGCCATTTGGAATTGTGTAGGTGATGGCAATCTTTGTACAGCTCTGACTTATTTGGGTTGGGGGGGTTGGGGGAGGTGGGGTGGGTGAAGGACAATCCAGTGTCACCTCTGCCCCCCACCCTCCTCTCTTTTTCCCTACCATTGCTGGTTGTGCTTTCAGCTGTGAGGCCCTACATTCTGGAGTTTTCTCCCCAAACCCGTTCGCCTCACCACTCTCTCTCCTCCTTTAAGATGCTGTGTAAAACATACCCTGTTGATTAAGCATTAGGTTATCTGCTAATGTCACTTTTGTTGGCACCATGTTGGTTTTGTCTGACTACATTCTGGTGATGTAAATTGGGATGTTTTATTACTGTAAAGGCATTGTATAAATAAACGCAAGTTGTTTTTGTTTGAACACGAGCTGACATCAGCAATGTCAAAATGTAGCACTGTTAACCACTCACTCCTAGATAGCGACGGGATGGAACTGTTAATCAGAAGCATCGCACTGACATAGCATGAGGTGCTGTTCTGAGGGGAATGTGCATGTGTGCAAGGGGGAGTGATTTGGACGGTATAATTAGGGTTTTAATCAGATTAATGGAGCCGTCTAGCCTATGTCCGGTGAGTTATTAATGAGGGATTTTGTAATATGTCTAGGGCATGCTTGGCCAAGGATCTTTAGTGGGCAAAAGCTGCTTAAAAGAAAAACCATATTTAAAGGAACAGTTGAGAGTGCTCCGATTCCTTGGTCAGGTGGGCCTGATCTTATCAAAGTGAGTTAAAAGCAGCAAGTGCAGGAACAACACTATTGCAGCCATGATCAATGGTCAGAAACTGCTTCAGAGAATGTCTCCTGTTCCAGCTGAGCTGGTTTCTATGCCAACACAGGGTGTAAGAACAGCAGTAAACAGCCCTGATCTCTTCAGTGGATGATTGGGACTTGACACTTTGTTCACCTCAAAAAAAAGCTGGAAATTCAACTCTCTCCCCAGCATCAGCCAGAGAAAGTAAAGGGGAAAGAAACGGACTTTTGGAAACCAGACTCTCGATGAAGTCAAACCTGCTTTGACAACAACCCATTTAAAGGAGCAGTGTATCTTAATTGGCGATTGCATTTTTGTTATTGACTCCATTTGGCTCAATATAAGGCTAAATTGTCTGGAGCGAAGCATCGCAGTGAGCTGGCATAGTACCCCTTCACCTCTGGGACATGGATTTGGGTCTATCCTCGAATGATAGGAGATAAATGCTCTCCTCAATTTGCTGGCTGTAAATCTCGTGCGATGTGAGTTTAGATATCCTTGCCACTGTTCCTGTGCACAGCAGAAAACTGCCCTTAAATTTTACACAACTGTTAACAATTGTCAGTCCCACTCACCTTGCACTTGTTAAAAAAAAACTTGCATTTATGGCACCAGGGATGAGGATCTTCAATTATGCAGATACTGGAGAAGTTGAGATTGCCCCCCTCAGCAGAGAAGGTGAAGGGGTGATTTAATAGATGTCTTCAAAATTCTGTGGGGTTTTGATAAAGTTGATCGGGAGAAACTACCTTCTGGCATGCGGGTCAGTAACCAGAGTACACAGATCTAGGATAATCAGTGAAACAAAAACTAAGGAGATATAAGGAAAATTTGTTCTTGCTGTAATTTGTTGTGATCTGGAGTGTAGAGCTGAAAGGTTGGTGGATGCAAGCACAGTAGCAACTTTTTAGAAAAGAATTGGATAAATACTTTCAAAGGAAATATTTACAAGGCTAAGGGTGAAGATTGGGACCGACTAGATAGCTCTTTCAAAGAGCTGGGCTAAGCAGTTCTGTGCCATTAGAATGTGTGATTTTTATGTAACACCATATTACAGCCTCATGGTGACGCAAAGCACTTGGAGACATTTCACATTGTGTGAACTGACACACCCAGGTGGTCGATCCTATCCTTTTGATGTGCAAAGATCCTGATACCTGAAATGAAAGTTGTAAACTTGCTCATACTCGGGGTGGAATCGTACCAGAATTGTGGTAGCAGGCGGGAGGAAGGATGTTTTACCCACCGGCCGCAATGGCAGTTTTTCACGCCGTATTGTCCCAAACCCACTTCATTAATAACGCATTCCCGGGAAACATGCCGTTTCAATGGTGGGCGGGCTCTTACTCGCCCACCACGCCATCATCTCGCCACTTCATCATGCCAGGCGCCATATTTAAAGTGCAGCCGCACTGTGCTTCCAGCCCATGACTGCTGCAAAGAAGACATGGCCCCAAAAGGCAAGAAGACTGCAGCCCCCTGGTCTAATGACGTGTCCCTCGAATGTCTTTTGGACGCAGTGGAGGATCACCGTGATGTCCTCTACCCCTGCCCTGGCCGCAGGTTGGGCAGCAACATCACTAATCCAGCATGGGAGACGGTGGCAGTGATGGTCAGTGTCAACGCCCTGCAAAAGAGGACAGCCACCCAGTGCCGCAAGAGGATGAATGATTCTCCTCTTTCCACCAGGGTAAGTCACTCTTCTCATCACTCTCAACTCTCACTCTCAAACCCATCACACATCCATAGGGATCTCACTCACTGCCGGTTCAAGGGACATCACCATTCACTCTCTCACACAGACTGTCATTGTCTTCATCCCATCCATGGGGCCACTCACCACCCATACATGCCAGGCATAATTACCATCTGGCCTGGCAGGCATCCTGCTAACACTCTCTCCATCTCTATTCATGCAGGACAAGCTGGCACACAACAAGAGGGAGAGGTCACAGGCCGGTGGAGGAATGCCTGAAATCAAGGCCCTCACGGACTTTGAAAACAGAGCCATCCAGCTGACTGGCGAGGATCTGGACCATTCCTGTGCTGACGGTGAGGTCGGCGCTGCTCAACCAAGTGAGGATCCGGCAGTGCAACATCCATCAGACAACCATGCTGAGCGTGATGTGTCCTGTTCCACAGTCTTATGCGATGCACTAATTAACTCTCCTTGCTTTCTCAGGCACACCAGGGAAACAGCTGACTGTGTCCACGACCCAGGGACCCCAATCAAACTCTAAAGAAACTTCTGAAGAGGAATTTGGAGGCATCTTCATTGCAGACCTGTCACAGCGCTCACCCACACCCTCCACCAGCGCAGAGACATACACCTCGGTGGGACCTAGCTTTAGAGTAACCTCAGAATCACAATCTGGTGGTCACATTGCACTGTCTGATCCACAGTAGGTGGAGGCAGGGACTTCCCAGGTCCCCAACACTTGGAGGATTGCTGGAGGCAAGAACGTTGCTGAGTCCGAGTCAGATGATGAGCCTCTGGGACTCAGTCATGTCTCAGTTGCTGGAGCTGCAAAGGCAAGCTTGGGAATATCAGGAAGGGATGTCCACTGCACTCCTCAGATTACATGGCATGATGGAGGAGTCCGCTTTCAGGCTGAGGTGATAGCCCCGGCAGGTCAACGGACCAAGGTAGAATGGTGGCCACCATGGAGACCTTGGTCCAGGACATCGGTGCTGCACGGGCTGAACTCCATTGCTAACACCATAGTTGGCCTCCAACAGTGTGTACTTGAGAGGGGTGTGGGGCAGCTCGATCTCCCTCCAGCTACTCCTTTTCCTCAAGGACTTAGCCAGGGGTCCTCGGGCACCCAGAGGGAGGAGGATCAGCAGATGTTCCCCCCTGCCCGGGACCATCCCCCCAGGTGACTCCAGGAGTGTCCGGCCAATCCGAATACTCTCTTCTATGACCCCAGCAGCTCCAGCTCTACAGGATGAGGAGGGTGCCACTGTCACACAGTAGGACCCCAAAAGCAGGCTGGGACCCTCCAGGTTTCAGCCCTCCAGAGGACACCCGCCAAGGTCATCACAGACAGGGCGTAGCAGCCAGCAGGCTGCTCCACCTCCGCTGTGACTGTCGGGGGAGCATCAAGACAGCAGGATTAGGAAAGTTAAGAAAATGTAACTCTTTTTTAGGAGTCAACCAATTAAACGAAAATGAACAAAATGAGGGATAAAATAAACACAGCCCCTAAGTTAGGTCAGCTGTAAAACCAAGGACAAAGTTTAAATGAAACTTACAAACATTAAACCAAAATGTGATTAAAGGAGTCAACAAAACACCCCAGTCCCCGCGGTGCCCACCGGGCACGGAAGGCCTCGATGTTGCCGGCAGACACCGCGTGCTCCCTCTCCAGGGACACCCGGCCGCGAACTTAGCCGCGGAAGAGGGACAAACAATCGGGCGGGACTCCCCCCTCGATCGCCCGCTGCCTAGACCTGTTGATGGCCAACTTGGCCAGGCCCAGGAGCAGGTTCACAAGGAGGTGCTCCTCCTTCCCGACCCCCCTCCGCACCGGGTGTAAGAAGATGTAGTTGCACAGCCTGGGCACGGGTGTTAATCACTCGTACATTAAATGTTCACCATTGTAGATAAACCACCAAGAATTTCTCCCTGCCTATGGCTTCTTGTTATCATAAGCAGTGTTCGTGTCATTCAGGTGTGAAACCTTGGTTCTTGCACAAGATAAAGGCAAGTGTCTCAGTCCAGGGCCTCTTCCCTGTGCAGTGTGTAACCTTCAGAGCAAAGTGATGGTCCGGCTGCACACTCACTGGGCACATTAATGATGCCTGCGCCTGGACGGTGCTTGTCATTGCTGCCAGAATGTCGTGGGCAGGAGTCACCGAGTCCCGTCACTCTCTGTGCGCTCTCGGCATCTTTAAGGTGGGGCTAGCCCCTATCTCTTCAGCTGAAGGGCTCAGGTGCTGAAACTCTTTCGAGTTATCAACAGTCACAGATTGCAACTCTTTCGAGTACAATCACATTTCTTGGTTTCCGGGAGTGGGACATGAACCCACAACCCTCTGATTCAAAGGCGAGGGTGCTATGAACTGAGCCACAGCTGAGAGGTGGACAAAGGATCAGGTACTTTTAAAGTTTCGCGGTTGTGACTCCACGATATGACCCTGGTCACAGAGCACAAGCGAGCTGCCCTCAGCCAGACAGGAGTCAGACATTCAGAGGCTATGTGAAGCTCTGTGGAGTGTCCTCACTGCATGTCATCATCATTCTCCTGCAATCGAGTGACTATTGAGGCCTCTGCTGCGTCTCAATGACAGGAGCATTATCACAGAGGGTATTTGCTCTGCCATCAGCCAGACTGGAGTCAAACGTTCATAGATACAAGATGAGGATCTGTGGTGTCTCCTCACTGCATGTCGTCGTCATGGCCCACAAGTCTATCGGCTATGAGGGCTTCCCGAGTGCGCCTGCCTCATCTGGCCAGTGTGATGCCCCATCACCATCATCGTTGCCTTCGAAGACCTCTTCACCCTCATCCCGGTCGATGTACTCCTCATTGGAGGAGATCTCCAGCTCCTCCTCAGCCAGCTGCTCTCCCCATTGCAGCGCCAGGTTGTACAGGGCGCAGTAGGCAATGATGATGTGTGACGCCCTCTGTGGACTATATTGCAGGGCTCCATCAGACCGGTCCAGGCACCAGGACCTCATTTTCAGCATCCCAATGGTTTGCTCCATCAAAGTGTGAGTTGCAGCATGAGCCTTGTATCTTCACTCTCCTGCAGTCTGAGGCTGCCGCACGGGTGTCATCAGCCATGGCCTCTACAGGTAGTCCTTGTCCCCACGGAGCCAACCCTGCAGCCTTAGTGGATTCTAGAAGGTGACCGGGACCTGAGACCTAAGGATGTAGGAGTTGTGGACACTCTCTCGGACCCGTGTGCAGACCTGCAGATGTTTGTGGTGGTTACACACCAGCTGAACGTTCAATGAATGGAAGCCCATGCAGCTGACATAGTTGACCACTTGTTGCAATGGAGATCTGCGTGCCCAGTGAGTGTACTCTATGTCACCCTGCACCTGTACCGTGGCAAATCCCATCGCTCTTGCATCCTGGCTCCTGGTCCCAGGCGAAATGCACAAAGTTGTGTACTCTCGCAGAGATGGGGTCCGTGACCTCATGGATGCATTTGTGGGTGGAGGCTTGTGATTTCCCATAGAGATCACCTGTGGAGCCCTGAAAGGAGCCACTTGTGTAAAAATTGAGCGCTGCGGTCACTTTCATGGCCACTGGCAGTGAATGCCCTCCATGTCCCTGTGGCATCAAATCCTGCAGCAGCTGGCAGATGTGACCAACCAGTTGCCTAGATATGCACAGTCTTTGGTGACACTGGTTCTCGGTCATCTGCAGGAATGAAAGGCGGCGTTTGTAGCCCCTGGGTTTAGCTAGGCTCTGAACAGCGATGGCTCATGGTGGCACTTCAGCGTTGTGTGTGGGAGCCCCAGCCACCCCTTCTTCCTGAGAGTGCTGCTTCTCCCTCTGACCAGCCAGGTGTCTCCATCACTCTCTTTTCCTTCGTCTCCACGCTCTGTACGCCATGAGGCAGACAGCTAGGTCACCAGGCTCCATGCTCCTGATGTACGCCACCTGCAGGATGAAAGAGAGAGACGCGTGGGTTAGCATGGGTGTTCTAAGAATCTCTCTTGGTTAAGTCTGAAGGCCCCTTAATGCATCCCTGAGAGTGCTGGCCACCACTTGGATGGCCAGAGTTTAGTGCGCTGCATAGCTGCCCAAGACCCACCTCCACCCCACTCCACCCAACCGATTGGCGGCAGCTTTGCCCATTGGACTGCATGCTGTGCTCTCAGCTCAGGCGCAGGCCTTTCCCTAACCCGCACTGCATGGCTGCACTGTTAGCTTGAACCATGGGGGAGACTGGTCCAAACCAGGATGATGACATTGCAAGGGGCTATGAGCGCCTCCACCAGTGACTGCTTCATGGCCAGCTTTAGCAAGGAGATTGTACAATGTGCCCAGTCGTCCAACTGTTCTGCAGTCCACTAAAACACTCATTAGTTTGCAGTCTGTACCCAAGGAGTGAAAAGCTTTGCAACATTTGGTGGCACTTTCATGCCTCTGCATTGCTTGATTGGGCAGATAAGCTAGAGGCCGGACTCCCGTTATGTCAATGTGGCTGCGTCTGAACTGTCTCATCTGCAGGGGAATGGTCACTGTATACAAGATGTTCCTAACGTGATGGTACTTCCCTCTCCCATCCTGCACATGCTTGTGCACTACCATCAGCAGCAGTGCAGCCCTTGCCCCCTGCAACTCGCTTCAACCGCAGGGGGGCGGCCCTTGCCCCCCCTCCCGCACAAGTTGCCTCAACCGCAGGGCAGCCCTTCCCCTGGCTGCACTGTCAACCAGCTGGGAAAAGCAACTTGCCTGTGCCTTTGCCTGATTGCATGGTGCATTAACCTTGAAGTCCAACAGGCGACCCTGGCGAGCGATGTGCAACGTTACTGTGCTCTCGCCTCTGAGCTCCCCTCGAAGTGCAGCCCACCAAGTGCACACCTCATGTTGTTGTGAAACACGGCAGCGTGCAATGACGCTCGGATGATCCACCGTGGGGGGATGATTCTGGCAAGCTGGGCTCATAATGATATGCAGATGCATTACAACGAGGTTCCCGAAGTCCAATGGCGGGAAACGCGACCCGCCATTGACGAGCAGAGTGGATGATCACAAACATGCCCGATGCCAGCAGGCATGGAAAATTCCACCCTAGGTTAAACCATTGCCCTTTTAAAACTGTAACATTTAGCAGAATATGTCTATTTTTATGTTTAAAATAATCTAATTAATGCATTAGTCTTCCTATAGCATTCCATCAGCCACTGATTTTACTTTGACGAGCGGGGCACAAGGTCGTGGCTGGTTTGACAGTATGGAGATAAGGGAAGGTTATTAAAGTCCCAGCCAGCTCTTAACCAATGGTGGGCATGAAATCTTGAGGCAGTGCAAGACCGTAAGATTAACAGTATCCTGAAGTTTTAACACTGCGTCGGCACTGTTCAATGGAAGTATTGAGTAATTCATATTTACACACCATGTCTGCCCCATTGCAGCCCTTTGCCCACGCTCCTGATTGTTCCTTCTCCAGGATCCAGATTTTTGTTTAAAGTAACGCTCGTTTTTAAAAAAAAATGTTTTTTTTCCATTTTCAAACTTGAGACGGAGAAACAAAAACCAACTGGTCGTCGAAAAATTGTACATGTCAAAGTGCAAACTGTTGACCCTAATTCTCAGGAGGCCGAGACCAAAAATCCCTTGCAGAAATCCTGACCTCTATATATGTGCTTAAGTTGCTAGTTTGCTTTGTTCCCTTTTGTAAGAGCTGACCCGTATATAAACAGCTTTGAATCTTTTTTCTCTCTCTGATTCTCTGAAGCGTATTTTTTTTTTTGTTGTTGCAGTTTCAAATCAGCAGAGTTTTTGGAGGGGGCCTTCTGGTATTTCTTTATTGAAAGCACCAAGAGCTTAAAATTCCGAGCTCTCGGACTCTGATCTGGGAGGCTTGGCTCAGCACAACACTGGCCAGAATAAATATTTACTTTTCTGCCGTGAGGGTTGAAAAAGCTGGCAAATGTAGTCAACACGTGAACGTTCTCTTTATTTAGTTTTTGGAGGGTATGGGTAGTGAGCTTCTAGAATTTATTAGCCTGGCCCACGGAGAATTAGATTCTCTAATTATAAAATCAGCATTGCCTCACGCCAACCAAACACCCATCAAACAAAGCTAAAAGCAAAAAATTACTGCGGGTGCTGGAAATCCAAAACAAAAACAGAATTACCTGGAAAAACTCAGCAGGTCTGGCAGCATCGGCGGAGAAGAAAAGAGTTGACGTTTTGAGTCCTCATGACCCTTCAACAGAACTGAGTAATATTAGGAGAGGGGTGAAATATAAGCTGGTTTAAGGTGGGGGGGGGAGAAGTTGGGGCGGTGGGGGTGGTTGTAGGGACATGCAAGCAGTGATAGGAGCAGATAATCAAAAGATGTCACAGACAAAGGAACAAAGAGGTGTTGAAGGTGGTGATATTATCTAAGAGAATGTGCTAATTAAGAATGGATGGCAGGACACTCAAGGTACAGCTCTAGTGGGGGTGGGGTGGAAAGACTGACAGGACATTACAGGTATAGATTTTAAAATAATGGAAATAGGTGGGAAAAGAAAAATCTATATAAATTATTGGAAAAAACAAAAGGGAGGGGGAAGAAACGGAAAGGGGGTGGGGATGGAGGAGGGAGTTCAAGATCTAAAGTTGTTGAATTCAATATTCAGTCCGGAAGGCTGTAAAGTGCCTAGTCGGAAGATGAGATGCTGTTCCTCCAGTTTGCGTTGGGCTTCACTGGAACAATGCAGCAAGCCAAGGACAGACATGTGGGCAAGAGAGAGCAGGGTGGAGTGTTAAAATGGCAAGCGACAGGAAGGTTTGGGTCTTTCTTGCGGACAGACCGCAGGTGTTCTGCAAAGCGGTCGCCAAGTTTACGTTTGGTCTCTCCAATGTAGAGGAGACCGCATTGGGAGCAACAAATGCAGTAGACTAAGTTAGGGGAAATGCAAGTAAAATGCTGCTTCACTTGAAAGGAGTGTTTGGGCCCTTGGACGGTGAGGAGAGAGGAAGTGAAGGGGCAGGTGTTGCATCTTCTGCATGGGCATGGGGAGGCACCATAGGTCGGGGTTGAGGAGTAGGGGGTGATGGAGGAGTGGACCAGGGTGTCCCGGAGGGAACAATCCCTACGGAATGCCGCCAATGGGGGTGAAGGGAAGATGTGTTTGGTGGTGGCATCGTGCTGGAGTTGGCGGAAATGGCGGAGGATGATCCTTTGAATGCTTGTTGGAGAAATGTTCCAAGGTGCAAGATATGCCTTATAGTCGCAGCCCATTGTAGCAATCCTTGTAGTTTCTTTATACTCCCGATCGTAAAGCGGTTTTACTTGTTGACAAGTCATTATGTAGACGGGACCTGAATCTGGGCCTGACTTGACTCTAGAATTCAGTGGAATGAGAAACACTGGAGAAGAGGGGGATACTCACCTCTGCTTTGCTGGGAGTGCTTGGCGCACTCCAGCCTGATTTCCACTCCAGATTCCACAACTGGTACTGGCTCAGCACTGTTGTGGAGTATCTGCACTGATTTAGATATAGTTCTAACCGAGAATTGAGCAGATTCTGCAGTCTGTTCTTCAAGAATCATTTCATTAAAAACAAAGATCTTGCATTGATATAGTGTCTTTAACCACCACAGGCCATCCCAAAGCATTTTACAGACAATGAAGTACTTTTTGAAATGTAGCCACTGTAACATAGGAACCATGGCAGCTAATATGTGCACGGCAAGTTCTCACAAACAGCACTGAGGTGAGTGATGAGGTCATGTGTTTTAGCTGTTGGTTGAGGGTTAAATCTGGAACTTCTGATTCCAAGGCGAGAGTGAACTGAGCCAAGGTAGATACATCAGAAGATCTCAGTCAACATGATAACCAGCTTAACCTCCTGCAGCCTCAGGCTTCTTCGTTACAAAGAGCGGAATGACACACTACTTGAGCAGGCCTCCTGCTATGTCCTTCAGGGATAGAAAATCATCCAGAGTATAAGACAAATGCCAAGTACATGGAGCTAATCTGGCGGAGGGGTTGAGAACGATGATGAACTACAATGGGTTGGGCATGGGGTGGAGCAGGGGGAAATAAATAGGTAATGATCAGGTGCCAGCCTGGTTCAATGGGTAACATTCTGGTCTCTAAGCAGGAGGCCATGAGTTCAAGCCCTTCACAAACGCTTCATTGGCTGTAAAGCACTATGGGATATCCTCACGCCATGAAATGTGCTATATAATTGCAAGTGTTTCTTACTACATTTTTTTCCCCTTTCCTCTCATTTAATATTTCTCCACATAGGACTATTGTCATTGCTAAAATGAAGAGTTTATGTCTAGACCCATGCTAATCTTCTATTTTATTTTGCAGGTTTGATACAGAAAGAGCCTTTAACCAAACATGGACATCTACGATCCTCAAACCTTGGGCTTTATGGTGTTTGGAGGCTTCATGGTCATCTCTGCCATTGGAATCTTCTTGGTCTCCACCTTCTCCATGAAGGAAACATCTTACGAAGAAGCCTTGGCGAAACAGAAGAAAGAGCAGGAAAAGGCTCAACAGGTTAAATCAGAGAAGAAAAAGAAAGAGAAATCTGTGGAGAAGAAAGGAAAACCAAAGAAAAGAGACGAGAAGCCCAACGGGAGAATTCCGGAATCTGAGCCAGTGCAGGACGTCTCGGAGGCAGAGGTCGAAGTTGAACCCGCTGTTGTGCCAACTGTTGAGCCTCCTATTGTGGCGGTCTCTTCTCCTCCTCCTCCCGAATCTTCTCCCCCAGCATCCAAAGAAAAGAGGAAGAAGGAAAAAAAGGTTGCCAAAGTCGAGCCTGCCCCAGGCCCTGTTTCAGCCCATGCCCCAGTCAGCGCTTCCTCTAAACAAGCCACTGCACCCGTGGTGGAGATGGTTGCTAGGGAAGTGCCCGTGATGGCAGTCCCCCCAGTCGGTGCCCAGCAGGGTGCCCCCGTCACTACTGCTCCTTCCACTGTGGGTGCCAAAAGGATTGATGCAACTGCCAACCAAGATGAACCAAAGCAAGATGCCCCAGCCAAGAAGAAGATTGCACCTAAGAAAAAGTCTGAGCCTAGTAAGTACTTTTGAATACTTGAGCTTTTTTTTGTTCCCTGATGTCCAGCTTTCACCATTTTTAAATGGTCAAAATGGTTGGCATTATCTCCCATGCATCTGTATCTGTCATCTTTGCAAAATGTATGGAAATATCTTGTGTTTTTTCCTGCTCTCTGATAAAGAAAATGATTTGCATTTATATAGCACCTTTCACAACCTCAAGATGTTCCAAAGCACAATGAAGTACTTTGGAAGTGTAGTCATTGTTGTAATGTAGAAAAAAAAGTGCCAGCTAACCTTTGCCCAGCAAGGTCTCAAAAAGCAGCAATGTGACAATGAGCAGATAATCTGTTTTTGTGAATGTTGGTTGAGGGATAAATAATGGCCAGGACACTGGGGAGAACTCACCTTCTCTCTTCAAAATAGCACTATGAAATCATTAGCAACCACCTGAGAACTCAGGGCCTCAGTTTAATGCACTCCCTCAGTATTGCACTGGAGTGTTGGCTTGGATTCTGGTTTAAGTCTCTGGCCTTGACCACATGACTTTCTGACTCTGGCAAGATGCTACCCACTGAGTCAAAGCTGAATGGTATATATTCATCTTTTACAGCAGAACATTAAAAAATATGCAAGACCAAACGTAATTGCACCACCTATTAGGAACAGTTTTCTCCCAGTTTTCTTCATAATGTTTAATATATTGAGAGGAGGGTATACTGTACAGTTTAAATGTGGTTTGCATTGATTGAACTTGATTTTCTTCAATAAACCTCCGCATTTTTATAATTTACTGTTGGTTTAATTTTAAGACTAGCATTACCTCACTGGAAGTCATATCTAAAGCCCAGTCTATTGCGAAAACTTGGCCTGCATGATTTTAACTTTTGAATGCCTTGGGGCCCCTTGTGAGAATCTGCTACAAGAAGCTTATTTTGATATATTTTAAACTGAAAAATAGTGAGGCATGGCATTGGCAATCAAGCTAACTAAAGTGCCTCCTTCAAAATTAACATTTAAAATTTGTGAAAATATTACAGAACTGAGAAAAAGCATGGGGAAGAACTTAGCTCAGGACAAACTAGCATGAATTCCAAACAGTAGATCAGTTTCCAGAAAGCATAAGGAATCAATATCAATGCAAGTTTTTTTCTGTTTTCTGCAGAAACGTTGGGAATCTTTCCTCTCATTTATAGTGAGTCCATTGCAAACATTAAAGAGCAAGATTCAATTTTCTTTACTTTTTCAGCATGTTGCCTATGTTCAGTGGAGTCCTACCCGCAATTCCACATCCCAACCAGGTTGCCATGGAGCCATCAAGCGCTTACTCGGTCTGGAATTGTCAGCCGCGGCTCTGTGATTAGCATTTTGTCTCTCAGTCAGAAGGTTGTGGCTTGAAGTCTCATTTTAGAGTTGTTCAGTTCACATTATCCTGGACACATTACTGACGCAGATGGAAATGGTTGATGTCTGTATGACTGAAGTAGGTTATGCAAAAGAATTCTTTAAATCCTCCTGAGTGATGCTATCTTCCGCTAAACAGAAGAGCAGCTAATGCTAATTCTGTTGATGCCCTGAAGAATGTTCAGTTTCATGGTTAAAAACGTGTGTGAATTGCTTGTGCAACTCCCCTGTCGCCTATCTGTGTAATGTTCAACTGTGTTCACTTTAACCGTTTCCACAATGTGGTAATAGTTGAGCATCAAAATCACTTATGTCCATAATAACATGCATGCATGCACACACACGCACATGAAATCAGCTGGCATGCTGCATACTTTGTCTTTCCTAGATTCTTTTCTAGATTAAAAGAGAACCCTGTAGTCAAACTAAGCTGGTGTCCTGCCGTTAGATAGCTGGATAGCTGTCAGTTCCGGGGAGACACTGAGTCACAGAGTAAACGGAAAGATGGGGGAAGAGGGAGAAACTTGACACTGAGACCACTTTGTTTTTTGAAGTTATTGATTTGTGCCTCGAGTCTGTCTGTGTGTCCCCTACCTGCTGTGTTGTTATCGCGAGGCGGGTACCATTGCCTGGATGCTGCTAAAGAAGGATTTAAACTGAAGGCAAACAAAACACAGTCTAACCAGAAAATTAAACAAGAAGGAACAAAAAAGTTTCTTTTCCTAATAATGGAATTTTCCTGTGTAATTAACTGCACCCTTCCTCCCTCTCCCATATCCGCGTGTTCATGCATGCGCGTGCGCACACACACATACACACACACACACACAAACACTCCAATTGTCCAATTGTTTCAGGTTACAAATAGAGAGGGGGGTGTTTAGGACTATTTGCTGGCTGGAGGGGAAAGGCTGACACAGACTGGGCTGAATTTCCTGCTTCCATCTTGTAACTCTTGTGCATCTACATATGGTGTCAAGCTGCTTTTATATCTGTCTTTTGGATGAGAAGATGCCCTCTCGGGACAGCATAAAAGATCCCATGACAATATTCCGAAGAGTTAACATTTGCGCCACACAAGTGCCAGGCAATGATCATCCCCAACAAGAGAGAACCTGACCATCGCCCCTTGACATTCAATGGCATTACCATTGCTGAGCCCCCTTTATCAACATCCTGGGGGTTACCATTGATCAGCAACTGAACTGGATTAGCCATATAAATACCGTGGCTACAAGAGCAGGCCAGAGACTGGGAATTCTGTAGACAGTAACTCACCTCCTGACTTCCCAAAGCCTGTCCACCATCTGCAAGACGCAGTCAGGAATACTCTTCACCTGCCTGGATGAGTCCAGCTCCAACAACACTCAAGTTCAACACCATCCAGGACAAAGCAGCTACTTGATTGGTACCCAATCCACCATCTTAAACATTAATTTCCTCCACTACTGACGAACAGTGGCAGCAGTATGTACTATCTACAAGATACACTGCAGCAACTCACCAAGCTTCCTTTGACAGCACCTTCCAAACATGCAACCTTTACCATCTAGAAGGACAAGGGCAGCAGATGCATGAGAACACCACCACTTGCAAGTTCCTCTCCAAATCGCACATCATACTGACTTGGAACCATATCGCCATTCGTTCACTGTCGCTGGGTCAAAATCCTGAAACTCCCTCCCTAACAGCACTGTGGGTGTACCTACACCACAGGGACTGCAGCGGTTCAAAAAGGCAGCTCATCATCACCTTCTCAAGTGCAACTAAGGGTGGGCAATAAATGCTGGCCCAGCCAGCGAAACCCACATCCTATGAACGAATTAAAAAAACAGTTTGAAGAAGAGCAGCGGAGTTTTTCCTGGTGTCCTGGCCAATGTTTATTTCTCAACCAGCATAACTAACACACATTATCTGCGGTCATTTGTGACAGCTTGTTGTGTACAAGTGGGTTTGTCAGGTTTCCTAAATTGTAACAAAAAGTATTTCATTGACTGCAAAATGTTTGGGTCATTCTGAGGTCATGTAAGGTGCTGCCTCTGTTCAGGTACCATGCCCCAAGAGGGCATTGGAGACCATGGACCTCCATGTTAACCTTGCTCTAGAGGCATGGATCATCTTTGTTGGTGGTATATTCATCCAGTTTGTGAGGCTGTTTAAAAAGATTGACCTTTGTTTACCTTGATCCCTTTTACCATCGACCTTGCCCATTCAGCACCAAACTTTCTAAATGATGATTTCTTATTACATGCCCAAGAAATTCCAACTGTTTCTTCCTGATCTTGGTCAGCAGAGTTCTTTGGTATCAGATTTTACTCGCACCTTTTCATTCTACTGTGACTTTTCCAAGATATTTTCATTATTCTCCTCAAAAACCATAACTTTGTAGCGTCAATTATTCTCTGCATTGCTTCATTGATCATCCAATACCCCCTTCCGGATCCAGCAAAACTGGTGTGATGTAGCATTCCAGGTTTCTCAGCTTTGTTTTCATGGCTAATTTTGAGCTGATCATAATCTTTTTCATTTTTTGAAATGCATCTTTTACCTTTCCAATCTTTCATCTTATTTCTTGGTTACATTTTCCATCCGACGTTAACATACTTCCTAGGTGACAAAATTTGCCCACCTGTTTGAACTGTTCATTTTTCACTGTCATCTTACACTCTGGTATGATTATTTTTGGGTACTACTAGACATTTTGTTTTCTTACAATTTATGATTAGCCCTTTCTTCTTTCACTCAGTGCTCTATCCAAAAATCTTTTGCAGTTTCAGAGTCAGCAATAAGAATGGTGTCATTGATGTATCTTATATTATTAAAGTTGTAACTTCCAACTAATAATCCGAGAAGGTCTTTAATCTCTCTCAGAATATTTTTTAATTATACAAATGGAATAAATCCGGGGAGAAAACATACCTCTTTTAATCTTCACAAAATCGCTTTGATTGTTCACAACTTTTACAGCTGCAGTTTGTTCCCAATGTTTGTTCCCAATAAAGATTTCTTATCACGCTAAGGCCTTTACCATCAAAGTCAGGAGACTCTGACGTCTGTTCTTCATGTTTCACCTTATCAGATACCTTACCATAGTAAAATACACAACTTTACTCATCTCTGTGGCTCTTTCTGATAGCATGGTACCATAAAGATAGCTTCTCTTGTTCCCCTCTATTTTCTACAAAACCACATTGAAATTCCTGGCCACGTAAATGTAAATTATTTCTTTATGCATATTGACCTTTTAAGTCTGTTTGAAGGAGTCCCATGTCCAATGAATTGTGTCTCATAATTTAAAACATAATTAAGAGCTGGAGTAGGCCATTTGGCCCTTCGAGCCTGCTCTGCCATTCAACAAGATCATGCCTGATCTACCTCAACTCCACCTTCCTGCACTATCCCCACGTTCCTTAATTCCTTTAGTACTCAGCAATCTGTTAACCAGTTTCTGTTGGGTAACTGGCAGACTGGCGAGCCCAGGCTCCCGGACTCTCAACTTTTAACAGAAAGCCAGCATAAAAATCTCCTTATGTGGTTCAGTAACAGGTTTTGTTTGATGATGGTCCTGTGATGCACCTTGGGGCATTTTACTATGTTAAAGGCACTATATAAATAGAAGTCCTTGTTTTTACACTATCACCCAATGTCAATTGTTTCCTCTTATAGTGTTGGACACGATTGATGTAGATCAGTAAGAGGAATGATCCAGTGAAAGTTGGTTTGTGAAAGGTAATGTGGGGCAAAGGAGATGGGGGTGAAATTGGTCTTGGGCGATGATGAGTTAGCAGCCTGTTTTATATCGCACTCAATTTTTGTTTCCTTTGACTTTCCGCAGTGTAACAAGGATTGTCGATTCACCATCATTTGTTTTGCCAAGACCAATTTCACCTGCACTGCCGCCTGATATGTTTGGGACAGATTGGGAGGGATTCAATTTGTGCCAATATTCGTCTCAGTGAGAAAACAGGACAGTGCTGTTTTCTGATTAATAGACAATCTATTAATTAACTGATGAGGGTGTTTGGCTATGAAATATGTAGCCACTGAGCAAGGAATCCTGTTGGCAAGACACAAATTATGGGAGAAAGTAACTTGCCTTTTAAAGGGGGAATTTAATTGCCACCTTGTCTCCAGCAACTTTCCCGTGGTTGCAGGTCTAATATTGAGCCTAGTGGGAACAAAATAAAGATCAAAGAAAGACCTGATTCTCACTTATACCAACATGGTGCTTATTGTTTCGATCTGAGAGCATAAGGCTCCATTGTACAGGCTGTAGCCTCGGGGTGTGGATTTCCTAGTTCGATGCAGTGCCAGAACTATAGCTACCTCGCAACGAGCCACACCTATTTACCTCCAGAGAAGCAACTCGGACAAGACCGATGGGATTAAAGCTTTATGGAGAGGAGTGAGGACTGTTGCTCGATTTTCTTTCTCTTATGGCATTAAGTTTTTTGAAAGGTGAAAGGTCACGGATGAACTCTCGGTTGCCTGCTTGGTAACTGATGAACCTTTCAAGACCACGTGAAACTTTTGAACAAAGTATGATCGTGCTTGTGCAGTTCAAAGAATGTTCCTCTTGATGTCACTGATATGTTGGAGTGGTGGGAGGCAGGCGCTTGCAGGGACTTTGGGCTGCTGTATACGTAATTGGGTTTACGCAGCACAACTTCAAGAGGCCTTCCAGGTTTTGTTTGTTGGTTTGGCACTAGGCACAGCACAAACTTTTTTTTTCTCTCTCACACATTAAGCAGTGGATGGAGGTGTAGGTTGGGTGGGTTGATGTCATCTATGTTGGCTGCCCTTTGTGTTTGCTGATGACTGTGCTGCCCCGTCGTTGGAGAGGAAAGCTGCAAGGTTGTTTGACTTTGGCGACATCTGGTCAACAGATTGGAGGCTGAGCAGTGATGAAAGTTCATTAACCCTATGACCACCCGTATTTACAAACTAGAGGACCTGTGAAAATGCTCAGATTGCTTTTTAAAGAAATGTGGAAAGAATTTGCATTAACTCAGCACCTTTCATAATCTCAGGATTTACCGAAGCACTTTATAGCCAATTAAATGCTTTGTCTTTGAAGCATAGTCATCGTTACGATGCAGGAAACTTAGTCCATTTTTGCAAATCAAGGTTCTAAATACAGCAGAGAGTTAAATAATTGGATCATCTGTGTTTTTTTTGAATGTTTGAAGGATAAATATTGGCTGGACAGGAGAACTTGTTTGCCATTCTTTGAAAATTGTGCACTGGAATCTTTAACGCCACCTGAGAGGACATCTCTCCTGATAGATGGCACCTTGGACAGTACAGCACTCCCTCAGTGCTGCACAGAACTATCAGCCTTGATTTTGTGTTCATGTCTCTGGAGTGGAACTTGAACTTGGAACCTCCTGACTGGGAAGTGAGTGCTGCCAACTGAATCATGACACATTGTGCGGAACCACTGGATTTGAGGATTGGGGGGTGTTGAGGGCTTCTTCCCACTCCCCAAGTAACTCAGTTTGTAAAAGCCTGGTATGATGCCAAGACCAGGTTGACACACATTCTCTCTCTCTCTCTCTCTCTCTCTCTCTCTCTCTCTCTCTCTCTCTCGTGCTCCCTTTCTCTCTCACTTGCTCTCATTCTTTCAGGGCACGTGCACAAAAGAGAGACTATCGCACTCAACCTCAAGTGCACTCTGTCTCTCTTGTATGTGCATGTGCTCTCTCTCTTTCCTCTCTCTCATATGATGTCTCTCTTTCCTTCTTGAATGAATACTAAAACTTGGCTCATGTTTGTTTCCTATTACCCTAGGAACACTCAAACTAATTTAGCACGCCCTTGTTGATATCAGGTAACTCGGCG
This sequence comes from Cetorhinus maximus, assembly GCF_964194155.1. Lineage (NCBI taxonomy): Eukaryota > Metazoa > Chordata > Chondrichthyes > Lamniformes > Cetorhinidae > Cetorhinus > Cetorhinus maximus. The sequence goes on along the minus strand of NC_135892.1, from coordinate 25,479,254 downwards.
GCAATCACCCATTGAAGCTGCAACCTTCCGAACTTGCCTTTTACATTTTAATTGAATTCTTCTCTGTAGCCTCTGGTAAGCAGAAACGCTGAGCCTGCCTGATTGCTGTGCGCCCTTATTCAATGTTAAGGAGAAAAGAAAGTGTTTAGTTGGTTACTCTCACAAGAGCTGATGGGGGAAATGCAGAAAAATAATTTTGTCTGGTGGGGGAATCAGAACAAGGGGGCGGATGACCTTAAGTGAGAGCTAGGAAAAATCAGAAAGCACACACAAAAGGTAATGGAAATCTGGAAAACTCTGCCCCAAAAGGACACTGAAGGTCTTTTGGAGCTTTCAAGACTAAGCTTGATGTGTTTTTTTTTTGTTGGGTAAGGTATTGAGGGGTATGGAGCAAAAGTGGATAAATGGAACTGAGCTACTGATCATCCATGATCTAGTTAATCTTGAAAACTTGAGGGGCTGAATAGCCCCCTCCTCCTGTTCCTAAAATAATAATCAGAGGAATTTCAAACCAGCATCTCAGTATAATTTTGGGACCGCCAAATCATCACAAAATGGTACGATGTGACTGGCAGTTTAGATCTCTAATGCCAGGGTTGTTTTTACAGACATTTTAGCACTGAGATTTTTCACATGACTGGCATTTGAATGCAGCTGAGATTAAGTGGTTAAAATGGTAATGTTCGGCAGCAGTCCTGTGGATTAGGCCATTTGCCATCTGTGAGTGTTAAAAGACTGTAGATGGTGTGAGGGAATGCCTACCAAAAAGAAAAAATAACTTATATTTACATGGCCCTTTCATGATCTCACTGTGTCCCAAAGTAGCACAGCCGATGAAGCACTTCTGCAGTGTAGTTATCACTGTAACGTAGGAAACATAGCCACCAGCTTGTGCATAGCAAGGCCCCATAAACAGCATTGTGATGAACAACCTGATTGCTCCATTTCAGTGATGTTGGTTGAGGGATAAATGTTGGCCAGGGCACCAGGAAGAAGTCCTCTGCTCATCTTCAAAATAGTGCGAGGGGATCTTTATTCCTGCTTGAAAAGGCCAGATGGGCCCTTTTTATTTTAACACCTCATCGGAAGGACTCCCTCATTAACTGAGTGGGTGTGTAGGCTTAGATTATGTTCTCATGTCTCTGGAGTGGGACTTCTGACTTGGGTGAGAGAGCTACCACTGAGCCACAACTGATATAGAGTCATTAACTGGCTCACTATAGTGTGAAAGAAAGATGCATCTTTATTCAAGTACTTCATAGTATTTGAATTTTTTTTTTAAAAAGTTTAATTTATCATAATGGTGTGCTTGCTCTCTCATTCAATAATTGAGGAAATTTTAAACTTTAGTTTAGAACTGATAAAGTAATTGGAGAAGTGAGTTTCACCCAGGCATGGCTGTGAGTTGATGACTGGCCTGTTATTGCAGGCCTCCTCCTGTTGCCAATCCCAAGACAAGTAAAGTTGGCTTTCGAGTCTCTTGATGTGGCAGTGTGTATCCTAAGACCTGCTGCTAGGTTCTCACAAGTCTGATGCAATGGGAAGGGAAATGGTCATTAATCCTGCTAATGGTTTGTTGTGCTGTATCTGAAGCAGTATGTCAGGTTCCTACATTATAACAGTGACTGTACTTCAAAAGTACTTCATTAGTTATAAAATGCCTTGGGATTTCTTGAGGTTGTGAAAGGGGCTATCTAAATGCACATACAGGGTGTTTATAAAGTTCTTGTGCAGCTTTAAGCTTTAACTCTGGATGTACACTTGATAGAAACAAACTGTAAACAATATAAAAGCATAATTCATATTTTTTAATATTAATGTTAAGGACTTCAATTCTGTTAGGCATAGCTTAGAGTTCATCTTATCTTCTATTCTCGCCATTTTCAATCAGTTTCAGCATCTGAAATAAAACGAGAAAACATTAATACAGCATTAAGAATATTGAAATTAAAAACTTTTATGAATGATGCTTTCATATGCTGTTTACAGTTTGCCCTTATCGTGTGCATCCAGAGTTATTAAAATTTAAAGTTGCACAAGGATTTTATAAACGCCCTGTATAAATATAAATTGCATCTTTTCACAATAAATGCCTATTCCTGTGCATGCACATTTGGAATCACCATCAAAGCTCTTCGTGGGGCCAGATGTCTGTCTCGGATTGCTGATGTTTCTAAAATGCCTGGTTGCGCTTCATCCAGACTCCCTGTTCGTAGCGGAAAATAATCTCTGCTGTAGATTTAACCCTTTCAGCACTGATTGTAATCTCCTACCGGTCAACTGCTGGTAAATCCAGACCTAGTGAATCGGTAGCCCATCCACCGCCTTAAACATTCACTTACCCCAACCACTGGTGTACCGTGGTTGCAATGTGTTCGAGGCTTCTTTGACAGCACCACACAATCTTGTGACCTCTGCTACCTAGTAGGCAGCAGGCACAATGGAATGCCACCAACTCCAAGTTCTGAAGCAAATCACACACCGTCCCAACCTAGGCATATATCACAGTACCTTCATCGGCGCTTGGTCAAAATTCTGGAACTCCATACGTAACAGCCCTGTGGGTGTACCTATACCACATGGACTGCAGCGGTTCAAGAAAGTGACACACAACCACCTTCAGAAGCCCAGGACAAAATACCTGCTCTTTATTACAGTGGCAAAAAAAAAACTATTACTTAAACAAAGTGTAACACATGGAAAGTGGCAGGTGCAGCTAACTGCTAAACTTTAAATCCATGACATTTATTATTATTTAAGCATGACTCCTGTACGTAGTAAGTGCTGGATTGAACAAGGGTATGGATCAGAGCTGCATAGTAAGCACCTGCTGCTGTCCTTATGCTGCTTTTATTTGGCCTTTAAAATGATTAGAATTGACCACTAGATTTCCTACATTGCTACAGTGGCTACATGCCAAAAGGTATTTCATTGGCTGTAAAGCGTGTCTGGATGTCATGCAAGACGCTATATAAATGCAAGCCCCCTGTTAGATTCAAAAACGTTTTTTTTCAAAAGATTTTACATAACACTAATTAGTGATAGAAATACAATAATATGTGTTCCATTAGGTATAAACAACGTGCAGTATCTGATGCCAGAAGAAAATGGCATTAATAACACAATTTGGAGCCACTTCAATCCACCCCCTGTAATTTGACCACCTTTCCTGCCGATGCTAAGCCATTTTTGGGGTACCTCATCCCCAAGTGGCAGTCCTTCACTTCCGAGATGGTTAAAGGCAGACTATTCAACTGCAAAGAGCATCACAGTCCAGCCAGGCACTCTGCTGGCCCAACTCTCAGACACTAGTGCATTCCAACAGGTGATAATTGAACAACAGCCCCTGGAGAGCTTTAATTTTTCCTTCCCTGCCAAAGGTTATCATTGCTGACTGCAGCTCCCTACCAGCAATCAGGAATTGAGCCTCGGACCTGGTGGTTTTGGGTGGGTGGGTGGGTGGGGAGGTAGTTGAAGGAGTTGGGGGGTTGGCGAGGCCCCAGTTCACACTGGACAATGTCTTGGCCAGTTGACCCCAAGGATCGTTTAGCAGTAGTAAAAGCTGAAGTTGTTTGATGAATTTTTCACTCTTCAACTACGAGGATGATCTAAAGAGCCTAATACAAAAACAAAATGCTGCAGATGCTGGAAATATGCAATAAAAATAGAAAGTATTGGAGAATCTTAGCAGTCAGGCGGCACCTGTGGAGAGATTCTGATGAAAGGCCGCTTGACCTGAAACGTTGGCTGGGATTTGCCGTACCAAGAAGAGTCATATGGACTCGAAACATTAGCTTTGTTTCTCTCTCCACAGATGCTGCCAGACCTGCTGAGTTTTTCCAGCATTTTCTGTTTTTATTTCAGGTTTCCAGCATCCGCAGTATTTTGCTTTTATCTTGGTGTTCGATTCACAGCCTCTTGAGTACTTTGAACTGTAGTCACTGTGTAATGTAGGAAACACAGGAGTAAATCTGCAAGGCCTCACCAATGAAATGAGTTCAGTGACCAGATAATCTATTCTTAGTAGTCTCAGCTGAGGGGTAAATATTGGCTAGGACACTGGATAATTCCATGGTTCTTCAAAAACATGCCATGGGTTCTTGCCCACCTGAGAGGGAAGAAGGGACCTCTTTTTAATGTCTTATCTGGCAAGGTGACGTCTCTGAGAGTGCAGCACTCCCTCTAGGGCTATTGCACAGCCTAGGCTTTATTCTCAAGACTTGAGTGGGGCTCGAACCCACAACCTTCTGAACCAGAGGTGAGAGTGCCACTGACTGAGTCATGGCTGACCGTTTTCTTTAAAGTACAACTTTGCTGTTTTAATATCTGGTTCCTAAAATCAGTGCAGCTTGTGTCTGGTACTACAGTGAAGGCAAAGTAACTGCGATCGATTCAGAGTAATATTGCCACAGACTGTGTCTATTTGTAGCCCATAATGTAGTTGCTTCTGTTAGCAAGTGTACAAGATGTGGGTTTTCACTAAAACCACGTTATGGGAAGTTTTTGTTTGTGGTGAACCTGTTATCTTAAAAATGCAATGCTGTGTTAGTTCACTGTTCAAAGTTAAACCAACAGACAAGGCGATGGTCATTCAGTCTTTGGAAATACTCCACTGGACTTATCTAACATAGTCGGCTGAATGTCAAGATGCCCTTTGTATACCTGCACCAGTTGCAACTCTGATAGTTCTGCTAACCTTCTTTCCCCTAAGTTTAGCCAAGGTCTGTACCACACATCACATAACACATGAGATTAAAAAGGGGAAGATCTGTAGAAATGCTGAAACAGCGAGATCGTCTGTCGGAGAAAAGATGTGTTTGGCGTTTTACCGTGGATCAGATACCGATGGATCTGCTGCCTGTTTCCAGTATTTTCTCTCTTTATTTAAGTAATATGTCGGTGAGCTGTTACTCCCGTCTGAGCTGTAGATGGTAGCTAACACCTGGTAGTACTGCAGAGGTACCGTGAACCAGCAAAGAAAAATATTTTTTTGCTTCTGTTTGGCTGAGAATTCATTCAGGAGTATGTGTGCGTGCACCTCCATGTGGAAATAGGTCAAGATTGTGTATAACTAAAGACAAGTAATTGTACTGCTTTCTGTCTGTCCCTTTCCTCCTCAACCTGTCTCTGTCTCATTTTTCCCTCCTCCTTTTCCTATACACTTTTGTCCCTCTTTCCTCTCCCTGTCTTGTCTCTCCATCTCTCTCCATTCTTTCTCCCTTTCTCCTCTTTCCTTCTCTCTCTCCCTCCCCCTTACTTCCCTCTCTCTCCTCCATCTTTCTTTCTTTCTCTCTCTCTCTCTCTCTCTCTCTCTCTCTCTCTCTCTCTCTCTCTATCCCCCCTCCTTCCTCTCCGCCCCTCTTCCTCTCTTGTCCTACCATTCACTTTTTCTTCTTCCCACTGTCTCTCATTTCTGCTTCCATCCCTGTCCTTCCTCATTCCTCTCTATTCCAGCCTAACCCACTCCTAAGTGTTTTGGAAATTGTAGACATTTTTTTCGCTGAGCTTGACATTAAGAAGACAAACAGAGATGTCAGTTAGATTCATTTGGTGGTGTTTGCTTATTATGTGCCAAGACTCACCCAGAAGATATAGGGGCAGTAATTCGTCTAGACCAGTGGTGCAAATAGAATTCAACCTGGAAAAGCATGAGGTAATGCACTTGGGGAGGGCTAACAAGGCAAGGGATTACACTATGAATGGTAGGACCCTGGAAAGTACTGAAGATCAGAGGGACCTTGGTGTGCATATCCACAGATACCTGAAGATAGCAGGGCAGGTAGATAAGGTGGTTAAGAAGGCATATGGGATACTTGTCTTTATTAGCCAAGGCATAGAGTGCAAGAAAGTGAACTGGACCAGCCATATAAATACTGTGGCTACAAGAGCAAGTCAGAGGTTAGGAAGCGTGTGACAAGTAACTCACCTCCTGACTCCCCAAAGCCTGTCCACCATCCACAAGGCACATGTCAGGAGTGTGATGGAACAGTGCCTACTTGCCTGGATGAATGCAGCTCCCACAACACTCAAGAAACTTGACACCATCCAGGACAGAGCAGCCTGCTTGATTGGCACCACATCTACAAACATTCACTCCCTCCACCACTGTCGCACAGTGGCAGCAGTATGTACCATCTACAAGATGCACTGCAGGAATTCACGAAGGCTCCTTTGACAGCACCTTCCAAATCCATGACTACTACCATCTAGAAGGACAAGGGCAGCAGATAGATGGGAACACCACCACCGTGAAGTTCCCCTCCAAGTCACTCACCATCCTGACTTGGAAATGTATCGTCATTCCTTCACCGTCGATGGGTCAAAATCTTGGAACTCCCTTCCTAACAGCACTGTGGGTGTACCTACACACATGGACTGCAGCGGTTCAAGAAGGCAGCGCACCACCACCTTCTAAAGGGTAACTAGGAATGGGCAATAAATGATGGCCTAACCAGCAAATCCCACATCCCGTGAATGAATTAAAAAAAAAAGAGCAGGGAGGTTATGCTGGAACTCTATAAAGCGCTGGTTAGGCCACAACTGGAGTACTGTGTGCAGTTCTGGTCACCACATTATAGGAAGGATGTGATTGCACTGGAGAGGGTGCAGAGGAGATTTACCAGGATGCTGCTTGGTCTGGAGGGTCTGAGCTATGAGGAAAGATTGGATAGGCAGGGTTGTTTTGCTTGGAGCAACGAAAGTTGAGAGGGGACTGAATAGAGGTGTATAAGATTGAGGGGCATAAGTAGAGTGGATAGGAAGGAACTTTTTCCATTAGTGGAGGGGTCAATAATCAGGGGGCATAGATTTAAGGTAAGAGGTAGAAGGTTAAGAGGGGAGTTGAGGAGAAATTTTTCGCCCAGAGGCTGGTGAGAGTCTGGTATTCACTGCCTGAAAGGGTGGTTAAGTCAGAAACTTTCGTAACTCTTGGAAATGAGTGGTCAGATCTTTGTTGACTGGTGCAGACATGATGGGCTAAATGGCCTCCTATGCTGTAAATGTCTGAGTCTCAGTGCAATACAGGGGATATCCGATTGGCCATTGACTGTAATGGAACTGACTATCAGGCAATGGATAGAACAGGCAGCCAAGTCGATATCGCCTGTAATGTACCACTGCCTGAGACAAACCTCTATATGTGGTGTGTACGTACAATTGGCTGGATTGCTCACATAGGCACCCTGTGTGACTTCTGCCCAGGTGATAAATGTAATGCATGGTGGGATATACTTTACTACAATTCACTGCATCACCCATGTGCTCACACTCAAAAGGTTTCCCAGATTTTCTTCCGCAAGTGGAACAGCCAACTTTATGCTCCCCACAAGACAAAAATTGAGATGAGGAAAGGAAGAGAAAGGGCTAATACATAATGAGAAAATGAGAGTGAGGTGAATAGAAAGACAAGATTGATAAAAAGCAAAAAGATGTTGAAAGTCAGCTGGGAGAACTTGCTATTGGAAGCCACCCTGAGTTTCTATAATACAGAGTTTTGTTTGCTCCCTGACACATGTTGGAGCTATTTCGGTATCACTTGGAGCAATCGCAGGCTGCTGGAGGACCTCCCAATTTCCATTGTCATGACAGCTGATCGACCTGCTTTGCCTGCCAAACAGTGGCGGAGAATGAGCTGCAGTACAGTACAAGCTTCTGGTACAATAACTTTAGTCAGCCCCAGGCGCAGGCCCAGCTTCCACATGGACGCTGATTACTCCCAGCTCTACCTCTCCACCCCTCCACTGCCTCTGTGCTGTCGGGCTGATTGATCAACATCCAGTATTAGATGAGCTATAATTTCCTTTAACTGGGCATAGTCAAAGACCACCTACTTCCACCTCTAATATCACCCATCTCCACCACTACCTCAGCCCATCTAGCATTGAAACCCCAGACTCAACTATTCTAGTGCCCTGATGAGGTGCCTTCTACCTTACACCCTCTGTAAACCTGACCCCGTTTAAAACTGCTGCCTGTATTCCAACTCCTCAGCCATCACCCCTGTGCTTGCTGAAGGACATTGAATTCTGGTTCCCCCAATGATTCTAGTTTAAAGCTCTCATCTTTGTGTTTAAATCCCTCCATAGCCTCGCCCCCTCCCCTATCTCTGTCACCACCCCCAGCCCCACAAATCCACCCACGAGCTTTTTTAACCTGACATATTTTTATTCTAGAACCATGGTTGTTTTTCTATGTCACAAGCGCTTTATAAATGCAGGTGCTGGTTATTGTAGCTGTATTTGGATATCTTTGATGAATTTGGCCAGCTGTCCTTTCTGAAACTGTGCCCATAAGAGAAAATTGCCTCTTTCTTTGGAAGGGAGTTTGGGAGACTTATTTCTAAGAGAGATTAAAAGTTTAATTTGACACTTTTTTTCCAAGTAATGAATTGGACTATTGCTGGGATGTTTGTGAGATCATTTAGTGTGGTGCTTTATTGCCTAAATGTTAACTGTTTAAAAGAAACAGATGTGCCAGCTGTTGGTGCTTTGTTCAGAAAATAAAGAATGTGATTTTGGATACAGACAGCTGTCAGTTTTCCTTCACATCAGTGCATGTCAGCTAGAAACTGGTGGCTTTTGTTTTCTGAAGGGAGTTTGGAAAAGAAATAACTTGAAACAGCGGTTGTACCATTTTGGGGTGACAAGGCTTGTCATTAACTGTTAGAGCCCCTCACCCTTCACCCATCCCAGAGACACCCAGACATTGCGGGCCCTTCCTGGGAAGATTGTAGGGTGCAATGACAAACGTAGGGGTGAGAAATTGGTGGCCTGGGGTGGGGGAGGTGTTGGGGGAGGTGGGGGGGGGGTGGGGGTGGGGGTGCAGGGGGAAGGTAGTGTAGAGAATAGTTTGAAAACAACGAGAGTTGAGAATAGAATAACAGAAATTGTGCTTTAAACATCACAGGTAAAGGGAATAATAAATGGTGTAAAGGAATTAGACAGAGAGGGAAATAAGAAATGTGTGAGTAAAACATTAGAGCAGATGGACAGGTTAGGATATATATATATATAAGTGCTCTTTATACAAATGTACGTGATGATGTAAGGAACAAATTGAATGAATTGCAGGTGCAAATTCAACTTGAAGGATGTGACATAGTAACCATTACAGAGATACGGCTGTAAGATAGTCAGGACTGGGAACTAAATATACCAGGTTATAAGGTCTAGAGGAAAGATAGGGAGAATGGTAGAGGGGGAGGAATAGTCTTAAAGGTTAAGAGTGAAATCACATCAGTGGTAAGATAGGGTATGACGAGGTAATCAGGCAGTGGAGACTTCATGGGTAGAATTAAGAAATAGAAAGGGATTTAAGAATGTAGAAGGAATTGTGTATAGTTGGGTCACAGTTGTGAAGTGGTAGATTGTATAAATGCAGGGATTAGACAAGCATGTAGGAAAAGCAGAGTAGTTTTAATGGGGGATTTTAACTCTCATGTTAACGGACTAGCACATGTCATACGAACATACATAGGAACATAAGAGTAATGAAACAGAAAAGTAATAAATTTCCTGAGTATATTTGGGATAGTTTTCTATAAGAATAGGTCCTTGGAACCAACATGGAGAACGCCATATTAGATTTAATAATGAGTAGTGAACAGATTTAGTTAACGCCGTAATGCTGTGTGAAAATTTATCGAATCATGATCGTAACATGGTCAAGTTCAGCATAGCATTTGGAAGGGAGAAACGCAAAACAGCTTTTTTAAAATTCATTCACGGGATGTGGGCTTCGCTGGCTGGGCCAGCATTTATTGTCCATCCCTAGTTGCCCTTGAGAAGGTGGTGGTGAGCTGCCTTCTTGAAACACTGCAGTCCATGTGGTGTAGGTACACACACAGTGCTGTTAGGGAGGGAGTTCTAGGATTTTGACCCAGCGACAGTGGAGGAATGGCGATATATTTCCAAGTCAGGATGGTGAGTGACTTGGGGGAGAACTTCCAGGTGGTGGTGTTCCCATCTACCTGCTGCCCTTGTCCTTCTAGATTGTAGTGCTCTACTAAGATTCTAGCTTTAGGTAAGGCTGATTTCAATGAGATGAGGCAGAGATTGTCTACAGTAAACTGGGCAAAGCTGTTAATGGGCAAAATGACAGAAAATCAGTGGGAGGTGTTAAAAGAAATGAATATGATACAGTACCAGTCTATATCTCTATGGTGTCCTGCAAGGAGATGTGGGGCCATTGTGAGCTGAAAAGAAAAATCACCTCTGAGCTTTGGTCTCTGTTCTGAAGTAGAAATCAAACCAATATTGTTTCACTGCTTGCACTCATTGAGAACACCCACCAGCATCATTTGCCACTGGCAGTAGTAGCTCTATGATTTGTAGTGGCCAATAGTTAGCCTCCCTTCTCCTGCTGGGTACTGTGGACAATTTCCTACACAACCGAGTTTCCGTCTTAGTTTATTTTGATTTTGTCCCTCTGGTTAAGCACCATCTTTCTGCCCAATGACTTCTTAGAAGCTGGAGTCCAAACAGCTGTGAGATGAGAGGATGCAGCAACATTATCAAACTTTTTAAGGCTCCCAAGACTTTTCAGAGGAAGGTGAGCAGAGATGAATTTGACTGGGATAAAATCAATAGTCACTTAGGCAAGTGCAGGATAATTAAGGAAAGCCAGCATGGATTCATTAAGGGAAAATCATGTTTAACTAACTCGCTGGAGTTTTTTGGGGACGTAACAGAAGGTTGATGAGGGAAACATTGTTGATGCGGTGTAAATGGGTTTTCAAAAGGTATTTGATACAGTGCTACACAACAGACTTGAGCAAAATTTTAGGTCATGGAATAAAAGGGAAAGTCGGCACATGGGTAAGAAATTGGCTGAGTGACAAGAAACAGAATAGTGATAAATGGCTATTTTTCATATTGGAGGAAGGTTTGTAGTGGAGTTCCCCAGGGATCAGTGTTTGGGACCCTTGCTCTTCCTGATACATATTAGTAACCTAGACTGTGGTGTGCAGGGCATGATATCAAAATTTGCAGATAATATGAAGATTGGCAATGTTGTCAACTGTGATGGGTGTAGTCTTGAACTTTAAGAGGATGTAAACATGTTGGTGGATTGGGCAGACAAGTGGCAGATGAAATTCAATGCAGAGAAGTGTGAGATAATTCATATTGACAGGAAAGATATGGTGAGACAGTATAAAATAAAAAGAGAGACTCTAAAGGAGGTGCAGAACAGAGAGACCTTGTTGTATACGTACATAGGTCATTGAAAATGGCAGGGCATGTTGAGAGAACAGTTAATAAAGCATGTGGTACCTTGGGCTTTATTAATAGAGGCATTGAGTACAAGAGTAAGGAGGTCATGTTGAACTTGTATAAGAAAGTAGTTAGGCCTCTTCTGGAGGACTGCGTCCAGTTCTGGGCGCAATACTTGAGGAAGGATGTGAAGGCATTGGAGAGAGTACAGAGGAGATTCACAAGAATGGTTCCTGGGATGAAGAACTGTGGCTATGAGGATAGCTTGGAGAGGGTGGGGCTCTTTTCCTTGGAGAAAATAAGGCTGAGAGGAGACTTGATAGAGGTATTCAAGGTCCTGAGGGGTATGGACAGGTATATACTGAGAAACTGCTCCCATTCAAGAAAACATCAAGAACTAGAGGGCACAGACTCAAAATAATTGGCAAAAGGAGTAGAGGTCATGTGAGGAAAATTTTTTTCACCCAGAGGGTGGTGGGAGTCTGGAACAAACTTCCTGAAAGGGTGGTGGAGGCAGGTTTGATCAAGGTATTCAAAAGGGAATTGGATTGCTACCTGAAAAGAGAGAATGTGCAAGGTTATGGAGATAAGGCAAGGGGTTGGGGCCAGGTGGAATACTCTTTGCGATCCAGTCTGGACTAGATGGGCTGAATGGCCTCCTGCACTATAAAGATACTGTGATATCAAGCCAAAGGTGGACATGGTTGTCCTAATTAAAAGGGTGATGCATTTGTAAAACAATGTATAGGAATATAGTACAGGTGTACAAACTATTTGGGTGCCAACCTCTCCACATGTCCAATTCCCCCTCCTTTTTAAGACTCTCCTTAAATCACAACTCTTTGACCAGCTTTTAGTGGTCTCACCCAATGTCATCTCCTCCTTTGTCTGATTACATTGCTGGGAAGTGCCTTGGGATGTTTCTGTATGACAACGTGCTGTAATGTTAACTGTGATGATGAAGAAGAATTGGAATTTCTACAGAGATCTGTTGCTCAGTGTTGGAGGACTGGAGCCATGAATACAGCGTTTTACGCTCCCTGCCTTCCTCCTATGAGCCTCCAGATCTCTTGACTCTCTTTACCAAGTAAGTTGGAAGCAACTGATGTGCACTCCTGTGTAGAAGAGTGTCTTTGTAAAGGCAGAAAAGCATGATGACCAGGATACAGAAAGTTGAAGAGTAAAGGGGACCAAAAGCAGCATCGAAGTGATAGAGATAGGTGGTAACCAGAGGACAGGAATTTAAGATGATCAGTAGATTATGCTAAAGCGGGGGGAAGAGGAGATGAGGAGAATTTGCTTTATGTAGTGGGTTATTATTATGATCAAGAATCCGCTATCTAGTGAAAGCAAATTCATTGGTAAATTTCAACAGGAAATTGGATATTTACTTGAAAAGGAAAATAAGGACCAGCACTTTGGGTAAAGAGTGGGGGTGAGTGGGACTAATTGGATAGCTCTATTTGCAGAGCTGGCACAGGCATGATGAGCTGAATAGTCGACTGTTCTGTAAGATTTGATTTTGAGGCTTTCAAAGGAAGGGGTCAGATGGCGTAAGAAGTGGTTTAGAAACAGAGATTAATGAGTAGGGGCTATAGTGACTTAAAGTGACTGGAGTGGGGGGAAACTGGCAGTGAGTAAACAGCTGACTGCATGCTGTAGTCATGAGATTGTCTGACCAGTTTGCTATACCTGACAGCACAATGATGTGATACCAAGCAGGTATTGCCAGGGACTTTGTTTTTCCAAATACACAGTATGGGGAACTGTGAATTGATCACGCGTTCTCTCCATGATCCTCTGTAAACAGAGAACTTCCTGTCAATATCCATTTGAACCCCTTTTATATCTTTTTTGCAACACTTTTGTGTGTGTATATGTGGGTGGTCTGGGCACCAATCCCAAGTTGGGACATGTATTTTGTTAACACAACCATCAATTCAATTAATAACTGGATGATTTTTGTTTATTCAGTCTGGTTACGAACCTAGAATCCAAAGAAAGATGACCTCCCTCTAAAGGCATATGATCTTAATAACATTCCAAGCATCATCTTTCACATGGTAAATTGAGTAAACAAATAATGATTAAAAGTAGGAGGAAATTGTGAATTAAGCAGAGCAGTCCTAATTTTTACAACCTCTCTTCATCGTTGAAGTCCTTCATCCTGGTAGGGGGTAAACCTTCTGTGTGGGCACCTGTGGCACTTTGGCATCGATCTTTGTGGTGGTAGGTGGGTGATGGTAGTTGGGAAGGGTCCTCAAAGTGGATGACACATCTGGACAGGTTGGTTTTTGGAGGCCTGGCCGATCTCGCTGGCAGGAGCTCGTTTAAATTTCCTGGAATCCCGCTTGATATCCGTCCAGTCCGGTCCAGTCTTGATATCCGTCCAGCTATGTGGTTGGGATGGTGCGGGAATTTGGCCACAGGAGGCCATGGTGTGGATCCATGGGAACAGTCTGCAGTGTTTAGCGGGAGGAAGGGGTCCAAGGCAATCACTGTGCACGATCAGGGGTACCTGAGGAGTCCCCTGTGATCGGCTGGGGTTGGCTGGTGGAGTCCAAGCCTGGGGTGGCTCAAGGATTCCTTGTAAGACCATATGGGTGCACTCCTGCTCCTCCTCACTCACAAGGAGTTCAAACAGAAGGAAATTTCTCTGACTTACCTTGACCTCTTCTGGCCAGTTGACTCCTCCCACAGGTAAGCAGTTACCGCCTCTCCCCAACCTCCCCACCCCGCTTTTAGCGAGAGTCCTGTCAATGATCTGAATCACCAAAATATTAAACATAAAACTATTGTATTGGTTGGGAATACAGTAGGATTTGTCCTTTCCCTTTCCTGCCTTTCACCATGGGTTGAGGCAGGGCTTGGGGTTCTGCTAAAATTGAGGCCTTTTGAATGCTCTACCCTCCTATTGCTGTGTGAAGTATTTTTTTTTTCTTTCATGGGATGTGGGTGTTGATGACAAGGCCAGCATTTGTTGCCCATCTCTAATTGCCCCCAATCTGAGTGGCTTGCTAGGCCATTTCAGAGGCCAGTTAAGAGTCAACAGTTTTGCTGTGGGTCTGGAGTTACATATAGGCCAGGGCAGGTAAGGACGGCAGATTTCCTTCCCTAAAGGAGGTTTGTTCTTTCGTCACTTTTCTATTCGACCCCTCCTTGTCTACACAAGCCCCAGGAGGGGCCGTGACTGTTCAGGCCACCTCCACAGTTTTCGTTGATGCAAAAGAGGATTGTGTGTAGCATTGGAAAAGCCCATGTGTAATGCTGATTTAGCTTTTTGCCTTAGGACTGGAATACATCCTGGAAAACACAGCACAGTGTGGTATTATCAAATTCCTTTTGGAAATGTCCCCTATGTATGTACCATACAATTGTCTTTTTAATCATGTTTTTTTATAATTTGCTAAGCATCCTGTAAAGAGGATGGGTTATCTTTGCTTCAGTAGCCATGGCTCAATGATAGCACTCTTGCCTCTGAGTCAGAAGGTTAAGGGTTCAAGTCCTACTTCAGAGATTTGATCACCTGAACCAGACTGGCACTCCAGTGTAATGCTGAAGGAGTATTGCACTGTTGGAGGTTTCACTCTTTAAATGAGACTTTAAACTAAGGCTTTGCCTTCCCTCACAACTTGATGTAAAGGATCTCATGGCATGTTTGAAGAAGAGCAGGGAAGTCCTCCTTAGTGGCCTGGCCAACATTTACCCTTCAATCAATGTCATGTAAAAAAAAGACTTGCATTTATACAGCGCTCTTTACGACCACTGGATGCCTCAGAGCACTTTACAGCCAATGAGGTACATTTTGAAGTGTAGTCACTGTTGTAATGTAGGAAATGCATCAGCTATTATGCACAATGCAAATTCCCAGAAACAGCAATGTGATAATGCCCAGATAATCTGTTTTTGTGATGTTGATTAAGGGATAAATGTTGGGCCAGGACAGTGGGAATAACTCCCCTGCTCTTCTTAGAAATAGTGTCATGGGATCTTTTACATCACCCAGGCAGGCAGATAGGGCCTTGGTTTAATATCTCATCTCAAAGATAACACCTCTGAAAGTGCAGCATTCCCTCGGTACTGCACTGGTATGTCAGCCTTGATTTTTGTCCCTATAGTGGGACTTCAACCCCAGGAACCTTGTGACTCAGAGGCAAGACTGCTACCAATTGAGTCACGGCTGACACGATGACAGATTATCTGATCATTTATCTCATTCTGCTGAATATAAGTGTTTCCCTTATAAAATTTGGGTTTGAAATGTGACCTGTCTAACTTGGAAAACTAGCAAAAGATGTTGAGCTGTTTCCAAAGAGCTGGCAACTCAAGTGTGGCCCAAATCTTCAGGCTCTGTTCTACCCTCCCTCACCACAATATTACCCCCAGCTTCTGCCTCCCTTCCCTCTCCCCTTCATGGATATCCACTGCCTCCTTTCCCTCTCCCCTTCGTGACCTTTTGTTCTCACTCCCGCTTCCTTGTATTTGAGTCCCATTGATAATGGGAGTGATTCTGAGCACTGCACCGTAGGTGGGAATTCTTCATGAGAATTCCTGCCCTCATAAGGCATTAGTTAGTATTACAGAACTCAGGAAGGGTAAAGGGTGACTGTGGTTGGGGCAGCACAGAGGGGTGATGCATGGTGACAGTGCCGAGGGGTGATGCATGGTGACAGCACTGAGGGGTGATGCATGGTGACAGTGCCGAGGGGTGATGCATGGTGACAGTGCCGAGGCGTGATGCATGGTGACAGCGCCGAGGGGTGATGCATGGTGACAGCGCCGAGGGGTGATGCATGGTGACAGCGCCGAGGGGTGATGCATGGTGACAGCGCCGAGGGGTGATGCATGGTGACAGCGCCGAGGGGTGGTGCATGGTGACAGTGCCGAGGGGTGATGCATGGTGACAGCGCCGAGGGGTGATGCATGGTGATAGCGCCGAGGGGTGGTGCGTGGTGACAGCGCCGAGGGGTGATGCGTGGTGACAGCGCCGAGGGGTGGTGCATGGTGACAGCGCCGAGGGGTGATGCATGGTGACAGCGCTGAGGGGCGACGCGGGGTGACAGCGCTGAGGGGCGATGCATGGTGACAGCACCGAGGGGTGGAGCGTGGTGACAGCGCCGAGGGGTGACGCGTGGTGACAGCGCCGAGGGGTGACGCGTGGTGACAGCGCCGAGGGGTGACGCGTGGTGACAGCGCCGAGGGGTGACGCGTGGTGACAGCGCCGAGGGGTGACGCGTGGTGACAGCGCCGAGGGGTGACGCGTGGTGACAGCGCCGAGGGGTGACGCGTGGTGACAGCGCCGAGGGGTGACGCGTGGTGACAGCGCCGAGGGGTGACGCGTGGTGACAGCGCCGAGGGGTGACGCGTGGTGACAGCGCCGAGGGGTGACGCGTGGTGACAGCGCCGAGGGGTGACGCGTGGTGACAGCGCCGAGGGGTGACGCGTGGTGACAGCGCCGAGGGGTGACGCGTGGTGACAGCGCCGAGGGGTGACGCGTGGTGACAGCGCCGAGGGGTGACGCGTGGTGACAGCGCCGAGGGGTGACGCGTGGTGACAGCGCCGAGGGGTGACGCGTGGTGACAGCGCCGAGGGGTGACGCGTGGTGACAGCGCCGAGGGGTGACGCGTGGTGACAGCGCCGAGGGTGACTGAAGTAAGGGCAGTGCTGAGGGGTGATGTCCAATTGTTCCTGATTTGTGTCAGTATTTACTAATAAACAGACTGTGCCTGTGAGCCACTGATGATGTGAAATGCTGGGTTTCTAATGTTCTTCTGTTTGAGGTGTTGTTAACGACTATTGTTGGAGTCTTGAGGTTAGGTTTAACAACAATTTTATTCAAAATATAACAAAGAATACCTACATCTAGAATGAGACTTCATTCTTGTCATGAGGCTGCCGAAGAGAACCCGATTTTGATAGTCATGTGAACTTACATAACATCCTCAAGGTGATGCGAACTGTCTCCTTTATATTTTCACATTAACCCTTTACGCTACAGCTCCCCCCGCACGTCCCCAAGTCTCTGACTTCATCTGTGACCCACAGAGACAACTGCTGTGTCGGTTTCACCAGTCTACTGGACCGTGTTGTCAGCTCTCTTGGAGGAGATTGAGAATTCAAGCTCTCCATGCATTCTGTCAAACCCTGGGCAGAATGAGAATTAGTTGTTTGGTAGTACAGAACTTGAGTATTGCTGAAAAAAGAGACATGTCGAAGCTTTTCGCCTTTCACTCATCAGGACACTTCGCAAGAATAGCAATATAAAGGAAAAGAACAATTTATACTTTGAGAAGAGAGTGCTGATTGGTTGTCAAGTAAATTCTCATTGGTAGGGGTGTTGCCATAGAGAGTGTACCAATTGATGATGACTGAGAGTTAATTACCAAGCATTTTTTGAGATTTAAACCAGGCAGCTTGTCTCTGATTAGTCAAGGCATTGCCTTGAGGAATGAGTCAGCGAATAGCTGTCACTTATTTTGTTTAGCTGAAACAGGTGCAATGTGTGTACATGTTCTTTCTGTCTGCAAAGATTGGATTGGACAACATTTGCTAAATAATCCTTGGTGTGCTAAGAATTATGCTGACAACCAATTTAAGATTGTCAGTCGGTCTCACAGTATGGCACATTTGCGTGTACTGGAAGGTACATATATTAATTACATAGTGCCCTGTTCTTATGAAGTAAAAGTCTTCAACAAAATTTATATCCCTTGTTCAGGCCTTGCTACAGGGATACATGACAATATGCCAGCTGTAGTCTCTCTCTTCCCTTGCACATACTCAGCTGTAGCATCAAATCTCATCAACCTCAGATGAAACCTTTGCGCTGTTGGCAGCACCTTTGCTAATTCTTTCGCATTCAGTAGAGTAACCAAAGGTTTGTGGTCAGCCTCAATTGTGAATTGAAGACTCAGGATTTAATCTGCAAACTTCTCATAAGCCCAGGTAGCAACTAAGGCCTCTTTTTCAATAACTGCATGCCTTTGTTCTGTTTTGGTCAAAGAGCGAGATGCGTAGTACACCAGTCTATATTTACCATCACTCTGAATCTGGAAAAGTACAGTCCCCAATCCAGCCAATGATGCATCTGTGGCAACAGTCATGTTCAGTTCTGGATCATAATGAGTCAATATGTCCGGTGCCACTGACTTTTCCTTGATCCTTTCAAATGACGTCTGTTGGCCTTCTTCCCAGCACCAAGCCTAGTCCTGCCCTAGCAGCTGATACAATGGTTTATTCATGTTTGCTAAGTTGGGTAAGAACTTTCCCACTTCATTCACCATCCTCATAAATCGCTGCATCTCTATGACATTTCGAGGAGGTGGAAATTCTTTGATCGCTCTAGTTTTCTATGGATCTGCACAGGCCCCTGACACATGTACAATATGCCCTAGGTATTTAATAGTTGGTTGCGAGAACTCTCATTTGTTATTAAGAGTAAGTCCAGCTTCTTGTAGATGTTGTAGAGCAGTTGTCACTCTGGCGTTATGCTCGGTTGTAGTGCAGCCATGGATTATATCGTTCATGTGACAAATTGCTCCCTCCAATCCTTCCAGGATACATGTCACCATCTGCTGTAAAACCTCAGGTGCAGATATGATATCAAAAAGGTAATCTGGTAAAGCAATATCTCCCAAATGGTGTAATAAAGGTTGTAAGTAATTTGGATTCCTCATCTAAGGGTAATTACCAAAAGTCACTAATTGTGTCTTGCTTAGTGAGAATCCCAGACTCTCATCCACAGACAACGTTGGATGAGTTTCCCTTTCAATGGCTTTATTCAACTGTGTGAGATCCACGCAGATTCTAAGTGATCCTTTTGATTTCGGTACTGGAACTATACCTGAGATTACTCCTTGCCGTAACATTGTGTCAACTTCCTGCTTTACCTGCTGCAGGAATGGGTGAGGAACTTTCCACAGTGGAAACAAACACATCGGACATTTAGGTGATGTGATAAGCTGTTTGTAGCTTCCCAAGCCCTTTGAACAATTGTGGAAATTCAGCTCTAAAATCTTTAGTCTACTCTTGGTTTTGCAATTTCTCCACTCTGTAGATCAGTGGTAAATCTGTACAAGCTCTTCTACTTAAAAGTGAGCAATCCTGGTTCTGGATTACGTATAAAGTTTTGGTGGCTCTCTCCTCTCTTTATGTTGTCGTGTTGCAGCCATCTGTCCCATGACTTTAATTGCCTGCCTCCTGGTCCATGGAGTTGTACAGTTAATGGCTGATGACGATCTCGCTCTAACCACAGTTCAGCATCAGAAAGAACTGAAACTGCAGTTCCAGTGTCCAGTTTAAAACACATTTATGTCTGTTGACTAAAGTTTCAGCACTCCAACTTTCCATTGACCCTTCAATTTCGCTGTGAATCATTAACATCTACAATTTGTTGGATTTTGCAAACCTTTGAGGGTTTTTCTTTTTGTTTCTGCAATGTAAATTCCTTCCTCTGATACTCTGCTTTAAAATGACCCATCTTCTTACAAAAATGGCACCCTGCAGTTTTGGTGGGACAGTATCTGTGCCAATGCTGCCTAATCCCACCACACCGATAACTTGTTTGTGGCATTTTCCACGTCCTCTTCACACCTCCCCTGTTTCTGTACAGCCACGTTTTTACACTGAAACTTGATGAACTGCACTGAGTCGGTGCTTCTTTGCAAATGAGCCTTCCTGTCACCCCAAAGTACTAACCGATTCTGTTTTCTAACCTTAGCTTGCCTGGTCGACTGAACAGCCTTGATTAGGGTTAAGTCAGCCCTTGACTGCAAGAGGTCCGGCAAGTTTTCGTCTAAGACTCCAATAGTGATTCTACCTAACATTAATTCTTCTTTTTAAGTTACCATACTTGCACTTTTCTGCCAGTGAGTATAGATCATTAATAAACGCATCAACACTTTCCCCTGGTCACTGGGCGCACTTTCATTACTTTGTCATATGCAGCGGTTTCCTCATTGATCCCATGTTTGACCAGGATATTGTCTGCATAACCACCCATTGTCTACAGAATTGTACTGACCAGCCCGATGTTTGGCTTTGTAGCGAGTCCCAATATGGCGCAGCACCTTGCAAATCTCCAGTGCCAGTTCAGCCACACTTCAGCTTGCTTTGGACTTGCAGCTTGCTCAGAGCAACCTGGTAATGGTAATGACTTCTGTGTTCCGTTCTTTTTTGTCCCTCCTGTTTAATCTGCTGCTGCTTCCCCATGTGCTTTTCGGTCGCTGGCTGTTCATTTTCCTGCTGTCTGTTTACCTGCTGCCGCCATCTAATGTTCTTGTGTTTGAGGCATTAATGACTATTGTTGGAGTCTTCTGAGGTAGGGTTTAACATCAACTTTATTCAGAAATAACCAAGGATAACTACATCTAGAATAAGACTTCATCCTCTCCACGAAGCTGCCAGAGAGAACCCGATCATGATAATCATGTGGCCAAGATGATGTGAACTGCTTCATTTACACAGTCACATTAACCTTTTACACGATGGAGTTGACATGAAATAAGGATTAGGAATATCTAACATTCCTTCCCTTCTATTGGAGGAAGAATATGGAAGTACACAAGAGGCATAAAGGAAATCCAAATTTTGTAGGCCTAGAACAGGTGGCACATTTCTAGGAGACGGAGTGGGGGCGGGGGCGGTGTGGTGCGGTTAAGGGAATCTCCTTCTGGCATTTTGTTCCTTTTCAACCACTATTAAAGCTCTGAATTGATAGATTTTTAATTTGGATTTTCAACAGATCAGCCTGGCCACCAATTTCCAATCCAGAATTCATTGTTGACGGGTTAAAAACAGTCGCAGATTTCATTTAACTGTGACATGGAAAACGGATTGAACAACATCTTGGGAATGTATTGAGATATTCCCAGTTTAATTTCTTCGATGAAGTTCCCTCACCTGAGCTGATTTACTTTGCTGAATTTTAATCTGTTCTCCAACATGTAATAAGAGTTGGGGGCAGAGCTCCCACCATCCATTCTGTGGGATGGACTGATTTTGTGTTTTAATTTGGTTTTGGCCTGGCTCCCTTGTACATAATGGTCAGTGTTATACCCTGCGCGTGTTGGCACATCAATAAAATTCACCGTCCGCCACAAGTTTTGATTCTTTCTGCTTCTGGTATGTGGCTCTCTTATGCTAATAAAGGAACTGGTTTATAAGGTAGAACATCTGGCTGACAGCTGTGTAGCACAGGGGTACCAAATAAACAAAACAGCTGCTTAATCAGGACAGGAAAGGCAGTGGAGATCTTCTGGGGATATAACAACCAAAAGAGATCCTAATTGTTCTGATCCTGTTTATACCAGTCAGATCAGAAGTGTGCAATCTGGGAACTCTGCTTATCATAGATGTTACAGCATGGAAAGAGACTATTTGACTCATTGTGCCTGTGCAGATTCTTTGGAAGTGCTATTCAATGAGTCCCAGAGCCCTGCTGTTTTTATTTACCTTTTCAAGTTTATATCTAATCCCCTTTGGAAAGTTAGCATTGATTTGAATCTGCTCTCACCACTCTTTAGGCAGTGGTATACCTACGTGATAGGGAATGATTAAAAAGAAAAAAGACCTCAGGACATCCCAGGACGCTTTATAGCCAACTAAGTATTTTTTGAAGTGTAATCACTTCTGATGGGAGAAATGTGGCAGCCCATTTGTGCACAGCAAGGTCCCACAAATGACCAGCTAACCTGTTACCAACTGAGCAGCACAGCAAACAAATGAAGTACATAAAATATCAAAGTTCCTGTGTGTTTTATATTGTAGGTACTTGGGTCTGGGACTGATACATAGCCTGTGTCAGAGCACTATAGTGCACTGTACGTTTGTATGTGAAAGAGTAGTGTTTGGCCTCAATGCCATCATGTGATTAATGTTTACCACATGTTGCTATGTATAAAAGCATGCCCCATGCTGTCAGTTAAACTCCTTAAAACCTACCTCTTTGCCTAAGCTTTTGGTCATCTGCCCTAATATCTGTCTTTTGGCTCAATGTCAAATTATTTTCTGATTATGATCCTGTGAAGCACCTTGGAATATTTTACTAGGTTAAAGGTGTGATATAAATGCATGTTGTTGTTGTTGTTGTTGTTGTACCTCTGGGTAATAAGGTTGTTTGCAGTGCCAATTCTTTTTTTAACCATTCACGTCCTGCCAAGGGTTTTGCCCTGGTTGCTTTGCCAAGTCTTGTATGTGGTGTGGTACAGGTTGAGCTACTGATTGTTGGTTGTTGCCCTAGATTTAGACC
Source organism: Cetorhinus maximus (assembly GCF_964194155.1). Lineage (NCBI taxonomy): Eukaryota > Metazoa > Chordata > Chondrichthyes > Lamniformes > Cetorhinidae > Cetorhinus > Cetorhinus maximus. The sequence continues at coordinate 25,456,796 of NC_135892.1, read as the reverse complement.
AGTTTGGCAAGGAAATGTTTCTAGTGCCCAGGTGAAATATAGGGCAGCATTTTTGTCCCAGGCCGGGAACCCAGAAATTCCAGTGATGACCCGCCCTCCCCGCCCCAAGGACAATTAACTCCGTCCAACTAAGGACGGCAGGCCCCAAGTCTGGATGGCCAATTGGAAGCCTTCCAGCACTGAAAGATTGTCAGCCCCATCACCTGAGGTGGGCTCTGCTGAAGAGTGCAGGGAGGCATGAAGGTGCCTTCATTTCCAGTTGCTGGACATATATGGATGATATAAGAAGGGCCAAAATGGTTAGGGGCCGTCAGGAGGGGAAAAGTACCCCTCACTAATGGGCAACTGCAGCAGTTCTGACCGTTTGTGTGCTTGGCACCTTCTCCATTTAATGGAACTTACGGTTCCTTATATCTACCTGGTTTGCTGCTGGGAGTCGGCCACTATATCACCGCTGATGTGACTGGCACGCCAGCTTGAAAATCCAGCTGGCATTGAGAGAGTGCCCTTAATGAAGCTCTCAAGGACCCTTAATTGGTTAGCCGCTGCTGCCAGTTGGCCAATCAGACCTGTTGTCACCCTGCCTCCTGCAGAATCCCGTGGAGGCGGCATCATGAGCCAGCCAGATGGATTTTTCTCCCGTTTCTGCTCCACCACCACCAAACTCAAGTTCCCATCATTCATGGCAGTGAGTGGCTATTTTCCAACGTAGTTGAATGATGCTGTCTTCAATGGATGCCCACGCAATGCTTGTCTCCAGAAGAGTCACTGAATCAGTGTTTCCTGATTCTACCCCACCTGATCCCAACTCTGATCAGCTCAGGACCTGGGACATCCTGGAACCTGTCTGTTTGATTTCTCAGTGTGAACTCACTGATCCTTCAGGGCCCCTATCACAAACTGACCAAGCTAACAGAGCAGCATATATTTTTGCTTTAGGTGCCTCTGATTGCATGCAGTTATAATGCCCAACATTTTGTAACTCACTTGCAAGTAAGAACTGTAGAACCTCCGTTGCTTAGAATGATGACGCTGAAATATGTAACGATTGGTAAGAAGTTGACTAACTGTCTCACTGCACTCAGTGCGCTAACAGTGGATTATTGTCCCACTTTCCCAGTAAATGTTCCTGCTGACTCCTTGGATGGCCCTCTCTACATTCCATACAAGACCCTGCTTTCCACAGTGGGCAGCATGGATTTCAGCGAGGGTGAGGCCCAGCGACTCATTGAGATCCTGATGGATAAGGCTGGCATCGTGCAGGACACCTGGCATACGGTAAGCTACCTGTTCAGTTAGCGCCAAGCATTGCATTGACTTGCTGATGTGGCTTCTTTCTCTTGTGTTGACAGAGACTCTGTAAAATAAAGTTGCCTTTCACAGCCTCAGGACGTCCCAAAGTGCTTTGCAGATCTTTTAAAGTTATTTAATTTTGAAGTATAAGCTACTCTCCTTAGCCAACTACTAGAAGTCGTGCGACAGTGACTTGGAGATGCCACCTCCAACTGCCCTTACAATAAGAAATGCCCACGCTTGGGGTGGGATTTTCCGCACCCACCCGCCTCCGCGATCTTCCAGTCCCGCTGCAAGTCAATGGACTTTTAGCCGGGGCGTCGCCTCGCCCGCAGCGGGTCCCACCAGCGACCAGGCCGGAAAATCCCAGCCCTGGTCTCTCTCTTTCTCTCTCTCTCCTCACTCCCCGCTCTCCCCCGCTCTCCCTCGCTCCCACTATTGCCAACCATCTCCTGGCAGGCCCTGAGGGAGATTAATGCTATGTTAAGGTAACAGTCTGGATCTGAGGGTGGTACTAAATTCCTTTGTTTAATTGACATGTATTTAACGGATTCAGGGCTGAGGAACTTGGATGGAATTTGCTACCAAGCCCATTCCTAAAATTGCACAGCGGGATTACGGCCCAACCTCACATCTCATTACTTATAGAGGGGTAATAGGTGACTCCTCTTGATCCTCAGTTTACTATCTGAGCGATGGGTTTGGAGGAAGGGGGAGTTTGCAGCAGCCAGTATTAATATCTTTCAATTCCTGTGGGTGAAAATTGTATTGTTTTGAGAATCGGTTGCCCTGGCAACATTGTATAAACACAGTTCCTCAAATTGCAATGTAGATCAAGCTGCGCCAACGCTCTGCTGACTGTATAACCCAGCACTGAGGAGGTTCCCTTGAGTTTTGCACCAATTTTTCCCAGTGACCTAAGTGTCAGACAGTGGAACTTCCATCCTGTTTGTTTTAGCTGATACTAATGGGAAATTGGCACTGTGAAAGACATCCCAGTGCCCGGAAGGAGACCTCATTAGATTTGATAGTCTGTACTAAGGGAGAGCTGCATTGTTGGAGGTGCTGTCTTTCGCACGAAACATTAAACCAGGGCCCCTTCTGACCTTTTGGGTAGATGTAAAAGATCTTGGGAAACTATTTCAACGAGCAGAGGCGTTCTCCCTGGTATCCTGGTCAATATTTATCCCTCAACCAACGTCACCAAACCGGATTATCTGGTTATTATTGCATTTCTGTTTGTGGGACCTTGCTGTGTGCAAATTGGCTGCTGCATGTCCGACATTAAAGCAGTCACTACTCTTCGAAATTAATTCATTCCAAAAAATTGTAAAGTGCTTTGGGAATGTCCCGGAGTTGTGAAAGACTCTATATAAATACAATTTTCTTTCTTTTTACTGTTGACTCTGATTTGTTTTATTTCTCCCTCTGGGTTTGGCCAGGATAAATAGGGCAAGATTGGAACATAGGAGCAGGAATAGGCCATTTGGCCCTTCAAGCCCGCTCCACCATTTAATTAGATCATGGCTGACCTGGTTGTGGTCTCAGCTCCACTTTCCTGTCTGCCGCCCCCCCCCATAACCCTTTGACTCTCTTGCCTAAGAGAAATCTGTCTAACTGTGCCTTGAATTAACTTAAAGACAGCCTGTTTCTGGGGAAGAGAATTCCACACACCAATAACCCTTTGGGAGAAAAAAATTCTCCTCATCTGCTTTAAAAGGGGATACCTCTTATTTTTAAACTATGTCCCCTAGTTTTAGTCTCCCCAACAAGAAGAAACATCCTCCTGATATCCACCCTATCAAGTGCCCTCAGGATCTTGTATGTTTCAATAAGATCACCTCTCATTCTTCTAATCTCCAATAGGATCAGGACTCCAGATGTGGTCTCACCAAGGCCCTTGCAGTAAAATTTCCCCACTTTTATATTCCATTCCCCTTGCAATAAATATCAACACGCCAGAGTTTAATGTACTATCTGTTTGTATTATTTATTTCACCACTTCATTTTGATTCTTTTTTTTGTGATTTATAGGCCACTCAGAAAGGAGACCCAGTAGCAGCCCTGAAACGCCAACTGGATGAGAAAGAGAAGCAGCTTGTGGCGGAACAAGAGGACTCCAGCGCAGCCAAAAGCAAACTTCGGGAAGTCAATAAGGTACAGTCTGTTGCATGGTGTGGATTCCTGAAGGATTTGTTAGAGATGCATTTAATCCATTCCTATATTTGGATAGTCAGACCAGTCCTCTCCTTAAATCTCTCAAAAGACTATTTACTTTTACATAGTACTGTTTATTCTAAATCAGTCAGACTGAGTGATTTTATTTTAAACTTTGTTTTTAATTTTAAACATTTTCCATCATAAAGGTATAAAGAAAACTATTTGCTGAGCTCAAGTAAACAAGCGTACTCTGAACCTCACACATCTATAACTTTTTTCCTTTCACATTTGTTTCTGCCCTGTTAATTCTGTCATTCTATTACCTTTCTATCTCATTCACTCTTTCGCTTTCGTTTCTTTCCCACTTTCACTTCCGTTTATCTTCCTTGCCTTTATAATTCTGTTCTTTTCCATTTCTTTGCCGCCTTGCTCCTTTCTTCGCGGCATTTTCTTGCCCCCAGCTTAACTCAGTTTTTCCTCCCACTCTCTCTCTGTCTGTCTCTCCCCCTCTCCCCACTCCCTCATCTTTTCCTCTTTCTCTCTCCCTACTTCTCTCTCTCTCACTTGCACTTTCATTTCTCTGTTAATTCCTCTCAGTTTCTCCTATCACTGCCTGAACCCTGACCCTATTCCGAGACAGATCAACAACAATTTCCTTAGAGGAGTGTTAGGCATTGTTCACCATTATATCATGATTGACTGTGTCCTTTCACTCGCACCATCAAGTTGGCATAAAATCATTCTTTTGGTCAGTGGTTGTTATATTCAACACAATGAAAGCTTTTAAACTTTACTTCAATCTCGGGCAGACAAGGGCTGAGGGTAGAAACTGTTTATTTTACTTAGCTTTAATACATATATTTTTAAATAGTTCTTGTATCTTTCAGGAACTTGTAGCTGAAAAAGCCAAAGCCTCTGCCAATGAAAATAAACTAAAGGAGCAGCTGACGATGCGGGAGGAGGAGCTAAACGCAATGCAGACCCGCATGCAGGCCAGTTACCAGGACCACATGGCTGAGACACAGCAGCTGCAGGCCAAGGTCACTAGTTCACTCTAAACCTCTACTACCCCCTAAACCAATTAATGCTGTAACATATCGCAGGTACCGCATCACCATCCTGTGTCAGTGTGCCCCAGGTTAAGGCAAGATTGGCCCCCATCTCCCACATATTCCATCACAATTTCTTGACTGAGAGTAGCCCCGAGTTTGAACGTTGTGCTGTTGGAGGAGCCATTCCAGGAGACCATTTTGCCGGATTTCTCTAGAGGAAGCAGTGCCAGCAAGGCAAAGAGCGCCAATGGGCACTGGCGCTGGCTGCCATTTTGTTTTCTCTTGTTGTTGGTTTGGCACTGGGGAAGACCCCCAGTGCTAGAGCTGAAAGTGACCAATGTCCTTTTCAAATGGCCGACATAAAATTCTCCTCGTATTGGCAGCCGATCCCTCAGAGCCATGGGTTTCCATTGGAATCACCATTGAGACTCCACTGTCAAGACTATGTGGGGGAAGGCATAGGAAATATGGAAGCATTTGTGAAATACAAAGAGGAACATTTAAATCCTGGAGATGGATTTAGTGCAGGCCCACACTGAACTGTCCGTCCTGCTGTGAGTGGGAACTTCTAGTTTAAATGTTCGTGCAAGGGTAAGTTGGACATGTATGGGAGGAGCTTCAATGCTTGAGCATATTATATGGTCTAATCTGTCAAAGTGAGGATGTTGAGGCCCCTTGGCAGATATCAGTGGGAGAATTGTTGGGCTGGGTTTACACTCCCCTGCCAGTGGGTTTGAAGGTGGGGCAGGCACGGTGGCCTTCCTGCTGCCTACCTGCATACCCCCGACCTGTCTGAAATTTTATGGGGAATGGCGGGGAGGCATCAGTTGACCTGCCAACCTTTGAGCCTATTAGAGGCCCTTGAAGGGCCTTATCCCAATCCCCACTGGTATTTTACTTGTGGTGGGGGGGCAGGCCCATGCCATGCAGGAGGCCTGGCAGACTTAGCTGAGTGGATTGGTATTGGACCTGGGGTTGGGGGGGATCCTCCTTTGCGAATCCCATTGGCCCACTGGAGGCACTGCACACCACCCCTTGCTGCCCCCCCTGCCAACCCTCCCCTCCCCTCCCGTGCCCACCAGCTTAGCCCTCCCTTAAACCCTTCCCTGATCTCCTGACTGCAGCCCCTCACCCTCCTTGCTGAGACCACCAACATCAGACTTACCCTTGGGCTCCTTGGCATAGTGGGGCTGGCACTGCTGAGACTACAGAGCTGACTGCCATCCGCTTGACCGGTAGCTCTCCAAGGCTGCACTTCCTCCTGAGAGGGTAAGTCTCACATTGAAGCTACTTCCAGGGATCATGAGTGGAAATGCCCCGCTTCCCCGCTTTTTATCCGGGCGGTGGTCAGTAGGGGAGCGGAGACCATAAAATCCAGCCTGATGTTGCTGTTTTTGTGCCTACCTCCAGGCACTGTAAAGATCTGGTAATTGTCTACCTGAGTCTCCCTCAGGACTGAGTGTGGTTCACAGTCCACAGACATACTGTCGCACTGTTACAGCTCAGCGATTGCCGTCACGCTCTTACATGTTCTCAGGATTTTGAAAGGGAGATACTGTATGTTTCAGTGTCTCTGTGTCGTTTCACTCTTGGCCGCAGAGTGTCATGACTTGCTGAAGGAATGTGAGGCATGTGGAGAGCAGGCTTGTTTTGGGACAGTGAGTGGGAACATAGGCTATTCTGCCCCTTCAGCATGTTCCTCCATTCAATTAGATTATGGATGATCTCTATCATTACTTCATTTACCTACTTGCCAAGGCTCCTTCAACAGCACCTTCCAAACTCTCTGCTTCTACCATCTAGAAAGACAAGGGTGGAAGATACATGGGAACCCCACCATCTGCAAGTTCCCCTCCAAGCCACACACCATCCTGACTTGGAATTATATCGCTGTTCCTTCATTGTTGCTGGGTCAAAATCCTGGAACTCCCTCCCTTAATAGCACTGTGAGTGTGCCTGCACCATATGAACTGCAGCAGTTCAAGAAAGTGGCACAACCACCACCTTCTCAAAGGCAGTGAGGAATTGGTGATAAATGCTGCCCTTGCCAGCGATGCTGACATCTCATATATAAAAAATAAAAAAGCCCCTTAATATTCTTGCCTAACAAGAATTTACCAATCTCAGTTTTGTAATGTTAATTGACCTAGTCTTAATAGCTTTTTGGGGAGAGAGTTCCAGATTTCTACTACCCATTGTGTGAAGAAGTGCTTCCTGACATCACCCCAAACGCCCTGGCTCCAACTTTAAAACCCTTTGCTCTGAACTCCACCACCAGAGGAATTAGTTTCTCTCTAGTCTATCAAATTCTTTAATCATTTTAAACATTTCAGTTAATTAACCCCTTAATCTTCTGTACTCAAGGAAACACAAAGCTAAATTGTGCAACCTGTCCTTTTAATTTAACCCTCTGATGGATCTGCGTTGCACACACCCCAAGACCCTCCTGAGGTGCAGTGTCAAAATTGGAATACCACGCTCCCAAATGGTGTATAACCAGAACTTGGTATAACTGTTACTGTAAAGGGAAGCTCTGGTCATGTTTCTGGAGGGCAGCAATAGAAGGGAATGGGCAGGGGATGTCTGTTCCATCTCTTGGTCTGGGGGTTGTGTGTGGCATAGGGAAACAAATAGAGGAGCTGGTGAGAAAATAATCGATGTCTTATTAAGCCCCACCCCTTCAAACTAATAGTCTCATTAATTTCTTCCCCTTTCTCCTTCCATTGTTGACCCTATTTGTTGATCCCTTTATTCTCCCACTTCTCTCCTCCCACACCATGGGTTTTTGCCTCCCTCACAATCCCTTTCAGCTGGGCCACAGGTAAAGCTACCACCTCCTCATTCGTGACTACCACTGGTACTCTGTGCTCAGTCGACCTTGAGGGACAACTCTTAGGAGGCGAGACAAACCTATGGCCGGGCTTTTTATTCCAAAGGGTAAGATGCGACCGCAAATCAGCCCGCTCAGCGAACTGGTCGGGAACGATAGCAATAAAGAGCAAAGGCACAGCTCGTACTTGTCCAGGTAACCAGTGGGGAATGTGAAGGCAACATCTTTAACAAGAATTTACATTTATATAGCGATCTCAATGTAATAAAACATCCCAAAGCATTTCAAGAGAGCATCATCCACAGGGATCAGTGCTGGGCCTCATCTATTTAAAATCTATATTGATGACTTGCATGAAGGGATCCAGTGTATTGTAGCCAACTTTGCCCAAGATACAAATATAGGTGGGAAAGCAAGTGAGATCGATGCAAGCAGTCTGCAAAGGGATATAGATAGGCTAAGCGAGTGGGTGAAAATTTTGCAGATGGAGTATACTGTGGGAAAATGTGAGTTGGCCCACTTTGGTAGCAAGAATAGAAAAGCAGAATATCATTTAAATGGTCGGAGACTATGTTGCACTATAGAAGAATCTGGGTGTCCTTGTACATGAATCACAACAATTTAGCATGCAGGTATAGCAAGTAATTAGGAAGGCAAATGGAATGTTAGCCTTTATTACAAGGGTATAAAGGTAAGGAAATCTTGCTATGCAGTTTTGTACTCCTTATGCAAGGAGGGATTCACTTGCGTTGGAGGCAGTTCAGGGAAGGTTCGCTAGGTTGATTCCTGTGATGAAAGGGTTGTCTTATGAGGAAAGGTTGAGCTGGTTGGGCCCATACCTACTGGGGTTTAGAAGAATGAAAGGTGATTTATTTGAAACATAAAATGCTGAGGCTTGACAAAGTAGATGCTGAGAGGATATTTCCCCACTGAATCTCAAAAGAAGGATCACGGTTTCAGAATAAGGGGTCTCCCATTTAAGACGGAGATGAGGAAGAACTTCTGTTCCCTCAGGGTGGTTAATCTTTGGAATTCTCTATCCAGAGAGCAGTGGAGGGTGGGCCATTGAATACCTTCAAGGCTGAGTAAGACAAATTTTTGATTTACAAGGAAGTCAAGGTAGCCTGGATGAGGAGTTCTTAGAATGCTTTCAAGACAGTTCCTTAGAGCAGCATGTTCTGGAACCAGCCAGAGAGCAGGTTATATTAGATTTGGTATTGTGTAACGTAACAGGATTAATTCGTGACCTCAGAGTAAACGCACCCCTAGGTAGCAGCAACCATAATATGATTGAATTTTACATCCAGTTTGAAAGGAAGAAGAATGGGTCTAAGACTTAAATAAGGGCAACTGTGTGGGGATGAAAGCTGAGCTAACTGAAGTGAACTGGGAAACTAAGCTAGAGGATAGATCAATAGAGAAGCAGTGGCAGATATTAAAGGGGATATTTCAGAGTATTCAGAATAAGTACATTCCTACTGTAAAGAAAAATTCTAAGGGGAGGACCCACCATCTGTGGTTAACAAGAGATGTTAAGGAAAGCATCAAACTTAAGGAAAAAGCATACAACCGCAAAGATGATGGCAGGACAGATAATTGGACAAAATATAGAGAATGGCAGAGAATGACTTAAAGGTTAATCAGGAGAAAGAAATTAGAGTATGAGAGAAAGCTAGCTAGAAATGTAAATGTTTCTACAGGTATTTAAAAAGGAAAAGAGCGAGTAAAGTGAGTGTTGGTCCTCCAGAGAGTGACAGTGGGGAGTTAATAGTGGATAATAAGGAAATGACGGAAGAAATGAACAAATATTTTGTTTCTGTGTTCACTATAGAGGATACAAAAACATTCCAGTAATAGCTGCAAATCAGGAGGTGAACGGGAGAAAGGAACTTGGTGAAATTGAAATCACTAGGGAAACGGTACTGAGCAAATTGATGGAGCAGCAGGCTGGCAAGTCTCTGGGTCCCGATGGGCTACATCCTAGGGTCTTAAAAGAGGTGGCTAATGAGGTAGTTGATGCACTGGTGTTAATTTTCCAAAATTCGTTAGATTCTGGAAAGGTTCCATCAGATTAGAAAGTAGCAAATATAACCCCTATATTCAAGAAGGGAGTGAGGCAGAAAACAGGAAACTATAGGCCAGTTAGCTTGACGTCTGTCGTAGGGAAGTTATTAGAATTGATCATTAAGGAAGTTATAGCTGGGCACTTAGAAGAGCTCAAGGCAATTGGGAAGAGTCAGCATGGTTTTGTGAAAGGAAAATCATGTTTAACCAATTTACTGAAGTTTTTTTGAAGGAGTAACGTGCGCAGTGGATAAAGGGGAGCCTGTAGATGTACTGTACTTGGATTTCTAGAAGGCGTTTGATAAGGAACCACATCAAAGATTATTATGGAAAATAAAAGGGCATGGTGTGGTGGGTAACATATTAGCTTGGATAGAAGATTGGCTGGCTGGCAGAAGAGTATGCATTTTTCTGATTGGCAGGATGTGGCGAGTCGCGTCCCACAGGGGTCTGTACTGGGGCCTGAACGTTTTATGATTTACATCAATGACTTAGATGAGGGGAGTGAAGACATTGGAGCTAAGTTTGCAGTTGACAGAAAGATAGGCAGGAAAGTATGTTGTGAAGAGGACATGAGGTTGCAGATGGATATAGATAGGTTGAATGAGTGGGCAAAGATCTGGCAAATGGAGTTTGGTGTGGGAAAATGTGAAGTTGTTCACTTTGGCAAGAAGAACAAAAAAGCAGAGTGTTACTTAAATGGAGAATGGCTGCATAATTCTGAGGTGCAGAGGGATCTAGATGTTCTAGTATATGAGTGACAAAAAGTTAGTATGCAGGTACAGCAAGTAATTAAGAAGGCTAATGGAATGCTATCCTTTATTACAAGAGGGATTGAACATAAAAGTAAGGATGTTATGCTTCAGTTATACAGGTCATTCGTGAGACTGCACCTCAAATACTGTGTACAGTTTTGATCTCCTTATTTAAGGAAGGATGTAAGTGCATTGGAGGTGGTTCAAAGGAGGTTTACTAGGTTGATGCCTGGAATGAGTGGGCTGTCTTATGAGGAAAGATTGGACAGACTGGGTTTGTTTCCACTGGAGTTTAGAAGAGTGAGGGGTGATTTGATTGAAGTATACAAGATCCTGAACGGCCTTGATAAGGTGGATGTTGAAAGGGTGTTCCCTCTTGTGGGAGAGTCCAGAACTAGGGGGCACTGTTTTACCCTTTTAGGACAGAGATGAGGAGAAGTTTTTTCTCTGAGGGTTGTGTGACTTTGGAATTCTCTGCCTCAGAAGGTGGTGGAGGCGGGTTCATTGAATATTTTTAAGACAGGTAGATAAGATTCTTGTTAGGTAAGGGAATCAAATGTTATCAAGGTTAGATGGGAATGTGGAAATCAAAACACAAGATGATCAGCCATGATCTTATTGAATAGCGGAGCAGGCTCGAGGGGCCGAATGGCCTACTCCTGTTCCTATTTCTTATGTTTTTATGTTTATAGGGGCAGGTGGGAAAATGGAGTTAAGACCACAATCAGATCAGCCATGATCTTATTGAATGACAGGGCAGCTTTGAAAGGACCGAATGCCTTACTCTTGCTTCTGTTTCTTATTTTCTTATTATCAAACAAAATTTGACACTGAGCCACATAACATGATATAAGTACAAGTGGCTAAATGCTTGATCAAGAAGGTGGGTTTTAAGAATCGTCATTCAGGAGGAGAGAGAGGGAGTAGAGAGGCAGAGAGGTTTATGGAGGAAATTCCAAAGCGTAGGCACAGGCAGCTGAAGGCATGGCCACCAATGGTAGAGTGATGAAAATCGGATGATGTGTAAGAGGCCACATTATAGGAGAGTAGAGATCTCAAAGAGTTGCAGTTATTGGAGGAGGGTACAGAGAGGAGAGGCCATTTGAAAAGAATAAGAATTTTAAATTTGAGACATTGCCAGTCCTGTTGCCAATGTAGGCCCTGCTCCATATGTCTGCAGCTAGGGCAGTGAGTCGTGTGTATCTATAGGTTTTTTACTTCTGCCTTTTCAGGAAGTAGAAACTGTTTCTAGATAGGTTTGCCACAAGGATGGTCTTTTTTCACATATTCAAAAGCTGAGCAAACACCTTTGGCAGTGTGCGTGTGTGTATATATAAAAAAAACCCCACTGATTTAAACCGTCCCTGGTGAGTGTTGGTATTGTTTTTGTAAAGCATTTTTCCAATATCAGATAAAATATTTCTATTCCAGATCCGAGGGCTCCAGGAGCAGCTGGAGAATGGACCCACTGCCCAGATAGCCCGTCTGCAACAGGAGAACTCCATTTTAAGGGATGCCCTCAACCAGGCCACAAGCCAGACTGAAAGCAAGTAAGAACATTTACAGTGTCAATAACAGCTCCAATGCTTTTGATACAAAGAAGATCCACAGTCACGGAGCTATCTATCTGCTGAACTCTCAGAAGGGTCGGGTACTGGTTACTTGATTGGATTGGATGAAGTTCAGATCCACAAATGCTGGGAAGTGAGAAGTTGGAAGTGGGATTTTTGCAGGGGCCAGAGCAGAGTGAATGATGCCGGTGTGAGGAATGATGGTGGAGGGGGTGGATCAGGGTGAATGATGCCGGTGTGAGGAATGATGGTGGAGGGGGTGGATCAGGGTGAATGATGCCAGTGTGAGGAATGATGGTGGAGGGGGTGGATCAGGGTGAATGATGCCAGTGTGAGGAATGATGGTGGAGGGGGTGGATCAGGGTGAATGATGGTGGAGGGGGTGGATCAGGGTGAATGATGCCAGTGTGAGGAATGATGGTGGAGGGGGTGGATCAGGGTGAATGATGCCAGTGTGAGGAATGATGGTGGAGGGGGTGGATCAGGGTGAATGATGGTGGAGGGGGTGGATCAGGGTGAATGATGGTGGAGGGGGTGGATCAGGGTGAATGATGGTGGAGGGGGTGGATCAGGGTGAATGATGGTGGAGGGGGTGGATCAGGGTGAATGATGCCAGTGTGAGGAATGATGGTGGAGGGGGCGGATCAGGGTGAATGATGCCAGTGTGAGGAATGATGGTGGAGGGGGTGGATCAGGGTGAATGATGCCAGTGTGAGGAATGATGGTGGAGGGGGTGGATCAGGGTGAATGATGGTGGAGGGGGCGGATCAGGGTGAATGATGGTGGAGGGGGTGTGTCAGGGTGAATGATGGTGGAGGGGGTGTGTCAGGGTGAATGATGCCGGTGTGAGGAATGATGGTGGAGGGGATGGATCAGGGTGAATGATGGTGGGGGGGGTGGGTTGGGGTGAATGATGGTGGAGGGGGTGGGTCAGGGTGAATGATGGTGGAAGGGGTGGGTCAGGGTGAATGATGGTGGAGGGGGTGTGTCAGGGTGAATGATGCCGGTGTGAGGAATGATGGTGGAGGGGATGGATCAGGGTGAATGATGGTGGGGGGGGTGGGTTGGGGTGAATGATGGTGGAGGGGGTGGGTCAGGGTGAATGATGGTGGAAGGGGTGGGTCAGGGTGAATGATGGTGGAGGGGGTGTGTCAGGGTGAATGATGCCAGTGTGAGGAATGATGGTGGAGGGGGTGGATCAGGGTGAATGATGCCAGTGGGAGGAATGATGGTGGAAGGGGTGGATCAGGGTGAATGATGGTGGAGGGGACGAATCAGGGTGAATGATGCCAGTGTGAGGAATGATGGTGGAGGGGGTGGATCAGGGTGAATGATGGTGGAGGGGGTGGATCAGGGTGAATGATGCCAGTGTGAGGAATGATGGTGGAGGGCGTGGATCAGGGTGAATGATGGTGGAGGGGGCGGATCAGGGTGAATGATGGTGGAGGGGGTGGATCAGGGTGAATGATGCCGGTGGGAGGAATGATGGTGGAGGGGGTGGATCAGGGTGAATGATGCCAGTGTGAGGAATGATGGTGGAGGGGGTGGATCAGGGTGAATGATGCCAGTGTGAGGAATGATGGTGGAGGGGGTGGATCAGGGTGAATGATGCCAGTGTGAGGAATGATGGTGGAGGGGGTGGATCAGGGTGAATGATGCCAGTGGGAGGAATGGTGGTGGAAGGGGGTGGATCAGGGTGAATGATGGTGGAGGGGGTGGATCAGGGTGAATGATGCCAGTGTGAGGAATGATGGTGGAGGGGGTGGATCAGGGTGAATGATGCCAGTGTGAGGATTGATGGTGGAGGGGGTGGATCAGGGTGAATGATGGTGGAGGGGGTGTGTCAGGGTGAATGATGGTGGAGGGGGTGTGTCAGGGTGAATGATGCCGGTGTGAGGAATGATGGTGGAGGGGATGGATCAGGGTGAATGATGGTGGGGGGGGTGGGTTGGGGTGAATGATGGTGGAGGGGGTGGGTCAGGGTGAATGATGGTGGAGGGGTGGGTCAGGGTGAATGATGGTGGAGGGGGTGTGTCAGGGTGAATGATGCCAGTGTGAGGAATGATGGTGGAGGGGGTGGATCAGGGTGAATGATGCCAGTGGGAGGAATGATGGTGGAAGGGGGTGGATCAGGGTGAATGATGGTGGAGGGGACGAATCAGGGTGAATGATGCCAGTGTGAGGAATGATGGTGGAGGGGGTGGATCAGGGTGAATGATGGTGGAGGGGGTGGATCAGGGTGAATGATGCCAGTGTGAGGAATGATGGTGGAGGGCGTGGATCAGGGTGAATGATGGTGGAGGGGGCGGATCAGGGTGAATGATGGTGGAGGGGGTGTGTCAGGGTGAATGATGGTGGAGGGGGTGGATCAGGGTGAATGATGCTGGTGGGAGGAATGATGGTGGAGGGGGTGGATCAGGGTGAATGATGCCAGTGTGAGGAATGATGGTGGAGGGGGTGTGTCAGGGTGAATGATGCCAGTGTGAGGAATGATGGTGGAGGGGGTGGATCAGGGTGAATGATGCCAGTGGGAGGAATGATGGTGGAAGGGGGTGGATCAGGGTGAATGATGGTGGTTCACATGCACACACAGGCATGCCCATGCACACACCAGTACAGATGCTGCTAAGAGCCCTGGTTGTACCCAAAGATTTGAAGCCAACAGAGAGTAAAGTGAGGCAGCATTTAAATTGGGATGTTGGAGCCAAGCCGGGCCCTTTCTTAGGACTTTGCACCTGTGCTTATACACTCAAAAAATATCAAAATATCTCATAGTTAAGACTGAAAGCTGGGGGAGATTTGTCATTTTTCCAATGTTATCATCCACATTACTGTCAAGCTATTTTTTAAAATGTATTCAGTCTCAGGACATGGCACCAGTTGCCCTGAGAAATGGTTGGTATGATTCAGCACCTTGCCGGGCCACTTCAAGGCAGTTAAGAACCAACCAGGTTGGCATCAGATTGAAGTCATGGGTAAGAAGGGCAGATTTTCTTTCCTAAAAGACATGAGTGAACCAGTTGGATTTTACAACA